>NC_143552.1:0-322916 GCF_054136105.1 Typopeltis vanoorti | reverse complement strand
GAATGTATACCTGCCACAAACATGTGACTTGTTAAATGGCACGACGTGCTTTGCCTATGCGGTGGTCCGTTAACATTTTTCCAAGCAGTGTGTGTGTGTATATATAGAAAGTTTTTTACCTTGGGTATACTATATGTTAAAGATGCCAACCTAGACTTGCAATATGTGCAGGCGCACACTTGAGTTATTTGTCTGTTTGCTTACTTGGCAAATGGAGTAAAACCAGGTTTGAAATAGCTTGGCATCTTTAACACACATACATACACACACACACACACACACACATAGAGAGAGAGAGCACGCTCATAGCTCAGTCAGTATCAATAGAGACGAAGCCCATTGGTCGGAAGGACCTGGCTTAGATTCCCGTCCATGACGTGTGGCACCTTTATCTGGTCTCTTTCGACTAAAGATGAGTTAGCTGATCTCATACGGAGGTAGGGCGTTTTTGCTCACCTGGAAACTTAAATTTCTCTAAAAGGGTAAATGGATTAGATAAATTATGTAATCAGTAACTTACCTTCTGGGTTGAAACCATGAATGTAAGATGGACATGATACTTCCAAAACAGTTCCAGCTAGTGTATGTGGCCAGCAATAAGCACCATCCCATACAATTGGGCAATATACACCTGAAAAAAAAAACTGCTTGTGATTTAATGCTAAGAGTTTTACCCAACGAAATCTAGAAGTAATGTCTATTTTGTGCTATGTTTTCGAAAGTTATTTCCTTTGCTGGTCTTCAGACAGTAGCATATGCTGTTAAGGTTAATCGCCAACAGATAGCAGCGCTTGTTTGTCCATCTCTTCATCGGTTGCCGCTTATAATCAGTGATACTCTTGCGCCAGCTTTCTCTGATTGGCTGCCAGTGGAGATTGAACTGCCCACTCATTCCCCAAAAGCTAGACAGGTTTAAAAGACCGCCTACAGGGGAATAAAAGGCGTTACTGATTATTTTATTTTTCCTGGGGTTTCATTTGGCTCTTAGTCGCCTCCTTAAGCACATTCTAATCTGCAAATAAAAGGTCTTTACCATTTGTAAGACACCCAAAAAAAACTTTTTTGTTAGCTTATCTCTTAGTTATAAAAAATAATGGGCTATTGAGTTAGAGAAGACTGTTCTAGTAATTTGCAAAAGAGACCGTGGGGATAATGCTTCCGAATGCAGTGAATAATAAAATGGAACTCTTGATTTATTTGAGCCATTTTTAAATAGTGGAGCCTTTCAAGCAACTCTGTGAACCGTAGTAAACTTCGTTGCCATTTGCTTACCCAAATAAGTTGGTTTGTTCAGCTGAGGAAATTCTTTTCTCAAGAATGAACTCATTCTTGAGAAAATATATTACTGCTCATTCAGCGTAATATTGTTAAATACGGACACCTTTCAGCTCTAAAGACGCGTCATTTAATTCTTTTCTGAAAATTAGTTTAGATATATTTTTTTTCTTCTTAATTTTGTCCAATTGCGTTTGACAACATAACTTAGAGAACTTCTGTTCTAGCTCTTCTATCACACTTAATACTGTACTTATTGCAGATAATCGCAATCAATCCATGATCAGTTCGTTTTATTTATCTTTGATATGGCTGAATGAAAATTATTCAAAGGTGCCAAACACTTACTAACGCATGCAACGACTAGCCACGTGGAAGTAAAGAAGTGATCAAAGTGGCAATCCTGTTTAGATTAGAGCCATTCGGAATATTCATACCCTTCTTAAGTGTCCAGACAAATGCAAAACTCCGTCCTGCGCTTTGAAGTCTGAGCAGCGATTTGTTCGGCATTTGAGGTTAGCGCGAACTGCACAAATAATTGTGGATGGACGGCTCAACTTGACACGAAATATTGTTCTGTATCCTTCTGCAAACTTCCTTTCTTCTCTTAATCGCAATCATGAGGTTTATCAATTTACAACTTAGTACATTCATTCCAAGACAATATACTGATTACTCTGCTAATGGGAATGAACAATTTCTCATAACTAACCAATTTGAGTATTTATTATCATGGAATAAGTTTAGCTAACATTGTGCTCTCTCTCTCCATGACGGACTTAGAGCCTGCAAAGTTTAGAATGTAATTCTTTTCAAGAGTGACTGAAATGTTAAAATTGCTAATAGAAAAAGCTGAAGGAAGGTGTTGAATAAAAATGTCATTGAATATAAATAAACATCCCATACACTCTATCATTATTTCATAGCAGCACAAGAGACTTGGGGGTTCGGCTGAATGTCACGCGTCTTGATACAAGAAGGATCTTCTTTGAACTGATCAGTGAAATAAAATCTGCAGCCTTTGTTCCAAGTCTGAATCTTATATCTTTCAAGAATTTTTTGTATTAAGTTATAACGAATCTTTTTGAAACTGATGTTATGAAACAGGATAATCCTCACGACAAATAACATAGGAGTTCCTCTAGAAGTTAAAAATTTAAGGGGAACTGAACATAAGACCAAAAAGAATCGGTCTACATTTGCTAAGTTGTGTTCAGTAAAAATAAATAAAGAGTAATCATGATGAAATGATTAGATATATCATGATATGTAGAGGAGACTTAGGGAAACCTTGAAGTGGTTAAAGCCAATTCTAGAATATTAGAATCTCGTCTAGAAATGGTTTAACGAATGCTGCTTCTAGGTGAGGTCTTATCCATCATGGGGAGAGTGTGAGAAATCAATGAATCACCAATCTAAAAGGTAATCGTGGAGCAACTATCATGCTTATCGATTTTGGTAAATATTTCAAAAAATTCAATTACTTTTTTTTTACTTATTTCCATATAAGTAAGGAGAGCATTTAATATTTTTTGTTCTGAATATTTTATTTTAAAATATTCCAGAAGTTGCATGGCGCTAATATTTTTCACTGTCAAGGTCTTTCATGTTAAATTTTTTTATGTCTGCAACTTTGCCGTGACCACACACAGGAGGCGAATTGTTGATGTGTGTTTGTTTCCTCTGCTGTAATATTAATAGCACTTGTTTGCCTTGAACCAAATCACCGAGAAAATCAAATTCCCTCTCATTTGTAAATGTTTTCTCATACTATCTTTCAACTCGTCCTATTCCATATCGGACCAAAAAAAAAAAAAAAAGACCATCAGTTTGATGCACAATGCAATAAATCCTATAATGAGCGTGATCGACAGAGATGGTTTCGCTCTGCAAACATATGTAAGTCTGGGGAGAATGATCGATGATTTAGGCGTAAATTTCTGTGAATGAAGGCAAACCGCACTTTTCGCAGTATTCTTAGTAAAAAGAACGATAATCATTTTTAATTCTTAATTTATTCATTTCGGTAAAATGAAGAGGTTGAAAACTTTAATTTTTGGGATGGATAAGGAGAGAACTTCTCGTTTTTGTCACTATTAAGAGATTTCTGGATGGATGCATTAGCTGACGTTCATGCAAAAGTTTATCCTGTCATAAAACCCTTAAAATACCACAATAATTGCACAAGCGTGTGTACACACAGTTCCTTCGTATTGAAGTCTCGAGGATATATATATGACAGTATTTGCATTTAGGCTGAAAACACTTGAGTTCGAATCTCATCCGGGACGCAAAGAATCTTCATAATTGAAGGTAAGGTAAGTTGGCCCGTCTCAGAAGGAGGTGATATAGTTTTTCTTAGTTTCTTTAATTTCTTACTTTCTTTAAGTAATGATTTCCATCCCTCAAGACCTACCGGAAAGTTAACGCGACTATCAGACATAATACTGTCTTCTTAGCCTTAGCGAATAAGCCAGTGCCTTAGGCTTACCAATTAAAAGTGTAATCTCCCCTCCTGTAAGACGAAAGTCTTCGCTTTTTACATAAATACGTACTGCGCTGGGCGCGAAATTCGTCACTTGATTCAGTGGTTTCACTTTTTTTTTCATTTATTCACATTTCGAATTTTAAAAAAATGACTACACATTGAAGAGAAGTTTTTATCTCTTGATTTCAAAATCTTATTTTGAACTGTATTCTCCATTATTTTGTAAATTTTGTTGATAAAAAAATACTTCGAATTTAGGTGCTACTAACACCTGAATATATTGATGTGGTGCGTTAATATTGGAGTCTATAAATGAAAGGGTTTTAACGATGAGTGAAAACCCTTTCATTTTCACTTTGTCATTGGAAAACGGAAAATTGCCTAAATAAGTGTCCGTTAATTAAATAAATTAAAATTAAAATTGTCTACACACAAAGTTGTAGATCATTTGGCAAAAATCATATAAAATTGAATAATCAGGGGTCACATGTCAAGAGGTTGTCGTTGTAAGCTGCTAAAAATTTGGCTGTTGTTATCCCACTGATTGTAAATGACATTTAGATATTCTACCAAATATCACACACTGAAGTATCGTCGGCAAAGCCACGTTAATTTCATCGAAAACACCTGGGGTTCGAATCCCATCCAGAACCTTACAAAGAACCTTTATAAGGGATTTTCATCTGATGCTCATTTAGCAGGTCTTTATACGGGGGGAGGGATCTCTGGTTTTATTTTAATTTTATTATTCCACAAGACAGCCGGCTGGTGAGTACGCGCATTTGACAGACGTGGAATATGCGATTAAGCGCCTTATCGTAGCATTAATTCGTTTTCTGTGAAGACCCAGTTACAGGTTATGACAGGCCATCACACATAGGGGTAGATGAGAATTATGACATATTCATGAAATTAGAATTTAGTTTTATATCAAATACTTGCATATTTTTGCTCAGATAATGCGTGTAAAATTGTCACCAAACAAATTAATCTCTCTTTTGTGCTACTACGCGTAAATTAACTAAGATGGGTCGTGTTTTAAGTTACATCCTTCGTCCCAATACCCTTACAAACGGTAGTCGAAAGACTGCAGAAAGACGTGATTGATGACTAAAAATTTTTTCCAATGTTAATTAAACAGAACAAAAGCTTCTGAAATTAACATTGTATTGATTACTTTGATTAAAATTTTATGCATTTCATTAATTGAAAAACGTTTTAGATTGAAATTTTTTAGATCGCATACAAGAAGAAGCAAACTCTATTTATTAATGGGCTCACCTACCGTCACTCAGCAAAGTTGAATTTAGAATGGTACTGTTGCATTCCTGGGACTTCCTCTCCAAAATGTGATGCTGCTCCATCATCTTCAAATCCGGAAGTATTTCTGTTTCGTTATCCTGAGAATTATAGAAGAAAATTTTACAAGGAACTGATTTTGTTGTTATTGTCACCTTTTTGTTTGAAATTTTATAAAGGATATTAGTTTATGAAATTAAAGGAAGAAATAGGAACAGGTTTGAAACTATAGGATATATTTGACAAACAGAACTCATTGGGAAGATTGCGAAGCTGAAAAAAAAGTATTTTTAGTTTGCTAAGAGCCCTCGTCAGGATTTCCGAACTTCCTTATAATCGGCTTTGAAATAGTTGGATCTTTAATATTTCCTATTTCTATGTAATGTACAGTTTGCTATTTTCGGCACAGTCAAGCAATCCCGGAATGTTCGGAAGAAATTGAACTGGCCACAAAGTATATTAAGATGTGGAATGACCCCCCCCCCCCGTTCTCAGTGTGTATGCTTCTGACAGTCAGCTTTTTATTGTAACCTTAATCACAGAGTTCTGTTTCTAACCCGCCTACCAGTGTCACGTTGCTGGCAACGATACCTGCAAAATGGTACACCACGCCAAGCTAAGGGAAAATGACATCAGGTGGAAGTATTTCAGTTCTTCCCTACGTTCCGTTGATAAAAACAGAGGCCACGTGAGCTTGAGAGGAACGCATGCATTAGTATGCTTCTTTCTGAAACAGAGGAAGTCATAATACTTGTTTCGATGGCTGCACGTTGGGAAAAACTGTATTTATTCACGTTTTTGTTTTTATCGTATTCTCGAGGGTTGGAGGTTTGTTTGTTTTATCTATATAATATCCAAAATGATCGACTGGTATTACGAGGGTGGGTTCAAGTAGTGATACTCACCATGAAGGAATCGACATGTCTTATATATTCTGAAAGAACGAATTGTTACAATCTGATGAGACATGGTGGTTAAAGGGCTTTAAGATATGTTCTCTTTTGTGGTTATATCGGTTGATTTAATATAATTTCTGTTCTAGGGGTTTATCAGCCCCCCCCCCCCACATATGATATGCTTCGAGATATTGCCTGGACAAGAGGGAATAGCAAGATTAATGGCGGCCTTGTAGGACGCCATTAATCTTGCTATTCCCTCTTGCCCAGCAATAATTCACGACTGCTAAAAGGTTTTATTCGATGCATTGGAAATAACGAGAAGTGTTAGTGATTCGAGTCAAGTGAGTGTCCATTTTCATCTGCGAGTATGAACAACGTGCCCTTTCTGTACGTATTTAAGAGCTATCCCCTTCCCTTTCTCATGTACTGTTATGGTTTTAGCAGTTTCTTTGTAACAAGCTTCAAATGCAGTCAATTGGAAGGAGGGAATGCCGCAAATGAAGACTTTTCTTATTCGAAACATCGGAAGATTAGCTTTCGACTGCGAGAGTTTTTTTGTTCTTTTCGAATGCGCGTTTGAATGCAGGGAGGCTTGATAAAAAAAAAACAAAAAAACTTCAAGAACATATTAAGTAGCGCTGTTATCTCTTCGGGATAATGAGGATTTATTTATTTTTTCTACCATAGATTCCTTTGTTTAGAAATGCATGTTTGAAACAATCTCTTCGGGTGTAGTAGATTCTGTCGTAACCGTAACTGTGTGTTGGGGAGGGGGGATATCGATGATGTCCTCTGGTCGAAAACCCTGGGTTCGAATTTCCTTTAGGACTTATCAGGGTAATTCAACTGAAGTTCGGTTTGCAATCGCATACGAAAATGGAAAGGTTTCCTTTAGGAACACTGGTTTATGAATGAAGTGGCCTCATTTTAGTCGCTTCGGCCATAATACCACCACAACCCAGCATCTTGCTTTTCGTAAAAAATAAATATGTATTCTGTCTGTACGATCGCGGTAATTATACAATCGACCCGAGTGGTGGGTCGTAGTTTGAACAGAATGTGACATTCCGGATGCCAAAACGGCTGACGGTTTTATTTATTTTAATTTCACTTCTCCAATTTCAGTCTAATTTTATTATTAATTTTTCATTAATACGGAAGCGATGCATACGTATTTTATGTTTTAGGTGCAACTAAGTACTTCGGAATGCATTTGTTATCACGCATGGCGTAGTTTAAAATTTGGATAAAAGGGAGCTAATCGCACTTCAGTGTGTCATATGCAAACATTACTTAGCTGTTGAAATGGAGGATATGATGGATTCATCCATATTTTATAGCCCTTCGATACTAAACACGGTTGTCTTGGGTTGCAGTACTTCAGACACAAACTCTGGCCACATAATGGCTTTTTTTATTATTTCTTATATTGGATTTAATGGAATGACATGTTATTGAACAGATGGTTTTTCCCATGTTTAACACCATAACAATCCTATTTCAGTAAGTTATGCAAGTATTTCAGGTAATCCTAAGTCAACTACTGTCTGTAAATGCATAATTAAATACTAAAGTATGCAGATTATTTTAGAATTATTTAATGGCACGGAGGATATTATAAATCCATCAAAATCATAAATCCGCAAATCATTTTGCGGCTGCGCATATGGATGTAATAGATGCAATATATACATACATATGGATACATACATCCGCACATATGGATGCAATATATATAATATATATATATATATATATATATATATATATATATATATATATATATATATATATATATATATATATATATATATATATATATATATATATATACACACACACATCATTCATATTTACTCGATAGATAATGTTATGATGAACTCGAAAGAAAGATTATCGAATCTAGAGATATATCCCTCGATTCATCCCATATCAACAGCAGCCTTAGCTACAATCTTTCTGACGCACACATTGCCACTGTCCAGTATTGGCGCACTCGTGACAGCTCACGCACGTAGTCAACTTCATTTGGAACTCCAGCGCGCATTCCTGTTTTTAAAATGTACTATTGTCTTTTATACTAGATCTGTTGATGTAATTTTAGCATGTCTGTTATTTTTTATAATTCTTTACCTGTGATACCTGAAGAATTTGATTTATTAAACGAAAATTGTAGTATCTTAACATTAAACCTTATTATTTTTCATTCTCGGTAAATAGCCATTCAAACTAATTATATATATATATATATATATACAGGGTGTTCGGGATAAATTTGACATATTTATAATTAATTATATTTTTCCGTAAGTTACATGTATTAACACACACTTCTCTTCATTTAAAAGTTTGGACCCTTCTTCATTCATATACAAGATGTCAGAAAGGATGGATAGCTGGAACCCACCTGAATCATGGAAGAGAATAACTTGTATCATGATGATTCGTGCCCGCCATCAAAATAAGGATATTACGAGTGCTGCCCAATGCTCCCTGAATACAGTAAAAACAATCAGGCATGAACTAGAGACTTGCAATGGTGACTACGAGGATGTAGCAAGAAGAAAGATCCCTAGCAGACGATCTGATTGCGTTCGTACAGCAGAATTCCTCGCAAATCTGCAGGAACAGGTGTTGAAGAACCCTGGCATTGGAATTCGGGCTTTGTTCGTGGAGTTGCTAACTGTAGTCAAGCCCTGGATAACAAGGGTAGCCAATGGTAGGCCGTATGTATGGCAGCAGGATTTGGCCCCTTGCCACACCTCTGGGAAAAGTCAAAAATGGTTGTCTGAAAATTTCTACGACTTCACCAGTCCAAATGTTTGGCCTTCAAACTCCCCAGACCTTAACCCCATGGATTATTTTGTATGGGGCGCAGTTGAAAAAGACACCAATCGCACTTCCAGTAATACAAAAGCCCAGTTAATGGATAAAATTAAAACAGTTTTTGCGGCCCTTCCCAGGGAGACTGTAGCATCAGCTTGTTCGAGGTTCCGAAGCAGAATTGAAGCTGTGATCGATGCTAATGGTGGTTATTTTGAGTAAATCTTGTTGATAGTATTGTAATTAACTCTGCCTGTAATGTTTTTTTGTCAATTCATTACATTTAATAGATACAAAGAAGATTTTCTTTTTCCTTACGAAACTGTCAAATTTATCCCGAACACCCTGTATATATATATATATATATATATATATATATATATATAATAAGTTTGCTGCCGAGCTTGAAACGGATAATTCCTTGCCTTTTCTTGATGTCAAACTGACTCGCTCTTCTGGGATACTCAAAATATCGATATATAGAAAGCCCACACATACCAACATATATTTGCATAGTCAGTCCCATCACTTCCCTCCTCATAAGCTTGGAATAATTTGCATCTTGGGACATAGAGCCCGTTCTCTTCTTGATGATCCAAATGAACTACTTACAGAAATAAACCATCTGAAAACTTCTTTCGAAGTTAATGGATATTCCAAGAAAACCATTGACAAATTCCTTCTTAATCCTCCTAGACATCACTCAGAAGAAACAAATAGATTCGAAAGCAATATATCTATTCCTTACATAAGTACTGTTTCACATAAATTAGAACGTTCTTAGAAAATACAATATCAGAACCTTGTTCACAACACTTCCAAAGATCCGTTTCTTAATAAGCAACCCAAAAACTTGTGCTAATTGTGCTAAGGTATCGTGACGTGTGTGTTGTTTTCAGACGAAGATAAGTGACGTCATTGTTTTCAATGGAAAAGAGATATATTAGTGGATAAGGATTCGTGTCTGATTGGTGGGACAATTCTTTCAAGATAAGATAAGGAATCGTGACGTCTGTGTTGTTTTCAGATGAAGATAAGTGACGTAATTGTTTTCAATGGAAAAGGGAGATATATTAGTGGATAAGTCTAAGATAAGTGGATATATTAGTGTTGTGATTGGTGGGACACTATGAACCAAATAGGGAAAGGGTGAAAGGGGAAGCGACGTCAGCGTCCTGGATGTGTGTTGTTATGAGTTGTAGATAAGTAAATGGTTTGCGTATGGCATTATGTGTGATGGATAGTGATAAGATAAAGTTTGGAATTTCACTAGGGCCCTCATCTCTCAGGGACATCACGTGGTGTGTTTGGTTCGCGTAGTGCTTGACTTATGTCACGACTTATGTCGTGACATAAGTCATAAGTTTTCCGAATTCATCAAGTTTTGATGAATTCGGAAAACAGAAGTAAGAAAACGATGCTAAAACAGAAGTAAAGAAAACGATGTATAAGATAAGTGGATATATTAGTGTTGTGATTGGTGGGACACTATGAACCAAATAGGGAAAGGGTGAAAGGGGAAGCGACGTCAGCGTCCTGGATGTGTGTTGTTATGAGTTGTAGATAAGTAAATGGTTTGCGTATGGCATTATGTGTGATGGATAGTGATAAGATAAAGTTTGGAATTTCACTAGGGCCCTCATCTCTCAGGGACATCACGTGGTGTGTTTGGTTCGCGTAGTGCTTGACTTATGTCACGACTTATGTCGTGACATAAGTCATAAGTTTTCCGAATTCATCAAGTTTTGATGAATTCGGAAAACAGAAGTAAGAAAACGATGCTGAAGAGATGATGAAAGTTGCGTTCTGCAAAAATGGTCCAAATGAAACGAAAGTTTACTAGTACTTCAAAAACCCAAATTGCATCGCTAAATCAGGAAAGAATTATTGTTGCATACAAATCTTTATACTTTGCAAATGCAAAGTATAAAGATTACAAAGTGCAAAGTATTATTAACTTGATGGACCCGTGTTTCACTCAAGATTTCTCCATGAGTGCGGGTCACAAAGATGCCTCCAACGATCTCGATCTTGAGCCTCTCTCTCTTCCATGTTATACCCATAGATTTCACTAGTTGATCTTCCCAACTTGTAGGTGGTCTTCCTGGTTTTCACTTTATTCTTGGTTGCCAGTTGAGTATTCTATATGTCCATTTGTTATCGTTGAGTCTGGCTATGTGACCTGCCCATCTCATCTTGCTTTCATATACTGCAGCTACCACATCTTTTATGCCTGATCTCTTTCTTAGTTCCGTGTTTCTAACATGTTCCATTCTGCTGATGTTACAAATCCTGCGTTCTATTGCACGCTGAGTTATTCTGAGAGTCTCTTCTTTTCTTGTCGTGTTCCATGTTTCTGATCCATATGTGAGTGATGGTAGAATATTCACTATTAAATAGTTTTGCCTTCGAAGAGATGTCAAGATTTGGATCAGTAAGTGTTTCTTTTAGTCTATTGAATGATAGCCATGCAGCTTTCTTTCTTTTTGCTAGTTCTGCAGATAAATCGTTTTTACATTTTTATTGTTTGTGCTAAGTACTTGTGTGAGTCAACTTTTTCTATAGGGATGTTATTAGATTATTATTAGATTCCAAATACCGAACTTTGTTCATTTTCAGCCTGTGAATGCAAATTCACAGGGTTACTTTAATTATTGCGGTTTGTAATTGTTCAGCTTTGCTTTCGTTTGGCGATGTTATTTTAGTTACAAGTATCGTTGATTTCTGCAACACATTTACTTATTCAAATAACTCTAACACTTAATCCCATGTAGCTCAATAATTCTAGGGCTTTTATGAAACGTCAAATTGATTTTGGGTTGTGTATACTCTAGAAGCATTGTTTTACATTTTTTTTTCACTTCACGCAGCCAGATTGAAACCGCAATTGAAATGTCTCAATAACATTTAAGAGACTCCAAATACCGAAAACGTCGTTCATTTGTATTCATGCAAATTCACAGGGATACTTTCATTTTGATCATCCCGCACATACACAGTTCGATGCTTTCAACCGAAATGTTATTTTTTTTATTAAATTCAATCCAGATTTTTTACACATTTTACCCTTTCGTAGCCTTGAGAATTGTCGGATCGAAACAAAATAGTCATATCATTATTAATTATTATTTATCATTATTTATTAATTGTGGCATTATAAGAATTTTGATAATCTTTTTAGTTAGAAACCTGAAATAACTTGTAGTGATGAATAGAAAACGAATCTAGTTGCATAAACTAACCAATATCTGTGCATGGAAGGAGAGATAAAACGCATTTGAAAACGAAATCTTAATAATTTCCGAGACATCATTACAATTAATTTAGATCATTGCAATTTTTATTTAGAAAGTTAGATTCGTTATTTCTCATCCATGCGATTACCGAATTAGTACAGAGATAAGTTTTAAATTTTATTCAATTTTACTGCGAAGCATAGACATAGTTTTAATTTAATCTTGGATACAAATGCCAGTTACCACCAACAAAAATTTTTTTTTTATAGTTCGTGTCGACATATTTCTCTACGTAAGGAAACTTGTCTGTTCTTAAATAGTAACATACAGCATTATGCTTAAATACTTTTATTCTCCCAAGCGATTTAGTATTTTTTTATTTATTTCATAATCTTAAATTTTTGATTCATTAATTACATGCTTTCGTCAATTAGTGTCTGAATTTTAAAAACGAGATACTAGCGGAGTTTTAATCTGTGCACTAAGCGTATGTGTTAAATAAGCATTGAGTTTAACTAATGCTGTCATTCTTTTGCCCTTTTCAACTAATACTGTCATTCTTTTGCCCATTTCAACTAATTACTTTCAGACTGTGCGTCTGTACACATCTCATTTGCATCACACACACGCCATGACAGACTGAGTCTACTGTATTTGGAACCGGTGATCAGTGGCTTTCATCTTCATGTAGCAGCGCTCCTCTACCTCAACCTTAGACACATTTTGAATGTGTCTAAAATTCCTAAATTTAACACGTCTACAGTTAATTATCCGACTATGTATTTATCTAAGATGTTCAGATGACCCACTTTTTAATGCTATTAAGATGGAAGTGAGAGAAGGAAGATTAATTATTGGGTCAACTCCATGGAGTTACATCACTCCATCTTTATTTGATTAATGTCTAATATTTTAAATATTTGTTGCCAGGGTGGTTCCCTTAGTAGTTAGCGTATATACCTTTACCCAACAGGCTACGGGTTCAAATACTACCGTCTATGGATGTTTGAGATTGTCTTCATGTGGGAGATGAATTTCAACGTCCGGTGTGAGACTACCACTACGCTCATTTGAAGTGACTTGAAACGGTTCCACGTTGGGTCCCTTGAACAGAGTTTCTGGACTATATATAAAAATACAAACAAAATAAACTAAACTTTTATAAATAAAAATGAAAAAAAAATGTCTCTCCACGCACAGTACTGAGTGTACTACAGGTTCACAACTTGTTCGTGCTGGAAGTAAAAAAAAAAAAAAAAGATGGATGAGAGTGCTTAAAAGTTAAAGAAAGGATCGTAACAATAGCATTCTTATGTGGTTACATTTTTCCTCAAGAGTTGGATTATTTTAATTTCAATTATTTTTAGTGTATGTAGCGTAGACTTTTTGGAATAATTTTCTCATTAAAACGGGATGCCCGTAGTTCACTCAGTCACGAACACCGTTTCGATGGAAAGTCGAGAAATTCGAATCCTGTGCAGGACGCGAAGAATTTCATGAGGGCTTTTCGACTGTAGATAACTTACCGGTCTCATACGGAGGTGGCGGTCTTTACCTGCCGAAAATTCGGCTTTTTATCTCGCAAAACAGACAAATCGGTTAGAAAGAAACAAAGATAACGCACACATGCTTACTTGCTTTGGCTGTAATTCAAAGATTAAACAAAAGCCATTAAGATGGTGGATCCAAAAAACCGACTTTTGAAATGAAATACAGAAAAATAATTATAAATTAATTCCCTCAATGAGATGAATATTCTCAAAGTCTAGCGGGAAGATTAGTGAATTCTCCATATTCAGACTGAGTGGGAGTTGTGCTGTTGTAAAAATATCTTTTAGCTCGCGACTATCGAAATTACGCCGAGGATTAAAAAATTATTTCTGTTACGTTCTTAATATCACCCGCGCTAATTGTTTTGATAAAAACCAATGAGAAATTCAGATTTAAAACTATTTACATACATTTAGTAGCAGCTCATTTTCATTGCTTTTCTTCATGCAGTTGGCATTTTATTTATAATAATATAAAGTAAAAAATAGTTTAGTCATTCTGAATATAAAACACTCCTTGAACGCCTTTGAGAATTAGCATTTTGGTGATATATAAATCTATACTTTAACTACTGATTATTAGCATTATTGCTTATAAATGAACTGATAAAAGATGATATTTCTCTTGGGAATTTTTACCGAAAAACTTCTTTCTTGCTCACAGTACGATAATGTAATTGTACCGTTTTGTATGTCATTTCTAAAGATCGTCCAGTTACTTTCAAACCGACTAACGTTTTGTAGAAGCAAGCGGTTGCCTTTGTTAAGGAGACGAGAGACTGCTCGTTGAACCCTGGTGCGATAAAACTGCAATTCTGAGAGGTATTTCGTCAACTAGTTCATTTCTCGCCAGGGTGATTTTTCATTCCCCTTCCTTTCCGGCGTCGTGCACTTCACGCGAATACGAACCATCCACGATGTTTGCGTTGATGAGACACCTGTTGGATAAAATGCTTCAGAGAGAGAGAGAGAGGTGGGTGACAGTGGATGGTCAGTTACGGCAGGCAACAAATGGATGTTTATCTTCAGCAACACGGGGATGCTTGAAGTAGAGAGAGTGTGAGCGACTCATCTCTCGTGTGTCATGATTAATTTAGCATATGATAGATGATCTAAGATTTAATACAAACCGAATGCTATCATGCGAAGGTTTATTCCCTGGAGACTGCTGTTTGTAGAATGCAACGAAACAGAAAGAATCGAAGCGTGAATCCCTTTCTCTCCTCTTCTTCAATCACTCTAATTACACGTGGGCTCACCAAAGTGCAGTTACAATTTCAGATTGAGACAGGCGTCAACTGATTTTGTTTTTTTAATTCCTTCCTGAAACTTATTGCAGATTTCGTTAATCCTTTTTGGTTATTAATTTTCTCATTAACCAGCACATCGTTCGATGAGAGCAATGAATGTTTTAAGTGGATTTTTTCTACTTATCAAACACGGTTCTGAACACGAAAAATGCACTTCGATAGCCGCAGCATTGATTGCGTCGTTCATTTATTGACTAAATCTGTGAATTGAAGATGTGACATACCACAGATCAGCAAGATAGATAGAAAATGCTTAATGTACGGATATTGTAATAACATTTTAAGCATAAATCTGATTAATAGGGAAGAGTTCAACCGTTTAAAAACCTGCACGAAACAATAAATAACACGCTTATTCAACGACACCGGAAATAGAATCACGATGATCCATTTTTATTGAATCAGAACCCGATAAAAAAAAGTGCGAATTCAGTGAATCTTCTGTCATCTTTAAACAGATAGTTTTTATTGAAAGTTATCGATCAAAATAAATTAATAATTAATCACGTGAAAAACCAGAGAGAGAGAGAGAGAGAGTATATTCTTAAGAGAAATCAAATCGATCAAGGGATTGGTATTTTTCTTTCTAGTTATATTTGAAGCGATTAATTCTCTAATGCTATAAGAAATTGAAGTCAATGAAAACTAAAAACTTATAAAGCAAGGCTAATTTAATCCAGGTTCAGAATAGAAGCGAATAATTCATCTGAAGAATGAAGTTATCAGGAATCATACTGACGAAGCAGGCTGTGTTACTTCCAAATTAGGCAAACTCTAATTAAAATACACTGGCTTCATAGTTTCGGCTGCTTCGAGGGTAATTCATCAAAAATGCATTAACAACGACCATAGAAAATCTGCAAACAGTAGACTTATTCTATACGCTACTGAAATAGCATCTGGTCTTTTGGACCTTCACATTTACTTAGTCTAGGTAAATCCCTTTTGTTAGTGTGTTCCAAAATCATATCACTATGTGGTGGGTTTAACAAATCCACACTCGCTGAAATGCACATCCGGACTGGCTGCTTGTAATCTGTATTGAAGAATCAGCACAACTCTCGGAATAATTTGAAAAGTCGCAAAAGTGTGTTACACATCTGCCTAAAATATAGGAGGATCCGTTTGGATATTTGCGTATAATGCAATTAAAAGACGATTATTGCATAATGGTGTTGAGTGCATTCGATGCAATCCTAATTGCAGTTTAAGTGTTAGATTGAAGAAACGAATTCAGAGATAAAAGGATACGATTTGACTTTGGAAGATAAAATGTTATATCTAACCAACTTGAGCAATGGTCTTGTGGTGTGATCAAGCATGGAAAAATGGACAATGCACTTACCTTACAAGCCTTATTTGCTTTGGCTGTTAATTTAAAAAAAAAAAACAGCCTGACACAGATGATGCGATTAGATAGTTCAATTGGAATCAAATGTTACATGAATGCTCCAGATTCATTTGAAAGAGTATATCTCTTGAATTTAAATTTCATTAACTTTTTAAATTACATAAATTCAAAAAATAGAATTAACGGTAGATTGAAAGATATTTTGGCAAAAATGTATAACTCTTATGTACAGATAGAATTCTGTTTGGGAAACCTACTTTGTTTGTATTTGAAAGGACCGGAGAAGTGAACCCCTGTTCGAATTTAAATATAGTTTTGAAGATTCAGAAATGTGACCAATTTTTTCGTTCTAAAGAGTGTCCGGAAGTTGAGGTGTTAGTGGATTGCGATTCGATGCACAGTGCGGTCATTGACACTCCTAATTCTCGATTTTATTTCTAATATTATTAGGAACCGGAACTTCGGTATGCGTAGGCTTAAAACATAATTTTTTTTGTTAATTTTTAATTCAGAAGCGGGAAGAAATTTGGAAAAAAAATTAGATCCAAATTTTTACAGTTTGAATAAATGAGACGAAATATCTTTAATGTAACCTTAAAAGTAATCTATTTCTTAACATTTTCTAACCGAGAAGAAGAGTTTCTGACTTCGTGAGATATGATTGTCTTTATTTAATTAGTTGTTTCAGTTAACAACTCTTATTACAGACTAATTCTTTTTACTTTAAAAGTAGTAATAGTATTCGTTGTAATGCGATTAAATTTTATCACATTACATCCAGTTCGTTTCGTTTATCCCTCGGAGCAAACATACGTTATTGAACTTTGTGATTGGGGCTTTTTCTAAACGCTATTTATTTTATTTTTTATTTCGGAGCATATAAACTGACAGAAGTTTGACAACTCGAAACAAAGATATCACTCCATTCTTTCCAGATGAAATTGAACGAAATTTGGTACTTGAACTATTTTTGGTTACACAATCAGACGAACGACATAAAATTATTAAAATAAACTTTTCCAGCTACACATGTGAAAAAAAACATTTAGAATGTATTCAAACAATCCAATATATTTCGTCCAATTTTACGTGGACATCATCAGGGAGACAGTCCGCTAACCAAATAGAAAAGATGAATCAAAATAATGAATCGTGCGTATTTAGCTCCTCTCTCGATCGAATTTTATGATATTACGCTGTCATCATTCTGAGGAACAATTGGAAGGTTGCGTAAATAAGTTATTTAAATAATTAATTTAAATAAAAAGTAACTTATGAAAAATTAATACCGATCACTTCCCAAAACTGGGATATTGGCATACCGGTTCAGGGTCGAACGATTTCTTAGCGTTTCACATGTTTCAAGGAATGATGACTAACTTAGAACTTGCTATAGTGAAGTTTTTGTCTGGTTCCAAAGAACTCCTCACAGTATCGACATTGGGCACGGAGTTCCAGAGAACTCCTTGCCCAATGTCGATAGCGTGAGGAAGAAAGGCCGAACTTGTCAGATTCCAAACATGTAATGTAGTCGTGATGTTCTTAAATAGGAAAGATGACATGAGAAAAGTAATTGGAAAATAAAAGAAAGAAGTGGTAATGGATTCTTTGTGGATGGTAGGAAGGAAGATGGTTTCAGAGGTGGTTTGAAGGAAGCATATAGATTATATTTACGAAGAATCCTTGCTGTTTGTTCCATGGTTCCTTTAAGGTAGGGTATGGGAATTCTTTTCACATCGGATTCGAAACCTTATTTATGGTTATTTCTACAGAGAACTAACTATCAACAAGGTTTTGAATCGTAGTTTTGTAGTATCCATTACATATCCGATTGCTTTTAATTTTATTCAGTTCTTCTAACAAAAGGAAAAAGAACAATACATTACCACCTCTTGGTGGTAATGTATTCTTCCAGGTGTCTGTCAAATACCCTGTGCGGTCATGTTTCCTATTTTGGACAGATTGGCTGTTCTGCCTTGATTAGAATTGAAGAACACCACGACTATATTGCGTTTTTGGAATCTAACAAGTCCGGTTTTGCTCCTTCCGCTATTCACACAAGGCACACGTGTTCTTTGGAACCAGACAAATCTTCAGCAAATTCAAATTTGATCGTATTTTTTAAATTAATAATTATTTTAAATACTTTTTGATCTACGCGACTTACTACAATTGTTCCTTTTGAACTCGAATCGGGTAATAGCATATGCGTCAGCTGCTATGAAAAGAGTTTACATGTAGATGATTTAGGATTCATTATTTAATTCATATTTTCAATGTAGTTAACCGTCTATCTCCCTGACGATATCCACGTAATGTTGGATGAAATATACTGGAGTTTTTGAATAAATTCTATATACTTTTGTTACACGTGTAAGCATGTTCCATAAAAGCTATTTATATAAAATTACATGTTTCTAATGCGGAGAAATAGTGTCTGCTCTGCATTATTCCTCGTTTAGCTGTTTGTAATAACGAATGACGCCTCCTCCTCCCAAATAATTCTAAATAATAATCCTAAGAACAACATTTTGGGGTTGTTTTTTACGATTGAAATAATTTGTGACTGTCGTACAATAGTTCCTAAATTAAATATTTTTATTGATTTTATGTATTTTTTTATGTATACATAATCAACAAACCCATCCCTAGAGACAAAATAAGGAACTTTTCAAGCCGCCTTTTCCCCCCACCCCCATAAGCACTTTGGTAGTCTCATACCAGAAAATAAAATCACCTCTCAACTAAGCGTCTTAATTGGAAATGGATACGCAAAATACCAGGCCGATAATTTGCATATTTGTTTATTCCTTAGAATACAAGGGAGTAATTTTAACTCGAGATATTCACATATGCAAAATTGAGCTGTCTTGTCTTTGGATAAAACAGAAAGAGATCAGTGTTCACTCATCTCATGAAGAAACGGGACACACACAAATATAATCATTTGTTATTTATTATTAATTAAAAAGAAGCTCACTCCGTCCGTTGGATGTTGGCTTTTATTTACTAGCTGACACTCATAAAAGAGATGTTGGCTTTTTTTCTGAAACCAGTACTGAGATATGATTATCTCGACGTGTTGCATATACAAGTAATACACGTTTTATAGTGTGATATATCATTTCAATGTGATATATATCTAATAACATCTAATATGCAGTTAACAGATATGATAAAAATATTTACTGGTTATTTCTTTCCAACACAACTCTTTCTCCAATTAATTTTTCAAGTTTACTATAGAATATCTTAATATTTTATTTACAAAATTGTGGAAACTGGATACAGAGAAAGGTTCATTTTAACATATCGTTCAACGTTATTGTATAATCAACAGCTAAGTGGCTGAACAGGAGTAAAAGAAAAATCATCTGCCTGGAAAATTTACTTATATGGGCAAATACGGATTATGCCGTTAGAAAATTGGTATATCAAGAACATCACATACTATTAAAAAAAATCCACTCTACAATGGAGAGAGAGAGGGAGATTATCCCTAAAGCAAATGAAGAAAACTTAAGACAGCAGTATATTCAAAACAGGCAAGAGGATGCTGTAATATTAAATACAATGGACAATAACAAGAAAACCAATAATTTTCCAAGTGATGAACCAACTTATAAAAAATACCACACCGTCTAAGAAAGAGAGCTAAGACGAACTAGGAGCATTCCATCACATTTCAATGCAATATATTCTCCAACTTATATAACATTAACCAGTCATGTGAATTAAATAAACATTAAAATTCAGCGCTTATTTAGAAACAGAAGAGTTGATACAAAGAGCAAAAAAAAATTGAATCCTGCCACGATATCTATATACAAAAGAAAGACTGCTGATTCAGTCTAAGATATCGATTACTACTCCTCAAACTGAAGAAATGTGCTTAAATATTTTTCTAGTATGCAAGAAAAAGTCAAAACTAATTTAATATAGCATAAGTGAGAGCGTTTTATCGTAAAATGTGATTTAATAAGAAGAAAGAATGCGTCGCCTTGTTCCACTTTCAGCTACCAATTTACTACGAAAACAAGGCCACATACCTTCATCACATTCCTGTGTAGTTCGAGTCGGTATTTCTGGTTGGAATATGCATTATTGTTGACAGGAAATGTGACCTGGGCGAACTCCTCTTTCGTCAGTAAAACTGCTGAAGCCTCAGAAGATTCGGGGATTTTAGCATCTTATCACAGCCCTGCGTTCCTCAAAAAATCAGAACAAGAGGAAATAGATAAAAAGTATGGAAAAAGACTGATAAAATCATTAAACGTAAAAGTATTTAATACTTATACTTTTATATAAGTAGGTAAGTTTTAGCAAATAATATGATGGTTTGCAATACGTTTTTTAAAGGAAGGATAATAAATCTATCTGTCGATATGAAGTATACGAGTAGAAGAATGTTTAAAATTATCAGTTTCGAACGCGGGAAACAGATCACGGAAGTACACTACTAACTGCTCTCTAAGAGCTCTATGTTTGGCTTTTTATTGGTCCTTTTGATTAACAGTTGCAACAGTCAGTCATTCCTGTTGAAACTCTCATTCAAAAGTGACAGTCCTGGAATTGCTTTTGTCTTAGAAATGAAAAATGTTTGAAATTTTTTCTTAGGCTCCTCGGAAAAGTTAAGACATTTTAATTCACGAAAGGAATCTTACTGCATATATTGCTTTATTTATTATTCTGAATATTTCAGAGCAGTAGTCATCCGATTATTCCCCATTTCTTTAACTTTCTGTTTTCTTCTCACACGCATGCATAGAAAATTATCCCCGTACTCAGTCACAAATCAGAACTGATTACTTGCTAATTACCTTATTTTTCATTAAGCTAATAAACAGATGTTTCTGTAATTGGATGGGACGCATGTTGAGTTTAATTCGAATATCCTGGTGGGGTAGATTCTGCATGCTTCAAAAGAACACGTTCTTCAAAATGAGATATCAACTTTAGACATTTTTATAAAGATTTCCGCAACGATTCTTTAGTGTCATCGTTATGTTGGCTCTTGTTAATTACGCAAATTATCTTAAACATTTAAAAGATATGGAATGTCGTGTAGATTTTATGATATCTTATTTATTATCTTCTCTTTTTCTAAGTTATCAACGACTTCTATTTTGTTATTACCTTGAATGGCGAATAAGTCAGGTCATTTTGAGACTTAACGTGATTACCCCTTAATATTAATAATTTGGTTTACTTTTCTAGCGTTTAACAGAAACGATATTCAGAGTTGCTGACTCGAAACTTTTAAGGCATTAACAAATATATGTTCTGCTGATTCTACATGGGTATTAATCTTTCTATATAATAATAAAACCATTATTATATAGAATTTTATTTTAAAAATAACATATAAAACCTCGAGATTCATTGATATACTGTACTTATTGTATTGTAAGAAGCACACGTTTAAATGTCTAGCATAGTTTTCATAGATTAGGTTTGTAATAGTATTTCTCGAGTTTTATTTATTGAGTCATTTCCTTACTGATCTGTACGGATCTCTGCTTCCTACTTCGTTCTGTATTTCAATATTTGTATTTAGTGGATGGAAAGATGATATGCACAAATACATATTATTGTAAGGAATAATTCCCATTCAGAATGAGTCTTTGTGTGTGTGTGTGTGTGTGCGCGCGCGCGCTCGTGCGTTATTCGTGCGAGAGTTAGCGATTGAGCTCTCTTTCGTAATGGGTGATCTCAGACGGGGGGGGGGGAAGGCGGTATGCATCTAGAGTTTGAACATCCCCGACATCATATTCAGAAAACTGAGTGAGCTGCTCGAGACTGAGTAGCCAGAGACCGGTGCAGACTGAAATGCTAACGAGCTTCCTACCTGCATATTTTGAACCAGCAGACATCCAAATCATTTAATCACAAGCCACACCTCAATTCATTTCCGAACCATCCAAGGATAGGAAGTAGAATCTAAAGGTTTACCGGAAGAACAAAAAGACGAAAGATGTTGCCAATTAAGTGTAAACAGGATGCCCCTGTCATTGTAGAGATCAAAGATCTATGGATAGACGTAGCAGCTGTCATTAATAGTCGTAAAATTAAATTAAAGCCAGAAATACCGATTGGTGTTTGCATCCAACCTGAAATGGTCTCCGATTATCGTGTCCTTGTTTTTTTCTTATGACAAGAACATTCCGTACCATATATAGTATTCTCTCTAAAATTAAAAATTTTAGCAAAACTTAAAGGAAGGGTTCTAAAGTGGTACTTTCGGAGAAATGCTGATCGAAGTGAGGAAGATTAATCCTACGCAGGATTTAATAAATTTAGAATTGGACACTGTTTTGTGGCCAATTGAACAGAAAAAGTCAACTCATTGCAAATAATCTTGAAATTCTAACAAAGTAGAAAATCAATTATGCGAATTGCTGGAATTTGCTGCTCCCTACCATGCCGAAGTGTTATTTATCAACGAAACGCCCCTCCACCATGGTGGTCAACCAAACTTAGTTTTTGTGTGCAATATTTAAGCTTAATGTGGGTTGTGGTGCCATCCCATCTAGAATAATGTGGATTAACTATCAATCTTGAGATTTTTATGTGCAATCCAGTCGTTTTCGACACTTAGTAATCTTGCAAATAATTGCTCCCTACCCCACTCCACTTCTTGTCCGTCCTTTCAGCAATTGTAAATTCAAGTTAGTAAGTTCTTTATGTTGTCCATCCAACTCTTTTGGGGTCTTCCTTTTCCTTTCATTCCCTCAATTTTCCCCACCATAACTGCCTTTTCCAATGATTCATCAGCTCCCGTAATATGTCCAAAGTACGTCAGCTTCTGTTAAGCGATCATCGCCTCCAAGGAGCATTCTGTCTTTATATTGTCTAAAACATTCTTGTTATTTATTGTTGAAGGATTTCTACTTCCAGACTTAAGAATCCCATGGATTCTTAATAGTCTCCTCCACACCCATATTTCAAATGAATCAATTCGCTTTCTGCCTTTCTTCTTCTTAATCCAACTTTCACATCCATACATCACTACTGGAAATACCATTGCTTTGGCAATTCTAACTTTCGTGGCCTTACTCACTCCTCTATCTTTCATAATTTTTAAGTTTTGCCATCGCTTTTTACCATGACTATCCTCCTTTTAATTTCATCTTCACATTTACCATCATTTCGGATTCTAGATCCCAGTAAATCATAACTTTCAATGATTTCTATTTTATCTCCCTCTGTTATAAATTCATTTACTAGATGCTAGAAACCATCTAGCAAATTTTTTTAAGCCCAGCTTTGTTATTTTCCGTCTTAACCGATAAATATTTTCCGTCCAATAGAATCAACCGTTCCAGATCTTTCTTAGTTTCTTGTTATGAGGGTTGTATATCTTAAATTATTTCTTTTTCGGCCACCAATCTTAGTTCTATCTGGACCTTTGTCTAAGTTAGCCATCCATTTTCACAAAATATTCACTCTAAATAAAAAGGTAGGATGACAGTATACAACCCTGCTACCCCCTCCCTTTCCACTCGAACACTGTCTGTTTCTCCAAATACTGTTTTTACTGAAGTTTCTTGGTTGTCATAGAGTTCTCTTATCAAGAGAATTAGATGTTCAGGTATTCCCATTGATCTCATTATAATCAAAAGCTTTCTTAAAAACAATATAAACAAATGAATTCTCATTCTGAAATTCTCTTGTTCTTTCCATCTCATGTTTGCTATTTGGTCTCTAGTTCCTCTACCTCTCCTAAAGCCTGCCTGTTCTTCTTGAATTTCTCTAATCACGCATGGCTCCATCCATTGTTGGATCACTTTCAGCATAAAGTTACTTGCATGTGAAATTAAGTGACGTTCTGTAATTCTCGCAATCTCAGGAATTTGATATTTGTTTTAGAATTGCGATGAATATTGATGTTTTCCAATCTCTAGGTTACTACATTTTCTTCCACTCCTGTTATCAATTTTATACAATATATTCACTACATCATCCCCAGCTGCAGTCAGTAATTCCATTGACAGGCCATTACGTCCAGGAGCTTTTCCTTTTGGCAGACGATTCATTGCTGATATCACTTCACGTTTCATCATTATCACCATGGGTTGATCAACAAATTCTCTCCTTTCAAATTCTATTTCAATATTATCTTTCTTGTACAGATACTCTGCCTACTCTTTCCTATTTTTTTCACTTCTTCTTTTATCAGACATTTACTTGAATTACTTTTTATATCTTATAATCAAGAGATAAATTTCCCAGTAACTTCAATTATCTTTCTAAATAAATCTCTTCTGCCCCATAATGTTGCTATTTTCAATTTGTTTGCAATATTTGGTTAGATGTTTTTCCTTATCTTTCCTAGCCTGTCTCTGGAAATCTGCTTCTATTTGTCTAACCCTTTCTTTGTTTCTCTGAAGTTTAATTTTTCTTCTTTCCCGTGCTATATGAATAACTTCTTCTGATAACCATTTAAAATCCTTCTTTCTTGTTGCCTTACTTATCAATGAGACTGTGCATTCTCGATAATCTCGACATTGTCTGGATTAAATTTCGAGCAACCAGTGACAGTTGTCTAATCTTTCGTTTTGGTTTAGCATAGTGGAGGATTAGTAGAATTTGATGTATGTTGACGAGGTGTTGGACTAAAATTCAGTGTCGTTTTTCAAGTAGCAAAAACACTTAACAGAATAATTAGAAGCATCCAAATAAAATCTTTATTGCTTAAATGCATTACGTACTATTATTTGGATTCTGAGTTGGCCAAAACTCTAGAACAGAGGAACGGATAAATAGACAAAATCTTAATCCCTCAGCCAAATTATTTTTGACTCATTTACCTTGGGCATCCACGAGATCGTCCATTTGCGACGAATTAAAAGTTAAATTAAATTTTTGTTCGACATTCTACTTTGTGCAGTTAAACGATGGCTGCTTACTGAAAAATAAAATCTGCCTGCCTTCGAAATGACCGAATCAATGAAGTCGCCAGAATAAAAGTTTCGAATATGGGAGAAAATAATCTACAAGAAATTTCACTGATTTTTACGAAAACCACGTACACATGCTTAATATATTTTTGATATCACATTTTACATATTTTGCATCCTTTACGAGTATAATTGATGAAACACTATTCAGTTTGAGTAACGGAGAGTACAAACTAAAAAATAACTACAAAGAGATGTTTATATAAAAATCGCAAATAGATGCAAGAGCTTTGTGCTTTTGAATGTAACAATCGTAGAAATTGAATAAAAATAAAAAAAATAAGAAACTTACCGAAAACATTTTACCTAATATACCGTAGATGCAGGTTTCTTGCATCTTTTTTTAAATTTGAAGAGAACATAATGTATGTATGTAAACTCTTCTGTCCATCGTCGGTTGTTTTTATCTCAATTGATACATACGATGCCACTTCATAATGCATTTCTTCGTACATATTTAAGTACAAAAGAAAGAATTATTACAAGCTAAATTCAAAAGGATGACATGGAAAGAATGCAACCTACCATTTATTCCTTGATGATCCAAGAATTGTATGTTTTTGTAATCCAAGTTTTTATTTTAATGAATGACAAGAATGCCAGATGTCTGCCATTTCGAGGTGCCTATAAAACAATTGAACATTTTTTAAATATTTTTCTTTTCTCTTGATCTCGAGAGAAATTTGCACCAACAGTTTGCTATTAATAATCAAAATAATAAACTGAACTTAATCGAACTTCCTTTAATTTTTTTTCCATATTACAACCGAACATTGCATAGATGGTTACAATAAAATTCACTTGACAAGCCTGAATATGTGAAAGGACAATCTCATTCCATACATTTCAAACAATCACTTTGCGAAACAAATGAACATTGATTTTATTGACGGGTATGCTTATGCAGTGCACTTCATACGAGCATGTTAATTGCGTTCTGGTTTCTTCAAGCATGCGATGCGTTGTAAAAATAAGCAATGAAATCATTTAGAGAATACTGACATAACAGTTTTGCCCTCTGTGTAAAGATTTGTTGCGTGCGCGAAAAGTTTTCTTCCAAGATGACTGGATTTTCATAAGAGGTATTGGATCGGAATATGAAATTATTCAAACATTTGCCTGCGTAAACGTTCTTGTGTTATGTAATTAACGCAGGAATGGTCCCTGATTGAAAACTAATTTATATTTCAATTGAGAAATGTAATCTTTAAAACGTTTTCCTTCTGAGAGGTAATAATAATAATAATGCTTTTTGCTATAAAAGAAGCTGAAAAAATATCCCTAACGGCGTTCTTCGTATTCCTTATGTGTGATGGCCAATTAGCTCCAACAACGTGTCCAAGAAAACGAATCGCATATTTCAGTAGCTGATCATCAATAAACGCTGATTTATTTGTGAGAATGCGGAAAGCTATCCAGAATCCTTTGCAGTTTACTGCTTTGATAGTACACACAATATACTAAGGGGGGAATTGTGCTCACTTTTTTTATATTTGACTGTGCGTTTAACCATCTTCATGTAAATCTGAAATTTGAAACGGAAATCAATTAAAATAAGCATAAAAGAAGACTTTATATTCAAGTCCAGCTTTTTTTAAACCACCTTATCTATCTATCTATTTCAAACTAAAGCTATCAGAGACTATTAATTTAAATGTTCAAATATAAACATAAAACGACATTAGCACTCATAGTTTCACCAACTACGAGGTGGGGGGGAGGTTCGCTCACACATGTTCCTTGATATTTGGTGTATGACCTTATCCATTTTTCGGTGATTTCCTAGTGACGGAGAGTGAAAACGAGGATTCAGTTGGCAACGCTACTTTAAATTTTACAGACTTATCCTTTAGGATGTCGCTTTCTTTTGTTTTTGTTATGAGTGCAGAAGATGTTGATAGCTGTCAGGAGTATTTCGAGAACTGCTTTTTAGAGATTATTGTAATTTAATATAGTGCTTAAATTTGCAATAGCGAGTTTTTTTTTTTTTTTAACTTCCGTTCCCTTATGCTTAGTTGACACACATTTATTCATCTTCATGCAGCACATCTCCAATAATAATAATAACATTATGGAAAAAAAATCGTAGGTAACATTTTCTGACTTGCTTTGTGACATGGATGTAGTAAATCTTCATAACTCGACGGCGTCATTTTTTTGAGTCTTCTTGCGTTCATTAATATCTGTTTTTCACTTAGAACAGTGGTTTTTTTTTAAATAAATAAAATTAAATATAAATAAACAAATATTCAAAGAGAATAAAACGTACTTGCTTAGCTAACATATTTTAATGTTTTTTTTTCTCTTGTTAATTAGAATAAATGGTGTGCACGCGTCCTTGTGCACAAGTCCTTTAGTCCTTGTGCTTATTTAATTTTGCTTCGCTATTCGTATTAAGAATTATGAAACATGTATGCAACCGTTCGGGCTTAACAAATAAATAGAACTTCGCACGGATAGTTAGCACAACTTCCGAATTACTTGTAGCTCGTTTTCTTCATTATTCTGTTATTCATCTCTATTTATACTGGTGATCGCTTTCTTCTTGCATTGAGTTTCTTTGTGTCCGAACCTTGAATCAAATGCTGTACTAATTTCGTACAAGTATTCGTTGTAGGAAATTGCTTAGTGTTATAGTATTATAGTGCACAAAATTACAGCATACCCTTGTATACTGTAATTTTGTTAACATCATACTTGACAACATTAACTAAGTTGCTGTTGTTCAGCTATTATCTTCAGTAGTCTCAATCTTTATTGTTCTTTTATATCAATAACTTGTGCTTGCGTACTTTTTTAATGAATATATTTTGGTTGCTTTTAAAAGTGCACACAGTACTTATAAATTAACGAACATTTGCTAATACTGGTTAAAAGAATCTTTAATTTGTAAGGCAAAGGCCACGTGCTGGATGTTCTTATAAAGACCATGTTCTGGACGAGTTTGTATGCTCCCAACGGGTTTAAGGCCTGTGTTTAAAAAACATTCCTTGTATTTTTGAATACAAGGAAAAGCCCATACACAGTTCAAATGGTGTATAGCTTATGAGTCAGAATCTTCTGAAGTTTGATGATGTGTATTATATAAAACTACATGATATCAAGTCGACTTAAATGTTAGTTTGCATTTTGTGCCTCTGTGCAATACCAAATGTTTTCTTTGCAACAACAGACGAAAGTGACGTTTTGTTTCCATGACAACAAACAATGTTTTAGTAACGATATGTGCTGCTAGTTTTAAAAACCAGTGTTTCCCAAAGTGGGCATCCTTGGAAGCGGAGAATGACTGCCGCGAAGAAGGGGGTGAGAGTTAGATTTTTTCTCTCAGAGGGTGGTGCGTGATTGGAATGGATTGCCACTGGATGTTGTGAGTGCAAGCAGTGTGAATGAATTTAAGAATGATAACTGGTGCTTGTACTATGTGGCCTTACTCGACGAGTCCCTAACTCCCCGGAGGTCTCTCTTAACAATAACATTTCGCTTATTTTAGAGAAACTTCTCATAGTTATGTGAATTATTTACACGAAAACACAAGGCAAAGTTGATACTTATTTTAAGGCCATATATTTCGGTCTGACACTTAAACCGTTTTTGCCATCGAAGATGGCGTGTATTATTACCTTTGCCTTGTGTTTTCGTGTAAGTAATTCGTATTATTACGCCGAAAGCATTCTCATTCACTCCCTCTAATCTGCCACAGACAAACTTCTGTCTTTTCTTCCAAAAACGAGCAATAAACGAAGAGGAAGAAACTCGAACTTCGTTACTCGTAAGAGGATGATAAATAAGTGATAAGAATCATTAAATGAATAAAAATAACAATTTTACATGCAGAACTATTAAAACGAGTGAACATTTTAATGAAGTAAACGTAATGTCAAAAACAAATTTGTCATTCCAGTGTTTAAGTCGTTTCCTATAATTGCTCACAGAAATTATTTTCATCAGCACATCTGCAGCTAAACTGAATCAGGCATCCGTAAGTTCAAGAGACTTAAGTAAGAATCCTTTCTAAAATACGAGGGACACTTAAAAGGGCTTTTGAACCAACGGCGAATTTTGACGGTCTGATAATGTGGTGACAAGATTTTTCCTGAAAACAGGACTTTTCACAAGGAATAGCGGCTTGACCTGATGGGGAATCAGATTTAAGTTAAGAGTTTAATTCTCATTTAAAATACCTGCTTGTAAGAAGTCCACGGACAACTCCCCTCTATGGGCAAGTGCATCGTGCCATATAACGAATCACTTGTTTATATCCTGTAAAAATTGAAAGGATGCGATTCTCCCAAGTCAGTGCAACTGTGTCATGGTGAAATGGCTGCGAGTAGGGAATTGACGGAGTTCGAAAGCGGCGTTGTGATAGGGTGCCAGGCTGCAGGCTTGTGTGTTCGAAGATAGTGGATAAATTGGACCATCCCAAGTAACCGATCGGTGATAACATACTGAGGTGGAAGCGCAGGGCGTCAACTGAAAGTGCAATCTGCAGTGGACAACGCAACACATTAACCGAAAAGTGACCCTAGCATGTGCTAAGAAGGAAAATATGAAAAAACCGCCATTCGTCGGCCAACACGTTGAATGCGGAATTCTGGGCATCGAGTGGAACACGAACCTGCACAAAAATATTCGGAACTAGACTCACCTCCGTGGAGTATTGCGGTGCAACCATGGAAACCCATGAATGTAAGCTTCATATTACCGAACCAACATGCATCGTCGTGTTCATTGGTGAACAGAGCGTGTACAGCGGGACGTGGAGCTGTGTTATGGAGTGAATAATCAGTGAATAATACATCCTGTGCCGATCAGATAGACGAGTGTGGGTGTAGCGAATGGCCAACGAACGTGTCTTACCAGAATGCGTAGCCCCAACTATGAAATTCGTAGGTGGCGGAGTTATGACATGCGCCTGTTTTTTTGTTGCTTGCTTGCTTTGAACCTCTGTTTGTGGTGCCGCGAACATTGAACTTCGCGAGATATCTGAATATTCTGGACAATGAAAATTTTCCATTGTCTCTTTCAGCTAAACAGTAAGGCTGCTGTAACTGCTGCGTGGTTTGTGGACATAAACGTACCACATGGCTTGCCTCGACAGAGCCCAAATCTCAACCCTATTAAACATCTGTAGGACGAATTGGAACATAGATTGGGTTCAAGGGACGTCCTGCTCACAACTATTGAGGACCTCGTTACATTACTACAGGAAGAAGAATGCAAAATTCCTATTGATTCGCTTGTTGAAAGAGTGCCCAGCAAGGATTGTTGCTGTCATCGCAGCGAAAGGAGGTCCTGCAACTTATTAAGGTGGGCGCTATGGTTGTATATTTCTCACACAATGGTGTCCACGGACTTCTTTCCAAGCAGTGTAGATGTATATGCATTTTGAATGCATATTATTTCACATTGTCTTTTGTGTTCGAAATAAAAAATGACAGTCTTGATGAATCTGCAATAATCGCCTGAACTCGCCACAAAACAGATCGGAGATGCTCTTCTAACAGATTTCTTGAAATCCTGCCAAAATAGTTTCTGTGAATTTTTCTCAAAATGTATGAATGTAAAATAAAAACTGGAATACGTTTCTTCAATTTAGGAAGAGAAAGGAAAAAATAGAGAAATGTATACAAAGGCCCCACTAGAAGAAAAATGCAAGACATTATTAAATTCTTCTGCAGAAACGGATAGCGATTTGTTTTTATGGAAGTAATTAATATTCTGTAATATTCACTGACTTTCTCTTATGCTTTGCCATAAAGCATTTCAGAGATATTTCTTCTAATATAAAACACAAAATCATCCGAAGTTCATTGCATCCTCTCATCATCCCGCACATCGATTCCAGTTCACTTTAAAATGCTTCCATTTCTCTCTCTCTCTCTCTCTCTGTCTCTCTCTGTGTGTGTGTGTGTGTGTGTGTGTGTGTGGAGGGGAAATGAGAATATATTCTAAACCAATCATTAACCGCTACCTGAGAATTAAGCAGATAGGCTTAATAAAATTAATAATAATGACCACTTTTTAGACGATAAAGCATTAGTAGTAGACTTTCTGCAGAATCCAATCATCCAATCTAATCCAATCCAATCGCTGTGATTGTTTTAAATTAATGCAACATTTCAAGCCGCTACGCTTAAAATTTCTCGTTGTATTTTGCAAACAGCTTCTTTAGAAGCTGTTTGCAAAATTCTTCATTTCATTAATTTATTAACGAAATGAATGATTGTATAGATGGGAAGTAAACCGATAAGAAAATGAATTTTTGATTTTGCTTAATATAAATATAATAAAATGAATGAAACTGTAGGGTACCAATTCAATCAGACCCAACCCGGCAAGAACACATTCTTAGGTTTTCTCTTGTGATCTTGCATTAGGTAAATCATAGTTGCTGATCAAAGAAAATCTACACTTAGAATTTACTTACGAAAGCAACAAAAGCGATCTTCATTATTTTATTATAGTTAGCTTACTGTTGGGAAACCGCATTTCGTGAACAAAATTTCTTATTGAAATCAATTGACTTTATCGAACAAACAGCACAGCGAACAAAAGTTCCTTTTGGGATGCCGAGAGTAAGAAATGCGTACTTCTGTTAAAATGAAACAAAACAGGCCACAGCCCTTATTTATTCATCATATGGAAGAAGATTCTGAAAATTTCATTAAAATAGGCAGAAGGAGAGAGAGAAATGCAACTTGAAATACATTTAAAATGTGATGCGCTTCAGAAACCTTTTGACAGCGTAAGCATTCGATACTCCGGAGATTCAGTTGTAGCCTTCATTGATTTGCTTTATGCCAGTCTGAAACGAAGAAAATTTTAAATTAATAAAGTACATTAGTGTTTAGAAGACAGCAAGAGAACAACAGACTTAACGGCATTTCTCTTTTGTAAGTGAAGGTTGCAATCCTATGCTTAGAGAATGCCAAAGGAGGAAAGCTGATTCAGGAAAGAAACGCGAAAGGAAAGAAGAGCTGGTTTGGTTTGGCGGTTTCAAGTTGGGACTTTTTTTTTTTTTTTTACAAAATCGGTACAGAAGAGAACAGCTAATATTAATAATAATTAATGCTGGTAGATGTGACGGTTGCTCCTGCACGCAGAAGAGTGTGCCATGCGTCAGCAAGTGACAGTCCAAATACAACGGGAGCATGACCACAGCGATTAAAAAAAAGTGTGGAAACATATTCACTTGCTAATTAGATGCTGAATGAGTGATTTTTTTAGATTAGAATGGAGGAACTGTGGACTTTAGTTGTATGAAATATGACAGACGCATTCAATAAAAGGCATAAAGCAGAAGCATAAATCTCAGTTCCAATCTCATGTGGATTAGCATTTCAACTAAAGGAGATTTATTTATTCTTATACGGAGAGGGAAGATTCCCTTCTCGGAAGCGGTTTATCGCATTTTCACAATGAAACCGCTTAGAAAAAATATACGCCTTAGTTGCTTTCGCTATCACACCAAATCAAACCAAGTTTCCTTAATAAACAACAAAGATCAGCCTTCAGCAGCCCTCATTTCTGAACCACACTGCTACTGTCATTTTTCTAAATCAGAAAAGGTTGGAAGTTAACGATCTACAGAATATGAGGAAAATAGTTGCTGTTTTTGAGTAAAGATAACACTTTTACTCCTGTCATTATTCAATGTGACAAGATTCATCGTGCAAACATCACATTTTGTCTTCAGAGCAGTGTTTTCATCTTATCGAAGTGGTCGTCGCCAATAGTACTTCCATTACATGAGCACCATCGTTTAAACCTTTATGGGTTCGGGATGCTATTAGTTTGCAAAATTCAAGGAAATTACAGCAGTGTATTTTCAGGAACAGTAAAATCTTATCCGAATTAAGCAAATCAACGATCAAATAATAGAAGGAAATTAGTACAATAAATTGCACAGGTAGATAGGGAGAGGAAGAATCAAAATATGATGATGATGATCGGGAGTAGAAATTCATCCCAACTATATCACAGCTTAACATTCCTCTTCATATTAGCTAATTGCTCCTTTCTTGGCCATTTGGAGCTTAAGGAAGTAATGCCCTTGACAATCTAAGGGAATGATTGGCTGCCTCAGATTATATAAGAAGTCACATAATTCTAAACCTTAAACTCATCAGACGGTGTTGGAAGTTGGTTTCTTCTTTTATGAGCTTTATCTGTTGTAATATTATTGTTGTAATATTGTAATGTTTATAAGTTCGTTAATTCCATCAGTGCTTTAAATTGTTTAGTTGGAACTGAAATTTATTTCGTTTCAAAGACAAGTAATGACTTCGATTAAACCTTCTTCTTTCTAAAAGAAAGGAAAAAACTATCAAGGCAGGCGGTATTATTTGATTTTCTTAGTCCTAACAATTGTTTGAGCTTATTTTGCTAAAAAGAAATTCTTTGACAAGAAAACGCAACTTTATCAATATTAACTAGAACTCAATTAATCTGTCTTGCAATTCTATAAATGTATCCAAGAAAGATGAAAGAATGCGTATTCCGTTCCTTCAATTTCGTGTGACAGTCCATATAAAGCTAGTTTACATTTTTTTTTAATCCATAAAACGAATAACAGTTCTTTTCAACTAACAAATCGCACTGGCTTTGTGTTCACAGCGATTTTCTTAATCATGTAGCTGTTTTTTCGATTATAGACGATTAATTTTAATACGACAATTTGTAATGCTTTAAATGACAAAAAGCAGTGAGCCAGCATGTAATAAATGAAAAGAAACCAAAAGACTGAAGTTATTTGGTTTCTCCTGTATATTCATATTTAAAAAAAATGCAAACAGCATACGTTAATCAATCGCCCATGTGGTCATAAAACGGGAATTCCAGGAATAATTCCGCTAGTTGTCCACTGATGTTTCTCAAATTTTCCGTTTCCCTATGGGCCAAAACATCAGTGGAAAACTAGCGGAATTATTCCTGGCACAAATAGAATCACTTTTACTCCATCCTTCCATCACCCCCGGCATCACCTTTTATAGCAGATACGTGGACGACATTCTATGCGTTGGAGAACCTACAAACATCCCTTAACAATTACAGTAACACACTAAATTTCACCATGGAAACTGAACAGAACAAATTCATCAATTTCCTAAACTGACGTTAATCAGAATAGCTACGAAAATATACCACAAACCCAGGCATATTTGAAACTACCTCTATTTCTACTGATACCATCCATATTCAGTTAAAGAGTCGGTCATCCTATCACAATTTATAAATGCTTACAAATTCTCAACGAACTGTAATTACCTCAACATGGAATTAAAGATTTTAACACAGATTTTTAAAAATCTCAACTAACCCATACAACTAATAAATTACCAAACAGAACAGCAAAATCCCGTCAAAACAACCCTACAACAAAAACAGACTTCCCAACACGAAAAATTATCAAACTGCCCTACATCCAAAACACATACAAAGCCTACGAATACATTTTCAAACACACGGACTATAAACTAGTATTCACCACGAACCAAAAATTAGTAACTCTCCTAAAATCCACTATATCTCTCACACAAAAAGAAATATTAGAACACCACCATGTAGTCTACAAATTTCCTTGCCAAAAAGACTGTGATATCACCTACACAGGTTCTACCATCAGGTCTTTATGGGCTAGACTACAAGAACACTTACGCGACTGTAACATCCCTATTCCAGAACATTTAAACACACACACACACACACACAAAAAAAAACCGCAACATCAAAAATAAAAAGTACAGGGAAGACAGAAATAGCAGTCCACGCTTTTGAACAGAAACATACCCCGCAAATTGACAAGGCCAAACAAGACAACGAAACACTGCTTAGAATATCGGAAACAACAGCCTTAAAATGTGACGAAAACTCAATCAAAATCCACCGATCCTACCTAATTTCCGAGTGTTGGAAGCTCCACAACATTAAAAATTAGGTCACGACTCCGACCAATAAGCTACACAAGCTCCCCTTTAACGCTCTCTCCCGCCCCTGTTTCCTATAAAACCCTCCCCCTTCACCAAAGAAGCTCCCTTAAATATGATAATATGTATATATATTATGTAAAAAAAAAAAAACAGGTTTTCAAATTAATCTTCTCATCTTGCCTCAAACACTCCCACGTCCCCCCCCCCGCTTTAGCAGCCTAACAGCAGAAGTATGGAGAACGAAGACATCCTAACATCCAAACAAGGTATGTGCAAATTTCTTCCTCTATTAGTCTGCATTTATTTATCCTTAAACTACACTTATAATACCCTAAAAATTCTTGAGTAAAAAGCCAATGTTTTTAAATTAAGGGACACTCCAAAACGAAAACAGGTAAAAATTGCTGCAAAAATAATAATAATAAAAAAAAAAAATAGGAGTTTCAAAATTCACCACCATGGAGCACTGTAAACACCAAATGCATGAAATTTGCATATCACGCAACTCTACCTAAACGACTGCACTGCTGTTACAGTACTCCGCGAATTTCTTCGCCTGAACAAATTTCGACGAAGTCCACTATCTCCATGTGCTCTGCGACGAATAAATAGTTGTATCGAAGAAACGGGATCATTGGGAGTTACACCTGGTAGAGGTTGCACACCAATTATTTCACAACAAGTGAATGAAGTTGCTACTGCCGTTGTGGAGCAGGCCACGAATAACAGCGTTGGTTTCTGCAGTGAACGTGCTGTATCACGATGTATTGGGCTTTGAAAGTCGACTGACATTCGCGTAAACATTCCTTGCTCGAGTGGATTTGGACACTGCGCGGACGTAGATTAGTTAGTGGGGAGATGAGGCTCACTTTCACCTGAAAGGGAGCTTTCAGGTGAACGCCACAATCGCCTAGTAAGGGCTAAGCAAAACCTACATACAATCCAAAAGATTCCTTCTCATTCACCAAACGTTACTGTCTGGTGCGAGTTTACTGCTTCCTTTATTTATCATTAGACTATTCCTCTTTGAGGGAATTCTCCAGTTGGTTCTTGCGACATACTCAGTTACTGAGAAGAGGTATCGCTATAGGATAAACAATTTCGTCGTGCCACAGCTACAGCAGAGCCTATGCATGGATTCAATCATTTTCAAGCAGGATGCTCCCCCCCCCCACACACACACCGATCGATCCGTGCAAGAAGTTCAACGACAAAATTTCACCAAAGCCAGCGTGCTCAGTCGTGCGTTTCAGGTTGCATGACCGCTTTCACCTGCTCTACCTACTATGACTTCCGGCTCTGGGAATTTCTCAAAGACAGACTTTATTGGGATCATTCTGATAATTTGCCAGCGCTGAAAGATAGCATAACGCATCACGCGCGTAAAATCAGTCTCGATCAACTTGCCGTTGCCACTCAAAGAATGTAGTTTGAGGCATACCGGGAAGAGCCGTACATTGAACAGCACAGCCCGTGAATGCATAATGGAAGGGAATAATTCCTCCTTACATACACAGAAAAATTACTTCTACATTCGGTACATCATGTAACGCCCCTGATGGTGAATTTTGGAACTACTTTTTTCCTCTCAGATATCGCTTCCTCATGACTCACAATGTACTCCTACAAAGTTTCACAGGATTTAAATCGCTGGGTGGCACTCCTCAAGATCTTAAACAGGAATACTTTAATTTTGATCACTTATATATTAGCAAATGATTGATATCCGAAAAAAACAAACTTTATTTTATAAGTAAGAAAATATAACATGGTCACTTCGAACATCCCTTTATTTATTTGATGAATCAAATTGCATATTTGTGTTTTAAGTTCGAATGGAGAAAGAATATAAGTCGTCCTGAAAAGAAATTCAGAGGGAGTCTGACATCCGTTTTTCAACGAACTGTATGTAGAGAGCGTTAACTGTTTGACATTCCAACTATTTGAGCTGGTGAAGAGCATCTTAAATGTCTACCACCTGGAATAGCTGATAGGATTTATTTTTGTATATTTTGTATAATATCGTATATTTGATGTGGATGAGATGTTTATTTGATTTATTTGTTATTATTTTTTACAAAAAAAAATTTCATTTCGGTCTCTATTCGTATATTGGGTACAGGGAATGAATACAAAATATCCATTCTCTTTTTATGATACTAGTGTACGTTTGGATAGGATGCCACATGAAAGACAGTTACATAAATTGGAGAATTTGGAATTTTAATGTAAACTATCGATTTGGTTAATATATCCATCCATCAGTGGCTTTAACCGGCACTTAAGCGCCCACGTATTATTGGACTTTCTAACCATAATACGAGGATAAGGCAGTTACCCCTATGCCTCCAAGTATTCTTGTTTGTAAATTGCGCGTGTTCTACTGGCCTGTTTGTATCTTTTGAGGGACGAAAAACCCGAATTTTTGGGAAAGAAAAATCTTCCCCCTCGGTATGAGTCCGGTTAATTCACCTTTCGTCGCAAGAGGCCAGATAAAGGTTCCTCACGTCGCTGACGGATATCGAACCCAGGTCTGTCCGACCAAAGGGTTTCGTCAATACTGACTGAGCTATGGGAGGCGCTTTGGTTAATATACTCGTATATGTATGTAAATACACAGTATTTTCATAATATGGAAAATATTTTCTTGAGACTAAACACGAAACTTTTCCCGTCAGTTAATTTAAACCTCGATACGTATTCCTTATATAAATATATGTCAGAAAAATAAAATAAAATCTTTCCATTTAAAAAATGTGAACATTTTCTACCTTCGATTTCATTGTCAGTGCTTAGACTGTAGTTCCATGGTACATTAACGAAAGTTTTTTCTAGAGATAAATTACCATCCACGCAATGGAATATCACATAGACTTATTCGTCACTAGCCTCGATGACCATCTAAATATTTTGTCTCGGATAATGTTGTTGCGCCGAACACGTTTAAAGAATATTTTGCAAAAAAATTGCTTTGTTTTTCAATAATTATGAAAAGAATTCATCGAAAAATTATCGGCGATTTTTTTCGATCAACTGCTTTTGCGACGAATTTTCATACGATGAACTGGTGTTTGATTAACCCTTGAAATACCCTTGGGGTGAGGTGTCATTCGATAAATTGTGGGTCGATGAACTACTTTTTCTATGAACTATCATTCGGTAAACTTTTTTTTCCATTTAACTGTTTTCGATGATTTCTAATGAAACCAGAAGAGAGAATCGTCAGAACCTGAGGAAGTTCCACAGATGCCAACCATAATCTTCGTAAATATTACTTCTTGTCCGAAGGACCAAATTAAATATTCTCCTCTGTCAACTGTGAAACCTTATTTGACCATTTGTGAAAAGTTCTCTTGGAATTTTTCCACGGAAAGAAAGCGAACATTTTCTTCCAATTTTCTATTACTCATGCAGGGAGAGGATAACTAACCGGTCTCGAATGGCACAGTATTAGGTTTTAACAATATACTAATTCTTTATTCTTTATCTCTAACTGCATATATACTCGGGGATTTAATGCAAAAAAAAGTTTGCGCAAAATTGGTTTCGTGCAATATATTTATATTTTGAATTTTTTTTCAAAGAAGCAGCACAAAATGAGGTTCTTGTAAATCCCACAGAAACTAGCGCGAAATATTCTGGCGAAATAAAGCAGAACCTAATTTAATGACAACCTGGTAGCATTAAAATTCCGAGTGCCTCCTTTAGGTTGCCGAAAGAGTGCTTCATTGTTCACAAAGATGTAAAGAAGCGGCTTTATTTAATCACCTAAATTGACTGAATTAGTTTAAATGGAAGCCGCCTTTCTTCGAGGGTTAAGGTTTTCACTAAGTGCATAATTCCATTTTATTCTTATGTTAATTTGATTGCATCTCATATTAAATCCTCTAGCTTACTTAGTTCTTTACAACAGTGCGAGAAATTTCGTTTTTGGGGGTCTCACTACAACGCAATAAAACTAACGCATTTTACTTGGATTAAATCATGATTAAGAATTTCCCAAATAACCTTTCACTTGTTTGGCAAACTAAAACTTTCCTAGAAAAAAAGGGGCTTAAATTTCCTTTTGCGAAAGGAGAAATAAAAACAGAACCATACATTTGCGATCTCTCTCTCTCTCTCTCTCTCTCTCTCTCTCTCTACACAGCATACAAACGTTTGTTTGCTTATCAGATATTCCATTTTGCAATTGCACTCCTCATCCCTCACTACATTTTTGCATTCTTTCCATTCCAACGATAACCAGACCAACGCTATGGTCTGGTTATCTTTCGCGACATTTAGGTGCGTCATGAGAACTCTGTAAATGTACGAGTTTTTCGCTCTTTTGAATTTTGAAAATGCTCGACTATCCCTGCGTTAGGACTGGGACAACTCGTGGCAAAGGTGGACTAAGTTCTCATCACTTTCCTTAGTATCCCATAATGCAGCAAAGCATATCTCCTTGCGGACATGTATAATGTTATGCATTGGGAGGGGTCGCTAACCAGACCGGTTTCGACTTTTATTGAGTTTCGACTCTTTTCAGTGGGAGCCAGATCTAGAGGTGATACCAAGGTTGAAGCAATGCAGAACTCATATTTCCATATGCTAGTTGCCAAAAGGTGTCACACCTTATTATTAAATTACTCTAGATTAGAGAAAGATGTTGGAAGTTTTTCACTCGTTTATACTATAAATTATATATTTAGTTTAATCCTTTATCCAAGTGTAAGCAAATAAAGTTTGCGCATATGGAAATATGAATTCTGCATTGCTTCAACCATGGTAATGAAGAGACCTTAATAAAGGTCAAAACTGGTGGTGGTGACCCTGACCATAATGCATTGTACATGTCTGCAAGGAGATGTGCTTTGCATTATGAGATATTAAGGAAAGTGATGAGAACTTAGTCTACCTTTGCACGAGTTGCCCCAGTCCTGAAGATACTTCAGGTGCAAACTTTGTTGGCTTATCCTTGCGTTAATTTTATGATGCTACAGTTGATTGAAAAAAACATTTTAGATTCGATTCTAGTTTATCACTGTGACAAAGGGCGGTGTTAATTGGTGACACCTCCATGGAGTCCGACGACTCATCGCGGGAGGACACCTACTGTACAACTGTCCGTCTCCACTACTACACAGAACCTCTACTACCAATCACCAACATCAACGCCATCTACCGCCCACAACTACCACCACAGCTAGTATTTTTTGTCTGTAAATTGTGTGTGTCCTGAAGGACCGATATGTCTGTATGCGGGATGAAAAACCCGAGTTTCCGGGAGAAAAAACCCTGCTACCTCCGTATGAGATCGGCAACATACCGTCGTTCTTCCAATTGCGCTACGGAGTTTTAAAGATATTTATTAGCTGTTTTGATCTCTTGAATGGAGATTGGCTGGAAAATATAAGCTGGAGGAATGGACCTCAGCACTCTGAGCGGCTCGGTAACTGGAAGATGTGGCGGTGGAGTGGAGAAAACTGAGCTCCAAAAGTCTTCAAACTCTTGATTTTTTTTCTTCAATAAGCAGAGAGGCGCCATCAAAAATAAACTTCGCGCACTTGCCTCTGTTCTTTCTGTAGGTGGGTCATAGTTACTCCCACCGTTTACCCACGCTTGATTGAATTTCTTTACTTTAACTAATTAACAGCAGTGGGCAGAAATCACATTGCGTCAACACCTCTCAACGGCCATCGCAACGCTTTGTTTTAATTAGACAGTCGGATTCCCCTGGTCCGTGCCAGTTCTGAGTCGGCTGTTAGTTACCGGCCATCCGGCGCGCTGCGCAGCTGATGCATTCCAGGAGAAAGCCCCGATGCTGTCCGGGCTCAACCGTTCCATCACTGGACAGTTTCACCCAGTCCCGGTACAGTGCCATACCCGTTTCGGAACCCAGCCTGACAGGCCCAGTCCTCAGAGCCGATCCTTGTTCCGAGGTAACGGATCCGTCTTGCCGACTTCCCTTACCTACATTATTCTATCGACTAGAGGCTGTTCACCTTAGAGATCTTCTGCTGCTGGGGATATGGAACAATAATGAAACAATATTAGAAAATTTATTTCCAAAGAATCACCTGATTTGATAAAAAAGTAAATAAACATTTCAATATTAATCAGTTACCAAAATAAAATCGTTTGAAAGCAATTTAGAAAAATAAGTGCTATTTGAAAAAGGGTGTGTTTCTACATTAACATAAATTAACAACCCCCATGTTATAGAGAACTAATAAATTCTTATTATATTTAGATTTAAAAATATATTTATGAATTTTCCACTTCTAAGATAAATACACTGATAAGTAGGTAGAGGTCTAACCATTCTCTATTCGGCAGCTTAAAAAAAAAAAAAAAACTGTTCGGACTGTTTGGTAACATAACACTATGAGGGAAAAAACAGATAATGTAACATAGAAAACGCCAAAAATGTTCTTAATACTTCATTCTCTTTTATGAGTTCAGAGGCTTTGTGGTAATAAAATGCGCTTGAATATGTGTGTGTGTGGGGGGGGGGGGGTCGCTATACGTCTTTAGCGCCGAATGTTTTATTGGTGTGGCCTGCTTCTGCTTAACAGCACCGTCGGATTCTTGAAAATTTAAATTTGGAGAGCAGCGATCCCGAGGATCGTATTCTGTGTAATCAAACAGAAGTTTTATGGCTGGTTGGATTTAAAAAAACGGTTGTAAACGATGGAATGTTTTCAGCGTAGATGGACAAGTGTACTTGATCTTTCATCAGGGAGGAATACATCGTCCTTAAAGGGCCGGGAATAATTCGGTATTAAGTGCATTCGTCACAGTATTGATGCAAAGTCTCTATTAAAAACTGTGATACATTTTTTCATGAGTAATAAATCCGATTTTATTTTTGCCTTGATGAGATTAGACATTCAACTTAGTTCAAGGGTGAATAAATATGCGTAAGTAATTTTTTTTGTTTCATTTTTGTCACTGATTGCTTGGAAGATGGCCATAGCCCTAAGGCTGTGAGGCCAGTATGTTTGATTGAGTGTGTTCTTTCTCTACCCGGCTTGTCCTGTTTCGTGGAATGTAAAATACGAGTTTAGGGGAGAATTCCTTTCCCTCCATTCGGGAAGAGGCGACTCCCCTTCTTTTGAAAACTTCTCTGATAAAGGTTCTTAGCGCCGTGGACGTGATTTGAACCCAGTTTTATTCAACACCGAAGGGCATCATCGATACCTACTTAGCTACGAAAGCTTATCATTTTCTACTCCGAAATTAGGAATTAGGCATTCGTAACTTATTTTAAATAACTTTCTTTTAAAATATATACGGTCTGGTCAAATTATTTATATGTTTAAGAGCATCCAAATCGAAACATGTTTGAGGTGTAGTTGAGCCATATATTTAAAAACTCTTCAATTTTCTTGAACAATTTGTATTTTGTTTTTCAGAAAAATCAAAACAAAACAAAGATTTGACTTATTATTCTACATGTTTGTTAAAAATATGGTTGCAGGTTGGGAATTTTTTATTTTATTTCAAGACTAATTTTTTTAAAATAATTATGTTAAAGATACCAAGCAATTTTAAACCTGGTTTTACTTCATTTTTTCCAAGTAAGCAAACATACAAAATGTCATGTTTGCGCCTGAAATTTATGTAAGACTAGCTGATCCCACAGGTAGTGCAAGACCAAGGAAACTCGTGGTAGAAGTGGAGCTTTTTTTTTAAATAAATTCAGCGTTAAGTTCAAAATAAGCTTCAAAATGGCAGCTTCTTTATAGACGAAGAGAAAGATGGTATCGTCTGTTTCGTCATGCGACCAGGTGATGGTATTATGAATGCTGTACATGGCGAATGTAGATAACCGGTTTATATCACTTATGAGTCGTCAGAATAGAGTTCTTTGAGTACGAGCTTTATCGTATGTATCCATGCCTGAGGAACCTGTGTACCTTTTATTTTCCCTTTTATTACAATATTTTTAGTAAATGAGGTTGTTTATCTGTGGGTTGGATGCAAGCGCAAGAATTAATGATTTCAGTTATTCCAATTCTTATCCAGAAGTTGGTTTCACAGAGGAAAAAATGCTGAATTTAATTTGTCAGATGCCATCCTGGGCTAAAGATAAAACCAATGAATGATTTTAGAAATATTTTGCTTTGTTATAAAATGGAATATTAAAGTATAGCTTAATATTAGTTATTTTTACACCAATGTGAAAGAATGGAATATAAAATGAGTCGGCTACTACAGGCCAATATCAATTCTGCAGCTTTTGCAATTCAAGGGGGGTCGAAAAGGTAATCGAAAAACACATAACAAACATTAACTATTAGGATAGAAAGGCATTTGAATCAGTAGATCACTCACTTTTATTCTTATCAGCAGGTAGTATATGATCAGTACTACAAAGAAACGGCTCAAAACTAACAGACAAATGGAAAATTTGCTGGATGGTTCACTGTGTTTATTTGCAGTAAAATTTAATTTGCTGTATCTATCATAAAACATTCACTTGATGAGTGCGTTATAACGTCGAGTTTTCCTGGAGCGAAAATTAAAAAAAAATGTAGAGCAAGTAATTGAAAACAGAAAAGAAACGCAAACGAGGTCGTAATTCTGGTATTCATTAACAACTTAATTAGCGATAAATTCAGTATGAGAGGATATGAAAAGGTTGCTGGAAGAAGAGAGAGAAGAAAGTAAAAATGCATTAGTATATTACCTAGATATGATGGAAATGAATAACGAAGAAGGGCTTGATGGCAAACGATTCGATGCGTAAGTTGCGTTAGAAGAAATGGATGCGAGTTATTGGATGTGTGGATTGAATTTGAAGGAAGAATGGATTTGTATGAGGGATGGCCTACACTTGAATACGTTTGGTATCAGGAGTCTTGAAATTGATATGAGACCTAACACAGAGAGTTAGGGAAACTGAATTATGATGGGAGGAATCGAGATAAAATGTTACAGCAACAATGTTAAGCAACTGTTAATAATGGGAATGATTATTATTATGGAAATGATTACGAGGAGAGAACGATTCTGTGTTCGTCCAGTTCAGACTTGCCAAGCATGTGTAAAGATGTCTGCATAAGTAAGAAACTAGATAAGAACAATGATCTGCAAGTTATCGAACTGTCACGCAGACCACAGACAAGAGTATACAAAAAGAAGCATGTCGGTAACTTATGTCTGTACATGAATGGTAGGAGTATCCAAAACAAAGGAGTAGAGCTGCCAAAAAAAGAACGAATGCCACTTGATCTTTTTGCAAAAGATCAAGTGGCATTCGTTCTTTTTTTTTTTTTAATTAGCGGATTTGCTAATGACTGCATGTAGTTTTCCGAGTTGTTTACCTCTCTTCTGATGCATTTTTTGCAGCGAAAGCTGCTCACTATAAGAGCACTTTTCCGTATGAGCATAAACTAAACGGCGTATCTGAGACGGACAGAGCAAAGCTTTAATTCGTGAAAACTATTTTTGTCATCCAACATAATAGACAAACCAACTACAAATGACACTAAATCATAAGATAATACTAGCCACAGTTCGATTCTGATGTCATTTATTTTGAGGTGCTGGCCATCTTGTAAGAAATAATGATATCATGTTTAAGACAATGATACAAAGCTCCTGATCTCAAGGATATTCTTTCGTTGCTTACTCTTGCGATCCACGATAATGCCAGATTTTTCCTTTGTCACCTTTTCAGAATCCCAAATGATAAGTGCCCATCACTGATGCCATACAATATTAACACTGAAACAGATTTTTTTTTTTGGTCGAAAAGAATGATTTTTGCCCGATGAAAAACTAAAACCCTCACTTTTCAACGCCATGACTCAATGTTTGATGAATAGTTTCTGCGTTAGTCATAGAACTATATTAATAGACCATACTTATCGCATTATAGAGCACAGTATTATGATGGCTACTGAAATATTTAAAATTTCCAAGAGGAATTTTCGAGCTAATATATCAGTCGTATCTCCGAGGATTTTTTCTTCCAGAAAAACACAAAAAATTTCTACCGGTGAAAATGCATGCAATAGGATTTAAACAAGCTTAGTTGACTGAATTATTTCTTGAAATCCTTAACCGGTTTGAGCACAGGATTAGTTTTGAAATGTTTGGGCTTGCTTTGCAGACACTGCAAGATTTTCAACAAAACCATGTTGCTTTCTACGTAACTGATATTCAAGTGCACGCATCGTAGGGATTTGTTTCACAAGTGAGAGGATTTACGTCGATTAGGAAAAAATAATTTAGTCGACGCCCGTTGAAAACTGAATAAATAATCAGTTTTTGATGAAATATTGTGGAAAGAAATTCTCCGGCTTCTGAGTGTGATGCTCGCCAATTTGACGCACTAATCCTCTTATTCTTATCTTTCTTGAAGGCTTCGAATACGAAATATTTTCCGCATGCGTAGTTAAATTTGATCCGATGTAATGTTTTCGAAATTAAAAGAGGGAAAGAAAGTCTACACGAAGCACTCATAAAATTGACATTGCAAGAAGTTTTAGATAATTTTGTAAACTTTCTTCTACAGAAAAATCGATTTTCCCAGATTATTATTGTGCCAAGTTAATCATGCATTGCTTTCTGATTCATTATCAAATGAACTAGAAACCTTTCCGGTTCATTTTATTTCAGAATAAACCTTTCTGGTTTATCCTGAAATAAAAAATATTGATGCTAATATGAGGAAAAGCAAACTACTTCTGCATCTGTATTTTGAAAACAAAAGGACATTAAAACGTGCTAAATACTGTCGCTGAAATACCCCAGACAGCACTCCTGGATTATATGAACTGACAAAATAAATGAAACACTGAAGTAAATATCAATTAATAATGAACAGCAATGGTTTGCGTTACTTGTACTCAACTGTCCTGACAATTTTAAATACAGATGGGCTTGGATGGACTCCTTGAAGCGAAGAAAGAGTACTCGACTCATGCTCAATCCCTCAGATGTTCGCCTCCCATTTAATGTTTTCATGTTTTTACAAAAGTAAAACAAACTGAGAATGATTATAGAAACTGCAGCATCTGTTGAAGATGGAATCATAAGACTTACACCAAGGCTTACTAGTTACTCAAATAATTGTAATAAAGAATGTGAGTCGCCCCTCATTCGTACAAAAGAGCGTGAAATTCCCTGTAACAATTTTGGAGTAAATTAATCGTCCCGAATCAGTCGAGTGAAAAAAAGTCGATATAAAAATTGAATTTTGAAAAAAAATTGAATCGAATTACGAATTTTTTCTCGAACCTACCTTGACTGGTGGCTTTTTCTGACATAACAGAATTTACGTTTCATGATCCCGTTTTTATATAAATCCATAAAAAATGTATACTTTTCAAGTGAATGATAGTCGTAAAACATCGCATTAAACCTCCATCCTTTAGTTCAAAATTCTACCTAGTGAAAGGGAAGTAACATTTCCTGTCCATCCTCTGCCTCGCCAGCTTTTTTTTTACCCTTCCAGAATTCGAATTAGGCTACGGAGAAAACACATTCCGTATTTTATTTACCCAAACTACAAAAATTATTCTAGAAGTAAGGCGTATGACACATGAAAAGAAAAGAGTGCCACAAGCAGATGAAAGGTCTGCTTGTGGCACTTAATAATAAAAAGTCCTGCTCGTATATCTTAAATACATTCGGAGATACGATGATCGGAAACTGTTAGTTATGTCAATTGTACGATATATGCAGCGCAGCTATGGTCGTAGGCTTGTGCAATTTCCTACCGCTTTAAACTGGCATCGAAATGAGTACTGAACTAGTGCGGAATAAACTAATTAAAACTTTGAGAGTTTGCTTAAGCAACTCAGCACCTTTTCACTCGGTATGAAAGGTGTCAGTGAGATAACGAGAAACATCTGACTTCTTCCAAGATTGTACATTTCGTTCTCATCTGGAAACTGATATGCGAGGAGGATGGCAGACTATTTTAATCGAGTTCCTCCTCGACAATATGCGATGTTATTGTGCTCGTGCTATTGCGACATAATTGAACTGAATGATGCGAAAGAACTTCTTTGGCCTGCACAGAATTTCAGTCTTGAATGTTGTCTGGCGAGGACTGTCCGGAGAATCACGCCTCACCAATTTCGGTCGTATTGAAGGAGGGATGGTCGAAAATACCTATTTGATTATCGCAAACTGTTGGAGGGCATTTGTAGAAGGATAAGACATGAGATCAGGGCAAAAAAAAGAGGATTCACGCGCTATTGATGTGTAGTTAAGTTTCTTTGAAATAGCGCTGTGCCAATACTTTTTTATGCCCAAAATTCAATTTTTTTCTTGCCAATAACAGTTTCCTTTACCTTCTAATCTAGTAGCCACATCGTCTACAGACTCTTGAATTGCTTCGCCATAGCAACAGTTAAAGGGAAAGCGTGAAATTTGACCTTCATTTCGAAAACTCCTAGGTCAGAGTCCCATATAGAGCACGTAAGGAATAAAAGGGATGGTCTAGTGAAAGTCAGTTAGCATTTATCCTACAAAAACCCTCAACGCGACATTGACAGACATGAAAAAAAAATTAAGTAGAAATAGCAAACACATTTCTCATTAAACGGGATAAGACGTCTGTGTTATGCCTTTACTTAATTTTCAGTGATTTATGTTTTATGGGAAGAATAACAGGACACGATCACAACCGCATCGCTTTATTGCTCGGATTGTGTTCGGAAGATGAATAGGTGTTCCGTGAGAAGTTCTGGAATTTGTCATTTTAGTTTACTAAGCATTTTTCATGAATAAATATTTCATAGTAGAAACTAGGGTTTCCTCCCCCTGGCGCCTACCGCGCAGAACCCCCTCCCCCCGAGTTCCGGACTGGTAGACCAGTTCTCCTTGAATTCTGATGACTCGAATTTTGAAAACTCGACACTTAGGGTAGCCCCTGAGTTTTAAAACGTTTCAAATAACTCGACAAAAATCATAACACAAAAACGTTATAAAAAAAGGCTTACGATTTTATATTATAGGGTAGATATTCTGAGGAGATTAATATTCGTGGATATGGCGAAAAGCTCTGACCCAGAACGCCTAATAACATCCGTGTAGCAGATGTTAGTGACCAAGCCGTGTATTTTTAAACGTCGAAGTATTTATGAATTATTGTTAATTTTCACACATCAAAATCTTTCAACAATCGAGAAAGAGAATACCGTGTTTATGACCGATCATAAAAATTGCCTGCAAGCCGATTACGACAATGGACGGCGTGTTCTCAAAACTGAATGAAATAACGTGTGTTGCAAAAGTCAGTGACCAATGAAGTATAAAGACAATTTTCTACTGAAATTGAAAATCAAGATAGTCTGTATCTGGTTCTCAGATCTAGTAATACTGAATACTTTCTTCACAAGTTCGTATTGCAATGTGTAAGTGCTTGTTCTGAAACAGCAGTGCCGTGAATTTTTTAAAAGTAATAGGAATACAGAGTTAAAATCTAAAAAAACGTTTGTGACGGAAGAAATAGTGAGTCATCCACCTCAAGCCTACAAAGATCTCCAGGATGTACAAAAGGAGGGGAAAGCTACCAGCACACATGAGAAAAAGTCTGCATTCACGCGGAAGTACTTATAATATAAATTTTTGGTGATCAGAATAGGATATGTCAATGAAAATCAGCACAAATTAATTTAATGATGGTTTAATTAATTATAAATTATTAATAATAAAAATCATCTAAATTGCGAATTAATTATTAATTAATACGTTACAAAATAACCAAAGGTGTTCAGTGAAAATATTCAGGATTTGTGAAGTGTTCCGTCGTAGAAAAAGTTTGAGAAACTCTGCGATAGAGCAATGATTAAGATCTTTGTCATATTATTTGTAATAATACGTTATTGGTCAACCTAAATTTCTAGTCAAAATGTCCACTTACGGCAAGTCTACTCTCTCTCTCGAAATGGGCAAAACAGTTTAGACCAGGCTGCTTGTTTTTAAACTTATGAACGTCAGCATTCTTTTATAATCGTCAATTTTTTTTTTTTGTTTTTGCTTGTAGAGAGTATAATGGGAGTTTGATTGGTGAGGGGAAAAAAAAATTATTTAATCAATTACGCTTATCTAGCCAATCCTGTTAGGCCATGATGCGGAGGTCTAGAGCCAGGACTTAACTCATAAAGGACAAAAAAGTAGCCTTTTTTGTGCTAATTTATGCAAAACATTTTGCGAAAGAGATCTTACCTGAACATGGGGATCATTTAAGAGATGCATTCTTCTTGAAACTTTTAGAACAAAATCCCAAGTTTTAGAACAAAATCCCAAGAAATATGTGCTCTTCTAATAGTGCACATATTTCTAAAAACTTAAAAAGAAAAATATTCCGAAGAAGCAGAAATCTTCGGAAGCCAAATTAGCATCTTTGTCAAAGCTTATTCCTTGTACATTGACCTGTCTCTTCGTCCAACACTAACCTCCCGAGCCCATCTGTTCACCTTCAAATGCTTCCTTCGGAAAAGATGACTTGCGAATTACAACAACCCTGTTCTGGCTTCCAGCTCACGCAGGGGGTTTGGAAAAACGCACCTGCTCCCACACACTCCTAATAACCACTCACATGAGCAGAGAGCAGACTTGCATCTCCGAGGAGCTGCTGCTGCTGTGGGGAGGTTGGTTGCTCGCTATACACCGTCGAACGTTGTTTCCTCGCCACTGGTGACAGGCACACTCTCCTCAATGACTACATCAGCGTTTCTCTCAGATAGGTTAAAAAGCAAACCCACACGGGAAGGTTCCACAGTTGCAAACGAATCATCACTTATTGCGGACTTTGAACCAAACGATAATTAGTGGGAAAGAGTACTCGAATCAATACTCGAGTACTGTTTCGTCGTCTGCGTGTGAAACCATTATTGGTTTTGTAACAATGAAGGAAATTTACAATTTGAAACACGTGTTGAATAAATAATTGAAAACGGACTTTCTTTATCACTGTAGAAAGAGTTTTCTTTTTCCTGCAACAGTGGCTTTAGTATAAAACAGGTCCTTTTGAAATATACAGTGCGTCCGAAACGTGTGATGTACTTAAGCAATACAATAAGTCCGATAATAAGAAGGTAATAATGTTCACCACTGTAATAAATAAGTAGAAAGACAAACGGGAAATATGAAAGCCCGTAATTCTTGTCAAAAATGATAGTATTATATTAAGACCATCGCAACATTTTAAAACCGTTAGATTTACATCTTTAATTAGAAAATATCTAAGAAGAGACAGATTCCTGACGAACAGGGAATGAATGTTATAATACCAATATTCAAAAAGAGAAGAAAATCTGAAGCCAAACACTATCGAAGAATTGTGCACCACTCATCCTGAAACTGTGTACAAGAATAATCAGACTCAAGAATTAGAATCAGGACTAAATTATAACGGGGGGGGGGGCAACAAGGATTCATTAAGGGAAGACGAGTTGCTGGTGCTATGTTTATTATAAAGCAAATAATAGAAAAAAAAACAATGAAATGTGATAAACAGATACTTAAGTTTCGTTTCCTTCGAGAAGGCTTTCGAAAGATTCGGATTAATAACTAGAAAAATACAAAAACAAGTATTGAAAATTAAATGCTACGAATAACTGTGATCAGTGAAAATATAACACAGAAATAAATTAACAACCCCTGAAGGCTAATAAATACTAACGTTTTTGAGAGCTTCTGGAGAAATGTTTTAAAAAGACGAGTTGAACGCACGAGGATAAATCTTTCCGATACTTTCTAAAAAGTACAAAGAGGTTGGCAGGAAAGAATCAAGACACTCGCAATAAAGTTAAAACTTACGACCTCGCTCACCTCGCTTAAGTACAGTCGCGAACTGCGGCTGTTCTTAAACACAGTTTCAATCGCAGTTGGAGGAGATCGCATTTTTCCGGAAATGTCTTTCTTCAGAACAGTCGGTTTCTAATCGTATTACTGTTTGCTACGGTGACGTACGAGGCGGTGACGACCCCTTCCACATAAATGTCGAGTGCAGCTCAACGGAAGCGAAAATCAGCTGGATAATGAGAACATGTTTTGTGATTTATTTTATTCTCTCTTTCTTTCTCTTTCTCCAGCTGCATTTTGACTTTCGTGAGAAGATTTGGCTGTCAGATTCAAAGCGTAGCAAATAAAAGAAATGTAGGTCATCAAACCTTTTTTGAATAATCACCGTATTTATTAAAGTTTGTTGCGTCATCTCAATATTGATCAAAAGCAGTTACTTTTATTGTGAATAAATGGATAAAAAGAAACGAGAGAAATTGAAATGTAGCAGACAATAACGAAGTTTGTCCATTACATAAGAGAATGATGAATCTCAGTTCTTTCGCTGTGTTATTACGATTCGCTTTACGACAATCAGCCTTTTCACGAGTGCTTCTTTATTAAAGCAACATTTCAAGTGTTCTGTTGCCAATCCATATTCATATTCTATTCCTTAGCATTCATTCGTGGATCCTTTCTCTCTGATAAAAAGCCACTCGCCCAGTTAATAGGTGCTTGTCATCATCTCTTTGGCTTACTTTTGCAGGTAATTTTATTTAAATGTTAAGGAAGCCTCTTGGCAGTTGCGCGATACGAAGCAGAAGTGGAAAGTTAGAATGTTTATGCCCTCAGTTGAAATGCTGCATTAAGTGTCAGTTCTGTCTGCTTGCATTCTTGCGGCAAGAATAGCTCCCGTTTATTGTAGATGGCATGACTTATTCAGCGCTTGGAACCTCTATTGATGCACACGTGACTTCTTAGAGAACACCATTAAAATAAAACTCCGTTAAGCTGCTTGTTGTAGAAACGTGTGCATTTTGAATACTCCTAATTTGAATATTTTCCATTTGAATTGTGACTTTCTTGAAGCCTGTCGCTTAGCTCAGAACGCTAGTTAGCGCAATGAAAGCATTAAGCGCTGTGTCAACACAACGTGGATTTTAAGACTTGGTTTGTTTATCGTAGGAATAAAAAAAATCTGCGAAGAAAAAACCTTTGAATCGATGATGGATGCTCTTTGGAAAGGGCTGGGTTCCAGTCCCTTATAGGAATGAAGATCCTATCTAAGGCTGTTTCAAGTGAACCCGAGTTACTCGGTCTGATATGGTGGGCGGGGTTTTCCTCCAGTAAAAGAAATAAACTGGACGGAACACACAGGTTGTTTGTTGTTGTTGTTGGAAAAAAAAACTTTCCCACTTGCACGTGAATTTCAAACCAGCTTTCGCTTGAACATTGAATGGTACTTCGCATTGTGGACTGGAATTAATATTAGTGGTTCCCAACCAGAGTTATTGCTCACATGGCAGTCATGGAGACGCTCAAGTAAAACATTTCAAGTAAAACAAGTAAAACATTGAGGACAGCCTTCCTAGTGGAAGGCTGTTCTCATTTTCTTGTAGTCGAATTTTGACTCTTCAGTGTTCTGATGATGAGACAGATGTATTTTCTTCTTCGTGTGTAATATCACTCTAAAAAAAGGAACTAAACGTTATAAAAATTCTCGTACTTCCTTTACCACTTTCTCAGTCACCTAATTTAAAATTTCTTAATTTTGGTAAGTTCAAAGAAATTACCGAACAATCTGCTGACCACTGATGGTGGTTATTTACAATGAGAAAAATTGGAATTGATTTTCAACCTGAAATATATAAGATAATTTTGAATGGGGATATCATGATGTTCACAATTCCAAGTTCTGCTATAGAAGGGAAAGAAAAGATGAGATTAAAGGTGACGATGTACAGATATGGAGAATAAAAATGAACTATAAGGAAGAGGCTGTTTTAGATAAACTTATAATTCAAACGTGCAATATTCATACTTTGACTTCTTAAATATCGTGCTAATATTAAATAGACGAACGAATCCAAATTAATCTGTGACATAGGTGACTTGTAAAATACCATTTTAAACCAGAGATGTTTGTGAATCAAACTCCATGTGCAATTAGCTCATTGACTGCGGGTACTTATGGTGGAGATCCTCTCCCGCCTCCCATCCCACGAAGCAAGCGTCTCGATCACTAGAATCTCTTTTGGACAGTTGAATGATTCATTTTAAGAACTTAGTAGAAAATATGAAGTATGTACTAAATAATTTACGAATATTCATTCCATCATTATTGTTGAGCTTTATTCAAGGTAATGTAAATAGATATGCGCCATATCCTCTTTATATGACTCAAAGTACTTATTGGAAAGCCGCACATCGTTTGATATTGAATGACATAAATGAGTTTAAATTTTATTGCCACTAAGAACGTTTCCGACTTGCCGCTATTTTAGTCTACAATGTTTTTAATTTACAAGTAGCTAATGTTCCAAAACCAGTTGACCACCACAGGGAGGTCTCAGAACCAATGATTACAGTTTCCACCGTCTTTAACTCTTGTAAAAATAAATGGAAAACCGGTGGGAAGTTTTATCTGTCCCTAAGAAACAAGGAAATGGGCAAACAGTTTATATTCAAATTTTAATTTGGATTCCTGCGAAGTATAATCTTATAAAAGTTAATTTCTCTTCTTTTGTGCTCTGAAGTTAATCTTCCTACTTACGACAGTGCTTTGCAATTATGGTGGTTTTTTGGTGACACTAAAACTTCCCAGAGAAACGCAGTCATCTGAAGTAAGTACATGCATAGGAGGTTATTTGGGTCACTATGAGGCACCAGGATTGGGAAATAAAAATATACGGTCTCCGGGGTAAGTTTAAAGCAGTGGTCTCCAAACTTTTCGCCGTGAGTGCCACATTGGGTACTTTAGCACTGTTCAGCGGGCCGTAGTAATAAAAAACTCTAGAACTAGATATATGAGTTTTATTAGAAGCAGATAAAAATGATTACAGAGTGTGTGAGATTAAATCATCGTATATGAATGACAACAAAAACTACCAGCAAATTTTTGGTAGGCGTTAGTTTTTCAATCGAATATACGCAGACAATTTACATGCAACATTTTTTTAAATTTCGTATAACTTCGAGTTTTTTTGTCAATGAATACAGATCGGAAAATTTTGTTTTTATTTCGGTTTTTTGCTCGTTAGTTCATTTTAACCGTGTTTTTACCGACTTTTTTAAGTTTTCTTATTTCGTGCGACAAATTTTTTTGTTGATAAAAAATTTATTCGAAACTAACTTTTTTATTTCGTTTTGAATTATTTTAATTTTTTTTTCTTCGTTAGTCCATTTTAACTGACCTTTTGCAGTCGGAAAGACCGTAACTTGGATTACGGTTACTTTTTGCCATTCTGGAATATATTTTGAACACAGTTTTAATTAATGCATTTGAAATCTATCAACACCCCGTGTTTGTTTGTTTTTTTTTTTGATTCTTATTGAAAAATTAGTCCAATCCGGATAAAATCGTATCGCGAGCCGCATCTGACACGCGAGTCATAGTTTGGAGATTCCTGGTTTAAAGAACTGTACCGTCTGTACTTCAAATTTGTGCACGTTTTGAGTAAGCTTAAGGCGCTGCCGTGATGTTCGTATAATGATGGTAAATGTGTTACCAGTATTGCTTCAGATGTTTTTTTAGAAATAAGTTTTTGTCATTTTCTTTAATGCCAGCTCGTCTTTGAATGGCAATCATGTCTATACTTATTCTGATTACTATTCAATAGTATTAGAACATTAACGTAAGACGAAATCAGTATTCAAATAAACATTGCAGAAAACGCTTTTTTCTAATATTTAAAAATGGTCCGATACCAACAGATACCCAAGAAATGTCTCTAAGGTAAAGAAGAAATAAATTGTATAACTGTTGATTTCATTAGTTCGGCGGTGAGACTTGACCTCAATGCAGCAGCAGAAGTGTTCGTTAATCACACATTATTCAGAACGTTACTCAAATGAATAATGAGGGCAACTGGTTTGAATAATATAGATATAGATATGTACACTGTACGATCACAGATGAACGACCCTTCGACACTTCTGCGCATGTCAAAAGAGGGAGAATCCATTCCGATTATAGGTAATCAATCCATCCATCTTGTGGGATGAGTTGTTTATTATTACTCGTCTGAAAATTAACTTTTTTATTAAAGTGGAAAACTATTTTGCTTGTGTAACAGTTGGAAATTTTACGTTTATGCGTGTGATTTCGCGTGTTGGTAACGTATTCTTACAATGCCTTATTCCATTCTTCCCTTCAACATGTATTGACTATTCTTGGCACCGAGCCAACTGTGGGCCTGGGACCTGTGGTCGGAATCTCGTACGTAAAATACGCAAAAGAAAATGTCCTAACTACACTCCGGACTTCCTTTTTTGAGCGCGCTATATCCTGTATATTTCAAAATGCGTTTTTGTGTGTGTATTTAAATTAATTCAATTAACTACATATGCGTAATAAATATATTTGGCTTTCTTACCAGTATTTGTGTCTCTATCTTAATTATGAAAGCTATGGCACAAGACATATAACCCGCTTTCAACCCATCGTAATACTGGAGCCCACATATTCCTGATACCAAAGCGTATTTACCCGAACCACGCCAAATACCTGACTGGGGTTCATAAAAATAAAGCGAAAGTCTCTCAAGTCTTCATTTAAACCTAATTTGAAACTAGGTAGATAGTGAGTGAAACGCATCAATTAAATTACAATTCATTAAATTAGCTACTTAACGAGTAACTACTTTTCAGTTGATTTAAAACCGTGTTTAGTTTCGTTCAAGGTTTACTTTTTTGGGGGGGCTTAAGCGCGTAAAGTTCTTCCTCTTCGTATATAAAGGATAAAATAGCCGACACTTATAAAGTGTCAGTTTTAAGTGCGTCATAAACTGCGTAATCACCAATCAGATTTGATATCCAACCCACGCATTTAATAATCACTCTGAATGGACGGATTTTCCTGAAATTTGGTGTTTTTATTCATCTGAGCATTTTATTGGGAAGATGAGGTAAAAATATCTCGAACAGATACAAAATCAGATATTTCAAACGGTCATAAATACCGTCCAGAGTATATACGCGACAAACAGTTCTAAATTCCATAGGTGGGTGACGGAACAACATCACTTCTTATTGCTAAAAGCTGCGTTTACGATCGTCTTATTTCCGCACTTACGATGTGTGTGCGTCAGCGTCTAAAATGACTGCAAGAGTCCCATAAATATTCACTTTCCATGCTTCTCTCAGCGAAGTTGCCTCTCCCCCGTTCCACTCAAACAGCTTTAGTGTGCGGGATGGTAGAATCAATTTGGTTTTGACTAAATCCACGCGCAGCCCAGGTGAATGCTATCTGCGACGCGTTCAAAAACAAAGCGATCCTCTTAAGGAGTCGGTTCACGAATTAAACTTGCACGTTAAGCGTTACGGATGGAAGATGAATACCTTGTTGAAGGAACCTAGTTCGTCCACCAATCCCTTAAGATGGCAGGTCACAGTTGACATTTACTCTTTGGCTTTCCCTTAAGAAAACGCGGACTTTGCTGTTTTTCTTAATGAGCCAGTTTGCAGACTCGCGTGTGGAATAATCCCTCTATAAAACATGGAAGGCCAAGAGATTCACTTCTAGGATCAATTCGTAACCGGGCAGTTCGTTCCTTTTAATTATGTTCTCAAGAATAGTATACAATATGCTAAATAAAGGGGTTGAGCATCCATCTTATCTTGAGATTGCTTACTGTTACTTTTTTTTATGTGTATCCAAATGCGGCAGCCATACTGTTTACTAGAAAATAAATTTGCCCGAAAATACAGTCGCTGCAAAATCCAGTGATATCTATGCGTGCTCACAGAACGTGGTATTTAGAGTAGTACCCCTCTTATTCGCTGGGAATATGTTCTAAGACACTCCGCGCATACCTGAAACAGCGGATAGCACCGAACCCTATTTATAAATGTTTTTTCCTATAGATGCTATCCTATGATAAAGTTTAATTTATAAATTAGGCACAGTACGAGATTAATAACAATAACTAAAAATTAAATAGAACAATTATAACAACATATTATAATAAAAGTTATCTGAATATGAATGGAATCTTAGTACCCTCAGCATACGTTATATATATATATATATATATACTTATTTATTTAAATAAATATATACTTACTTATTTATTTATTTTATGAAGTCGAGAACTTTCACTTTTTCACTTAAAAGGAAGCACTTTTCGGCTTCTCTTTGGCATATCTGAATTGCGAGCATCTCCGCTCACTTTTGTATTTTTATTTTGGAGCCATTATTAAGTAAAATAAGGGTTAGTTGAAGAGAAGCACTGCGACAGTTGATCTGAGAACCACTCAGAACGGCATGCAATTTAAAACTTATGAATTGTATATTACTAAAAAAAAAAAAAGCCATACTGTTTCATTTCCGCGATGTAAAATTAAATCGGCAAAGTGGGTATTAGATCCAACGTTATTTGAAAGCAGAATGTTTGTAGATACTATAAAAGTTTCGTAAGTTAACCTGAGAGCTTACGAGAATACAATCTTCGGCATCCCCGAGTTGCCTTAGCTTGCACACTACTTAACTTACGTAGGTAAGGCAACTCTGGGGTGCCGAGGATTGTATTCTCGTAAACTCTCAGGTCAACTTACGAAACTTTCATAGTTTTTACAAACATTCGGCTTTGAAATAATGTTGGATCCATTATTCACTTTGCCGATTTAATTATAAATTGTTTATTTCTGAAAGTTTCCATTTAGTATTTTCGGACGGGGGTTGACCGCGGATAACTGAAACCGCGGATAGCGAACTCGCTGATAAGGGGTGCGGGGACCACGGTACTTTTTACTATGTTAGAATCATAACTGGATATGATATGTAAGTTATAATATAGGTTTAAAATAAAAGTCAACATTATTTAGCCCAATGAGGTGGTCTCTCAGTCTTTTCCGAAAGCATATTCTGAGGTTATTGATTTCATTTCATTTGGGAGTTTATTGTAACTCCTTGTTGTGCTAGATATTCAAAGGATTTATGAAAAAGTTCTTTGTTTGTCTTGGATATTAGCAAACAAGTTCCGGCCATAGCGTAAACCATAATCTACATCAGTGGTGCTTAATCTTTTTGAAGTCACGGAACACTTTCGAATAATTTGGGGAACACCAAGAGCATTAGTGTCATAAAACTAACCAATAAACATATGCATGGACTACTTGCCTTTTATAAAAATGGAACTTATTTAAATGCGATACTTCAGCTTGTCGGATTTTGCAGATTTAAGCAATATCAGGTCTAGAATGTGATATAGCTAACCGCATCTTTTTGTCTATATCAGTAAGTCTTTCACGATTTTTAGTTTTTTATGGGTTAATATTGAAAACCCGAGTTCACACAAATATGATGTTGAAAACTGTAACAAAAATTTCAGTGCTCTTGCTGAGAGAGAGGTGGGCAAAAGTCCAAATTCCTCAAGTGTTATTTCAAAGAATTTCATTTTTAAAGTACGATCCGTTGATAAGGCAACAATTGTTCTTCTTGTAACAAAAATTCATAACTCGATGTAATGTATTAACTGTGCCAAATGGATTTCGTATCCAGTCATAATTGTGTGTATTTAAGGAAGGAAAGTAACTTGAAATCTTTTCTTCCAATATTTTTAATTGTTCTGTTATAACGGAAATAATTCTCTTGACATTTTTATTCTGAGTAGCCAATTACACTCCGAACTGTGTCATATGACATGTTTCACCGGCGGAACACTTGTAACCAGTTTGCGGAACACCGGTTAAGAACCATTGATCTACATTATATACTGAAAAACTCACAACGTTCTTTCTTGCATATAATATACAACCATAGAGATATAGTTTGTGTAATGTCAAAATATTTTGAATGCCAAACGGATCATTGGTTGAATTTGCCAAGTCAGTAAACCCCAGCAGGCGATCCCATACGCAGTGAGGAATTTACCCAAGAATAGCATAAGCATCTTAAGAATGCTGCATTTCCATTTTTTAATATAATATATTCTGTTAATTATGAACCTCAACTTATTTGTTAAAAAATGGGATGTGGGAGTTTCATTTCAGATTTCTATCAATGTGGAGGCCCGAATATACTTGATGTTTATTATTATTTTTTTCATTCTTTTACTAAGCTACAGTTGCCCGTTTTGGATATCACTACATTTCGTTTCATGCCATTTTATTATATTGTGAGCTATCGTATCTGCAGTACATTTATCTCGCATTGCCGTACTTCCCGTTAAGAGGTTCCATGTTACGACTAAAAAAAAAAACGATTTTTTTTCGAAGGAGGAGAAATAACTTGGCCGCATTCTGTGACCTACTTTGACAATGTTTTTCTGATTGGTCTTAATGCGAATTATAATCGCATCCTATCGATCGATTCAGTTCTGACTAAAGATTTATTTCCTCGTAATGTTAATTTTCCAATTCATATTGACCCAACCAAATTTTGGATTATATGTGGATCCTAAAATTTCCCATATGTTTAGAATTATTTAATTACTCCCATTGCGGACAAATGGCAGCATAGTCCTCTGAATGCGATTTTTCATGCGAAAATATCTGAGTATTATGAATCAAAACGAAGCAGATTTAACACTTGGAAACAATTTAATCAGAGATATTGAGTAAGATTTTGTTTGAATAGAGCGAATGAGAACTCGCATGAGGGTTCCCTTTAAGTTGTGCTTATAACTCGGAGCAATAGTCATGGTTTGCATTCGGTCTAATTTTCTATTATTATTGAAGATTTCTTGAACTCTGTTTGCTAAGGTATAGTGCACCCACCATTTCTAGATCCCTTCTTGGCTTGGTGCCAAGAATAGTCGATGCATGCTGAAGGGGAGAAAGAAATGAAGGATGTATGAATTGGTCGCCAACATGCGAAATCAAGTGCTTTCTTGTCTGTCGCTGTACTAGTAGTAGCTTGATTTTTGTTGTTCTCTTTTTGCATTATTTGTTTATTATTAATTTGTATGATGGATCCAGTACAATCAACAAGTTCTGTTGTCAAACGTTTCAGTAACTCTTGCAAAAGAATATTAAATAATGTGCTGACATTCTGCGAAAAAGAATCGTCTCCTTGTTCCCCTTTCTCAAGTCATAAAACGTGCAAGTGCGGGCGTATCGGGGTCGACTGTTAAAAGAATTCGTAGGTAATCAAAAGGTGAAGGTCTCTCTCTTGTCCTTGCTCCACCCTCCATAAATTGAAATATTCCATCAATTGAAATCCTGTATGATTCTTTCAGAAGTTTGTAAGTCTCAATCATATCAATCCTCTTTCTCCTGTTTGGTAGTGTCTGAAGCCTACAAATTCTAAATCTGTCATCATGATTAATATTCCACAATCTTGATATCATTTTTAACACTCTCCTTTGTACTGTCTCCAATATATGAGAACCACAGTGGAAACCAGGAGACCAGGCCTGCGCACAATATTCCAAATGAAGCATTATCAAGACCTTGTAAAAATGGCATATCCTTATCTTTGCATCTGAAGGTTAGTTTCAGCATTGCAATTATCTTTTGAGTTGTATTTGCAATCTTTACTACTTCGCCGCTAAACGTCAACTTCCTATCTAGTAACACTCCAAGATCCCTACCCTCATTTCTATTAGCCTAATCACAAACCAATATAATACGACATTGGATATCTAATCATGCCGAAGCGAATGACTTGTCATTTACTGACATTAAACTGATACCCATTTTCCAATGGCCACAATTGCAGCCTATTCAAATCGTTTTGCAAGTACTGCATATCAGCAGCATTCCTGATTATTCTACCGATCTTTACATCAGCAAATAGCTGAATGTCGCTTGTCAAATCCTTCCCAATATCATTAATGTACAGATTGAACAACAGTGGACCAAGCACTGATCCTTTTGATACACCACTTGTTACCTTACACCTTGCAGACTCACTCCCCCTTACCCCTTTTTGATATCTACTAGTCAGCCATCCTCTTATCCATGCTAATATTGTATAACCCAAACCCATTTTCTCCAATTTATGCAGCAGTCTGCCATGCTGTGTTCTGTCAAAAGTCTTAGCAAAATCCAAAAGTATTAATGATATATCCTTTCCCCTTGTCTAGTTCAATGGTAGCATTGTTATAGAATGTGAGCAAGTTGCTAAAACATGAACTTCCCTTAGTAAACCCATATTGTTCATTGCAAAGTAGAGATTCACTCTCAAGCAATTTCCGATTGCAAGCCCTAACCAATTTTTCCAAAATCTTCACCACCACCACTCCTGAGATACTAATTGGTCGATAGTTGGATGCATCGGTCCTTGCACCACCCTTGTGCAATGGAATTACCATACATTCCTTCCATTCCTGCGGAATCTTCCCTGTTCTGAGACTCTTATTAAATAGTCGGGTCAAATGAATGGCTATTTCAGCTGAATACTCTTTTAGGACACGTGCAGATATTCCATCAGTCCCTATTGCTGAATTAGTTTGTGCACCAGAATACCTCGCCCTCACACACTGCGTTTCTTCATCTGGTTAAGAGGTAACAGTGAGCTCAATGTTTATCATAAAGAAAACTGCAGAAGGCAGTACACTGCGTGATAAGATCGAGGGGAAGATAATGTCGGTTTTTTTCCCTTCTGAAATTCTGTTAAATCAGTTGACAAATAAACCTAACAATAATTTTGCTTATGTTAGTGAATTATTTACACTATTAACATGATAAAAGAAAAAAAACTTATAATGATAAATGATACTTTGAGTAGCTTCATTGGCAAATAATATTTGTGTAGAAGTTTATTTATCTCATTGTTGCAATATGAGCGAAAATATATTCGATAGCTCATTACTTGTTTTACTTTTCAGTCGTTTCCGACTATAGGTGACTTCGTAGGCAACTCACAAAGTATTCTGGGTGAGATTTTTACAGGGTAATTCACCATTGTTTCCCCCAACTCCCAAATTTTATTTGGGCTCTGTACCGGCATATGCATGTTCAGGACTGTAATCCATGCGTATTCACGGGGCCGGTTTGCCTATTCTGGAGGATGAAAAAACCTCCAATCCTGTATGAGACCGGCTAACTCATCTTCAGTCGAAAGAGACCAGATAGTAGTTCCTCGCGTCACTGACGGGTATCGAACCCAGGTCCCTCCGACCAATGGGCTTCGTTTATACTGAATGAGCTACGAAGATTAGCTCATTCGAAGATCAGCTCATTACTAGCAGCTGAAGAATAATTGTTGTCAGTTTAATTTGTAGCATTCTTTTAATCGAAAACTAAATGGCTTGTTCGGTGTATTCTTCAAGATTGAAGGGCTATAAAAAGATGACTTCCATGTTTCCAAAGTGTTATGGTACTTTCACGACCAAATACATTTAATGGTACCGTAATTATCTTTTCAAAATTCCAACGATTGCCATGTTTCCATGGCAACAGTAGAAACTAGTACAAATGGTCCAAAGCGCAGTGATACGGTGCTAGCCCGTACCTTCACGCGTGTGAGTCCCATTTCCAGCATAAGTACTTTCAAATGCATTAAAACTGAATAAAAAGAATTCGAACTTGCAGGATTGCTTTCAAATGAATGACTTTTGAAACGAAAAATACTGGAATTACTTTAGCGCGCTAAGGGCATGAATTACAAGCATCGTGGGAAAACTATCTGGCAGTATTGTGTCATGATTGGTTAAAGAGCAAAACGCCAGATATTACAGGTAGTAATGGATGAACATTAGTCAAGATTATTTCAAAGGTGACGGATAAACGTACCAGAAGCAGAAAACGGAATAGACATTCGAACATACGAGACTCATTTTATAATTAATTACACATGAGAAAAAAATGGCGTTCCCTTTCCCATGATTTGAACTCGAAGATTGCTTGTAATTCCGAAATATCCAATTTCTAAATAAGTTAACTAGGGTTAGGAGAGGGGCATTTAACTGCACTTTAGGAGGTTCTGTCCAATTCTCATATAAATAGTTATTAACGAGTACAGAAAACTAGGCGACCCCAAAATTATCCAGCAAAAATTAATAATTTGAATCACAAATTCAGGAAATGGACATCTCGTTTGTCAAGAGAACATTTATTTTGAAGGTTGTCGAGTTTTCCTACCTGTGTACACTTGCATGCAATCTAATTCGGTCTGCTATAACCATTACCTTACCCCATGATGATAAACTAAGTTTTGCAGCATTCTGAACTATTTAACTTCTCTACAACGGCTTTTAGCTATTCTCCAAAGTATTATTGACGTGAAACATCTCGTAATCGCAAACCGGGAATTATACAACACAAAAAGATAGATTTTTTTATTATTTTATGTTGAGCATACGCGAGAGTTTGTTTAATCAATCTAGTATAGGAGTGTGAAGCATACGGGTAGAGGTTCTGGAGGACAGATCCGGCCCGGCTCAGCTTTATAAACAAACAAAAAAAAAATTATTCTTTTTAATTTTAAATTATTCTGATATATACTTATAGAGGGCTATAAAACCGTTTATATTTAACCCTTAACGGTTAAAAATAAACTGTTTAAGGCTTAACCTTTCGCTGCGGAGCCGGTTTTACGCCATAGAATGAAAGCGCTAACAAAGTAGCGTTAAACAAAACATACTTGTCAGTGATAGTGTATTTTCAAATTATTTTATGTAAAAATTTGACATCTACCTAACCTCATTATGCCAAAGCAAAGAAAAGTTGATACTAAATGTAGAATAGTGTAAAAAATGGACGAGTTTTTATTATTATTTTAATTGGATGATAAACCGATTTGCTTGATTTGGAATAAACACATTTCTGTTGCTAAAGAGTACAATGCGCAAATACATAAAACTAATCATGAAAAGAAATTTAAACATTCGCGAACAAAAATTGTTAAGTAAAAAATTGTTTTTAATTTAAAAAAAAACGTATTTTTTTAAAAAAATAAGTTTTTATGTTTTTAAAAACAAAAAAAGAGTGACGCTGGAGTGAGCCACGTAATTGCAAATGAAATAGCCGTTTCGTGAAAGTCCTTTGTCAATGCAAGCATTGATTCTCTCTTATGAGAGATTTTTTCGGAAAGAAATGTAGGCTATCCAAACCATTAAAAAACCCATCCAAACCATGTAAGGACAAACCATTAACTGGACAGAGCTGTAATCACAAATCAGTTCCTGAGATAAATGACACTGGTCTGACACAGATGGCAACAAAATGTGTTCATTTACTCAAACCCCACCGAACAGAATAACCTGCAATGCGCGCATTGAGATGAACTTGTTCTTAGAACATAGCAAAGGTTTTTTCTGCTGACGTTGCAAAATAATTGTTTAATGACGTACAATTTAAATTGAGAATCACCTTCGTTCTTTATTTCTTTTCATTCGTTTATATTCGTGAGAATTTTGACAATTATTTTTCAAAAAATCCTCTGAGATATCTTTAAGAAGGATTCATTTTTCCCAGGTAGCAAATTAATGATTTATGTAAAAGTGTTCCTGGTAAGATTTATGCAAGTATACTTGAGAAAGGGCTAAGAACAATTGTGGAAGGGAAGCTTGGAGAAGAAAGCTGAATTCAGGCCAAATAGAGGTTGTTAGGATCAAATTTTCACTAAGACAGCAGTTGAAAAATCTTGAGAATATAACGAGTATAAATATTTACGCTCAGTAAATATTTAGCTCTGCATTAAGAAAACCACCCACAATTTTCATATTCGCTAGATGAAGTACCACGTGATAATAACGTCACATGCGGCTACTATACCCTGTACGTAATCAGTAAACGATTGCCAGTAATAGAGTTACGTGGCGACGTAAGCCAATTTGAGTGCTAGCAGATAGGTGGGCTCGGAGGGCGGGTCTCAGTGTTTCGGAAACAGACGCACTTTTTGCTTGCTCCGTACTACTACTGCTACTATAGAAAGGGTGTACCAGGACTGGATTATCCATGAACAGACATCATGTATAAAGGCTCACATTGGTCAGCCACGCCTCATTGATCCTAGAGGTGAGCGGCGGGTGTCACGACTAGTGTCTCAGATGCGATGTGCAACAGTCACAAAGCTCACCCACCAGTACAAGAGTGGGGAAAGAAATACCACTCATTTCAACATCTACCGTTAGCTGTACCTGCTCTTAGAATTCCACACTCGAAGACTAAAAAGGATGCCCACGATGACGGTCAGGCATCGAAGCCTCGCATGGGTCAAAGCATGTCGGTAAAAACCCTCGACAGATGGAAGAAGGTCGTCTGGAGAAATGCATCCCATTTCTTGCTTCACCATGCTGCTGGCTATGTTCGCACTTGATGTAAACAGCATGAAGCCCTATTCTCTGATTGCACATTTGTGGACTGAATAACTGTTTTTGTAATAAATTTGGTCATGATCATCAGCAATAAAAAGCCAAAGACAACGAAAATAGGCAGAAACATTTAAAACATGAACGGCACATCCTGAATGGTGAGCTTGTAGAACAATTAAAACATTTCGGTTATGTAGGTACAGTTTTTAGTGAAGATTTGAAATTAAATATGGAATTAGACAGCTGAATTAGTAATGTGGTATTGGGGGGGGGGGGTGCCAACTGAATAAATTGATATGTAATAATAAAGAAATTAGCCAAAACATCATAATAGCGGTATGAAAGGTGTTCAAACCAATTTTAACTTATGGATCTGAGAGCTCAGTTAGAAATAAAACACTTGATTATAGAGTGGAGACCTCTGATATGAGAGTTCTGATATGAGAAAGAATAATGGAGTGAAACGGATGGCATCAATGGCAGTATCACATTAAACATGAGGATATTTGGAAAGAACTCGCCATTGTTGGCAGAGCTAATCATAGGTGCACGTAAACAGAATTGGAGAGGAAACGTGAGCAAAACAGGTGTTTGGTGCCAAGATGGCAGGGAAAAGAACCAGGAGAAGACCAAGACCTACAGTAGGTGGAATGGTAGAGTTAAAAAGCACCTTAGAAGAGAGAAGTGTAAGATCTAATAATATTGGAGCTTTGACGTGTAAGGCATTCATTTGCAGGAAAATTATCGAGCAGAAGTTAGTAATTATGTAACTTTCATGTTGTACGCTCAGAATATTCTAAACACCCCGCCCCCGTTTGAAGGTACTTATCAGGAATCTGATTATGATTAACAAAACTGCAAATTGCTTTCGCCCATAACTACAGTGTATTAAATTTTTATTGCAATTTAAGGGCACAAAGTCAGACAAGATATTAAATTCTGCATTTTCGTTCTGAAACTTGGAACGCAAATGCAGTTTTTAAATTTAATTTGCTGCTATGAAAATGATTTGTTTTATATTTCTATTGTTCGAGTGTTAATAACGATTTCATTTAAATGGAAATATATAATTCGAAATTATACTCGTATATAGTTTCGGATATTTACATTTCGTAAATTATATTATACGAACGAAATGTGAAGTATAATATTTATATATATGACTCTTATATTTATATATTCAAATACACTATGATAACGTTTGATTTTTCTCAGATATTTGATACCAAACGATAGGCTGTTGCATAAACTGGAGAATATGGGATTGGAATATAAATTCTTGACTTGGATCAGGGGATGGTTGACAGACAGATATCAAAAAGTGGTATACAGTGGGTGTGAATCTGAGAGAATTTAGGTGACCAGTGGTGTACTTCAGGGTTTAGCACTTGGGCCATTATTGTTCAATCTATACATTAATGACATCAAGCCGGGTCTGCCATCAGATTTGAAATTGTTTGCTGATAATGCGAAGATAGCCAAGACAATCAAGGGTGCTACTGATATTCAGCAATTACAAAATGATTTGAATAGGCTTGAAATCTGGGCAAACGCAAATGGCTCCAGTTTAATGTTAGTAAGTGTAAAGTTATGCACTTGACATGAAGAGATTTCCAGTGGCATATTATATTAGCGGGGTTATGATATAAGAAACTGAAGCCGCAAGGGGACTTGGCGTATTGGTGAATAGGAATTTGAAGTTCAAAGGTCACATATCTCTTGAGAACGCAACACTACAGGCATAGGATACACCGAAGCGTAGGACTGACCACCTTATCTTGTGAACGGTTGGAGGTCCGATGATTAATAAACTCTCGACACCGCAAGGTAAAAGAGGGAAATGGAAGATGAGATGAGATGAGAAGTTCACGTACCAAAAGTTAGAAATACAATTCAGAGGATAATCGCAATATTGAAGCGAGCCTTTACATCTAAGGATAAGGAAGTCAATTTGCCTCTTCATAAAGCTTCGATAAGATCACACCTGGATTATTGTGCGCAGATTTCCAAGGGGATAAAGAACTGTGGAAAGGGTGCAAAGAAGAATTTACAAAGATTACATCCGGATTATGGGATTTAGATTATGAAGACAGATGCGAGTATGCTGATTGAAGACTCTGGTTAACCGGAGAAAGAGGGGGTATATGAAAGAGTTCTATAAACTTCTGAATGGGTGTTATAGGATATCAACTGATTAAATTTTTCGTTATATGAAAGGAAGGGAAAGAGCACGGGGGTATACAAAGACGTTAAATTTTTTCACATTCAAGAAAGGGTAAATGCTAGTTTTTTCTCCCAGAGAGCAGGGGGTGGTAGTTTGCCCTTACGGGTAGTGAGTGCATCTAGTCTGAATGAATTTAAGGGAAAGTATGACAGCTGGTCTGGGTGATTTACAGCATTCCTCGATAAGCCCTTGACTCCATGGTGGTGGTCTCAGATAATAATAATAATCATACAAAAAGACAGCTTTCAACTGCAGATAAGTTTCGTACAATGTTGAGTTCAATGTTACGTGAACAGAACAGTAATCTTCATGGTCTACTGTGATCCGTGACATGAGTAGAATATTCTTACGTAGCTTGACAACTGAACATTGTTGTTCGTGTACAATATGACCTTGTAAATGTAATAGCCGTGTCATATCAAGCAATTTTTTAGGCTTCTTTAATGGTGATTCTCTTGCTAAGAAACTTCTCAGTAAGAGAAGAAAAAGTAACAATGAAACAAGTAACAATTTTGTTTCATAAAGAAACAAATCAGTATATTAATTGCTGGATATATTTTATGGAATTGTTTAGTTTTTCAGTATTACATTTACTTGAAGTTGTATCGAAGCTAACTGTCAAGGATATGAACCAATGTAGCCAAGTGTCACTTTAGAAAAAATAAAATAAAATAAGTGTAAATAGTTTGCCAACGCAAACTATTTATACTGGTCCAGCGCGATCATCTTTAATTCATACAAGTAAGAGAAAACGACTGATTCACTTTCAAATAGTTTCGGTCTCTTTTGTCAATGAAATCATTCACTTTGAACGTAAAAATTCATTACATTGGCTAGAAAAAGAAGAGTTTCGGGTTACTCTAAACAAAGGAACGCCGTTTCAAACCTGTTAATTTTAATTAATTTGAAATCTTCTTTAATCCACACCAACATGTTTTGCATTATTAAAGAGATAATAAGCTTCTCGGCTAGCTTATCAAAAAATTTTCGCGGTTTGCTTTAAAATGAAAGGACTATCTGCGGATTACAGATGCCCTAATCAATAATTCTAGATAAAGAACTCCTTTGTTTCCCCTTATAAGAAAGAAGATTCTTCGACTGCACAGACACATAGCATCACTTGGAGAATACAAAACGCTGTATTCTCCAGTCTTTTATTTATTTATTTATTATTTTTTGTCTTCCTTTACAAACCTCTAGTTTAAGGAAGAACATGGTTGTTGTTAGAATAATTGTTTTTGGAACTGAAGTGATGCAGTTAGAAATTTCAAGGTGCACAGTTGTTGAAGAGGGATTGGCAAGATTGCGTGCCCAGGCCAAATTAGAATGCGTCTTCAGGATTTAACCCACTTCCTTACGATTATAACAGTAAAACTCGGGTTTAACTAATCATTCATTTGACGAAAGATTCCGTTCCGAATATCTACACACAGTGCCGAGCATTTTTGTTTGGTCAGTTCCACCTGTGTCATTTGAACATCGCTTGTTAATCTTGCTGATGTGATCAATGTGACGTCACGCTTTGCATATATTCTCCGTACATTAGGGCGTCAGTTTCCTGGCTCTAATCAGAGATCGCCTATCACAAATTAACGCCGTGTTTTGGGATCGATTGAGACTGGTCTTTGACGTCAGAGTTCTTGAACTTTTGAATTAGTGAAACATGTTGGCGTTCTTCACAACACTTTGGCTTTCCTCTTTGTAGCCCTGCAGTTGAAGTATGGCCAAGTTGGAACAACTCGTAAAAGAAAAGTTATTTATTCATTCGTGTGGAAACCTTAAGCGCTCCTAATGAGGGATTAAGTATGGATTTTATGACTGTAGATCGTGAGTGTGTTCACGGACCGGTTTGCCTGTTCTGGGGAACAAAAAAAAAACCGAGTTTCCAGGTGAAATAACTTCTACCTCCCTATGAAACCGGCTAACTCACCTTTAGTGAAAGAGACCGTAAACACGTCATGGATGGAAATCCAACCCAGGTGTTTCCGACTAAAGGACTTCGTCTATACCGACTGAGCTACTGAGGCGCCAGGAATAGTTGTAAAATAGTGAATTGTGACCATTCAGCGTAAAATAGAAAAATTCTTTAACATGAATCCCCCCCCTATACTTTTTTGTACCCCAAGATGGAGTAAGCGGAATTCTTTTAAACTAGATTTTTCTTTTATTGGTATGCAGAAGTCATCTTCCCCCTTGTCTGATTTCAGACATCTGAGAGGCAAATAAATATCTCGTGATCCAGAACTCGAACGCATATTGTCTGAAACAGTGAGCTCTATGGTTTAGTATTATTTTTAAATGCAGCGTTAAAATCCCACTGGCCTGCTGGTCCATCTGAAGAAAAAGGCCCAGGAGAAGTCCCACTTGTCGATGACTAGAATCGAAACCTAACGAGTCTTTCTTCTGGCGGTTTAGCACTATACCATGAGAAACATTGTCACGTGGATACACAGGAATCCTATTGCGACGTCATAAATCCACGTATCTATTTATAATTAACAAGTACGATAATAACAAGGCTATCGATAAACATTCAAAGCGCAGCAAATGCAAACCCAGTCGAACACGTCCATTTGCTAGTCAAGTTTCTTTTGTAAGTTTTCTTGAATATTTCCAAGAAAAATAACATTCTGTCACCGCACTAATCGCTCGAGCTCCCTAGACAGATGGGGCTTCGGCGCACGCTGTGCTCTTAAGGTAAGCCGTAAAGGGAGAAAATTTCTTCCTAATCAAGTATGGCGACAGCCAATACCATGTTAACTCAAGGAGGAGGGAAGCTTTTTTTTTTTTTTGTTAATGTTTGCGATTCGATCGCTGAATCTATCTAAAGTTTTTTTTTTTATTAGATTTTCGATTTATTTGTAGCATTCTAATTTCAATGGTACAATTGAGTGGAAAAATTAAAGAAATGGACAGTTATTAAGATTATTTTTGTATAAACGGTGTAGTTAATCGACTTGATTTCAATCCCTTGTTACGTCTTTCAGACTTCTATTTGAAAATTCAGATTTCTGGAGAGTCCAGTACTAATGAGAAACAGCTACGATCCCTCTTGATTAGGGCCTCCCAACTGACCCCATTTGCCTTCCCCTTAAATGATGAAGGTCACAACGGGAGAATTTCATTACTCGACCCGTAGGGAAGTGGACATCGCCCCCCCCTTCCTATGCTCATTCCCTGGGTTCGAACCATACTGAGCTCATGCCCTAATATGGACATGAATGCCTGTTACATCGGAGATGAACGTCATTTACTTAATGAACGTTTCTTATTTAGATTAGAGAACTAAAGACTCGGGTTTAGAGGAGCCTCAACTTTATGAAGACGTCACAATTATAATATCTGACGTTTTGCTAAACCCAAGCATTATTAAGTCCATTGTAAAGGAAATTCACAATGGACCAACATCCCACTTCAATAAACTTTCATTCCAAACTACAAACAAGAAGGAGATTGTATTACCATTTGTAAGCTCCGCTTGACATAATCTAAGCACGTGACTCCCTTAATCTGATTGACTGTACCTTAAGTCTGGCAACCCTCTAAAATTGCTTGTCAGTTTATTAAAATGTATTATTTTGACAGAAACTCATCACATCCTTAGTTGAATCGACCAAACAAATCCTTATTCTTTCGTTATATTCATTATTTTTGAAGTGAAAAGAAAAAACTCGCAAATGCGCCCACTCGTCAGCTGATGGATGATGATTCTTCTCTCGAACATCTGCGATCGCTTCTTATCCTCTCTCTTTGAACTCAAAACGTGTGTTGTTATCTAGCAGAGGCTTATCTTCATAAGATAAGCCTCTGCTTATCTTATAAGATTAGCCTCTGTTTGCTATTACCGACGTCCTTCAAACTTAAAACCTAAGGTTTTCTTTAATTTCTACAGTTTTTTTTTTTTTTTTAAGAATCGCGATAATTTTAAGAATTTTCCTTTTCAGGAAAATGTCATTTATTGCTGTAGCTTGGTGTTAGTGCCTATCATGTCCTTGGCGGCTGTTTTTATGATTAAAAACAATTTACGTTTAAAGAAAACTCGTAACTGTGATAATCAATAAATGTCGTGTACTATACTGTATTTCTTGAATGTGAGCAGACCCACAGAGATCTGCAGAAAATAACGGCAAAATAATGATTTCTGGTCATGTCATGAAAATGTCTTTTCGTAGGGAAAACAATGTACATAACATCATGTGAAATTCACAGACGATCTGAAGTGTTTTTCAAATGTTTCTCATTAAACGTGTGTTGCTTTAATAGCTTTGTCATCCAGCTCGTGTTTGTCTTGTTCTGCTGGTATACAAATAATAGCACCATCACTACCGATAACAATTGTTGCTACAATATTTTTTTTAAAAAAATAACAGGTGCTCTGGGAGGACGAATTCTAAAGACTCTGATCACTGCCTGGAACAAGGGAATTGTAAATGACGCTGCTTTCAGCGGCTTCGAATACAAAGTTGAAGCTCTTTAAATTTTTCATTCCTCATTTCGACTTGGCTTTATTCTAGGGATTACGAGCAACGAAGTTTGTGAACTTGCTACTTTTTTTTTATATTATTAAATTCTAATTAAAATTAGAATTATCTAGAACCGGTTTGATGAGAGTTGCAGCAGATCGTGCACGAAGATAAACCAACGATTCTTTAATCCTGACTAATTACAATATTTTTTTTTTCGAAACGAATCGCTCCTTCACGTAAGTAGCAGTGATTCACGGAACGATTATTTACTCTAAGAACAGCATTTTGACCGAAAAGCGTGCACGCGACTGAAAGTATTTTTCCCAGATAAGTTTCTCTAAGACATTTGTGGGAATTTTAATCACTTATAAAAGTCGTAAATTTAAACGAAGATCACCAAACATTCTGTTGCTCAGTCGATGTAGACGACGTCCTTCGCTTGGAAAGTTTCTCGTCCATCTAGAAGTCGATTTTTTCCTCAACTGGTGAGGTCTCAAATGCAGATGACAAGTTCCCCCCCCCAGAATGCTTTCCTTTCCTTGAGCATGAAAAAGAAACGCACCATCTGCAGACGATAAGTGAATCCTGACATTTCGTAGGTACGCTTTTGTAATCAGTTGGAGTTCGCACTTCCTTTACATGCGCTGTGATAAAGAACGTGCATACGAATTTAGCTCCATTCGGTATATGGCAGAAGCTCGGATTACAACTGCATCATACTTCAACGAGACTCAGAACACGCTACCTTGGGCTCCCATTCTTTTAATCAGCTTGGAAAAACCCACTATTCTCCATGAAGTGAGTGGTCCTACTCTGATCATGGTACACATTTCTCGGGGGGGGGGGGAGATGAAAGCTCAGTGTGACTTTGAAAAACCCACAGATTACTCTGTCTAGTTTCTAACCTACACCGGACCAAGTGTATATCGTACACTTCATGTAAAATAATATCAGATACTTCAACTATGAAGAAAAAAAAAAAACATGGCCTAGCCACTGTTACTGTAGGACAATGCCGCTGCCACTGTTCCTCCGCAAATGCAGCAAACCTGGTGCTTTAGATATTTAAGACTATCGGAACGAGCCATGGGATTCGAAGTTGCAATCCTCATTTTACACTGAAAATCATCGTCTGAGGGTCATGATGAAGGAACGTGGTGCCGACCTTTTTCTACTTCCAACAATCCATAGCGAACGGAGTGAACGCAAACTCACAAAAGCAATCGTTTGTGAACAGCGTGGTGAAACAATGCAGCCCGCAATGACACCTCCGCAAACTTGGATTTCATAGTTAGTGGGCATGCGCAGAACAGTAACAAAACGCAAACGTAGTCTTCATGGAAGCATCAGGTTATCCTCACCAGCAGAAGCGCACGGAATTGTCAAAAAAAAAAAAGTCCTGAAAGAAAATGCACTTTGGCCAAAACATATTTTCAAGAACATGCTGAGATCCTTCCACGTAAAGACACTAAGCATACAGTCGCCATTATAAATGCAATATTTGGTCTCGGTTACTCGATTACGGCATTTAAAGATCAACTTCTCTACACGCCGGTACACTTGCCGACGTTTACTTCATCCCCATTAATCATGCCATTCCTCAAGTGGTAGATAGTCCCTCCTCGTTACACAATAATAAATGCGATGAACATAAATAACAAAGTCGCTACTTTCTCAGGAAAGCAGCATTGTTTGCATTGCGTTACTCATCTAATTTTGTACGGGTTCAAATTCGCTTACTTTATAAAAGAGTAGTTAATGTGTTCTAGAGAGTGAATGACCACGGCAATTACGTCCCTACCCATACTGGTGAACTTCATTTCTTTATCTTCGACTAATATTATTAAAAAACGATGACCAGATAGCAAGCAGACTTAGGGAGACTTGCTTCCCGGTTATTATTACTATTATTTACGGCACTTTGGTAATCATTTTTTTTTTCCTTCGCATAAAATTGCATCAGACGAAAACGGTTACTTGTTAGTTTCGCTGCGGCATGTTGTCATATAAACGAGCAAGAGACCACCGAAAATTCAGTAACATTGGCCCACACACGCCTTGCTATCTACAAATGTCAAGATGATCACTCTGTCTCCATATTATATTCAAGAAAAAACTATTCCACATTTAAACAACGCGACTAATCATGTAACGTTTATCTGCGCTATTTGGCAACTTCGAATGTTATTTCTACATTCTGAAGAAATATACAATCAAAGTAGGCTTAGCAGGCATTTTAAAACATCACCATGGTAGCCTTCAAATAAAGCACGTAACGATGAGGTAATTGTTTCGATAACGACACATTCTTCTGCGATATCTTGAGCAAATGTGAACCACTAAATTGTCGATTTCTCTTTTGATCACAATAACCTCTTAAGTTTTTTTGCAAAGGATAGATAATAAGCACTTGTTCGCTCATATTCTATATTTAAGTCTGTAATATCTTAAACAGAGGTTCAGTTGTTAGAGGACAATATTAATGGTGAATCATTCATAAAGGAAAGACCTTCCCCCCATATCTGATATCATAATGTTGGCTAGTTCGCGTTTTCGTTGTGTAGTCCTCATCAACTTTATGGTTGGTGGGAGAGAAATATTCTACTTAACCATGGAATTATGGAAGAAAGAAGTTCCCGTTGCCCTCCTTGCTCAAGTATTTTATGACTGTAATCCGTGTGTGTGTGTGTGTTCATGGGACCGGTTTACCTGTTTTGAGGGATAAAAAATCCCATCCCCCCGTATGAGACCAGCTAACTCACCATTAGTAGAAAGAGACCAGATAAAGGTTCCTCGCGTCATGGACGGAAACCGAAACCAGGTCTTTCTCACACAAGAGCTTCGTCTATACCGAGCTACAGGGACTCTAAGTTTTCGTATAGAATGTAAAAGTTAAGATTGAAATTGGTGTACGGCCAAATAAAAATGAGAAATTTCCATTTATGCAGAAAGATGCAATTTAAAATATTTTAATGCAAACGTATCGAAGTGAATCGTTTTTCTTCAATTAAATCTGATAGGCTCACTCTCAATTGTATTAAACTGCCTCCCATAGGAAAAGATGAAATTCTCAACTGAAGACAATTAGCAATGATAATTACTGTCTATATGTGTCCAACGAAAAGTAATAATGAAACATAAAGGGAGAAACCTTTTTCGCTGGATGTAGATAAGCTTTCTACTTCATGAATCGTCGCAGTCATGATATTGTAAAGCTGTACATTATTTTCAATATTTTAAATTGAATGAAGTAAACATCATTATTTAAAAATTTATTGCCACTAAAAATGTTTCCAACCGGAGTGTATTTTTGTCCATAATGCTTTTGATTTTTCAAGTTGGCGATGTCATAAACCCAGTTGTGAACACCAACCAGAGTGAGATCATAGAACCAATGACAGTAAGATGCCCCGCATTTGACTTTCACCAAAAATAATAAATGGCACATGGTTGGAATGTTTTCTCTTTGTCTATGAAAGGAAAAGAAACAAGTTTATATTCAAATTTTAAATCTCATAGCTGTGCGGGAAAACCTTATAGAAATTTAAATTTCTCTTATCTTTCGTTCCGTTGAGTTCTTTCTGCTTACGACACTGCGCCGCCTTCAAGGTCTATTTATGGTGACTATAAAATCCAACTAAGAAGCAGTTATTTGATAACCACAAAAATGCGGGCGAACAGACTAAGGAGATTCTGGTGTCGATATGCCGTATCTTCAAACGCCTGGGTAATAAAAATATACGAACACCCTGGGTTAGTGAATTGCTGGATGAGAAAATAGTTCCCCGTAGTGTTAAATTTGAACATGTTCAAGTAACTCTGAGACGATTGCGTAATATTTTTATGTTTCAATCTGTTAGAACTATCAGAAATATTATATTATATCTAAAAATAATTTTCATTTTATTATTTTTCATTTCTCACCCGGAACAACAGCAGTCGTGTCAGTTTGATTACCGCTTAACTTTACCAGAACATTGGCGCGACACTCAAGGTACATATTTGGATGAGCATTAAAAGAAATTATTATTCATTGAACAAGAACTGAGAGGTTCTGTCAAATACACTAGAAGTCTTTAATGTAAGTAAATAAGGACAGACTTTGACTTCCGCTTGGTTCTATTAGTCAAAGCATGGTTGAGACTTGACCTCAATGGAGCAGCAACTCCTTAGTAGTCCGCGTTGTAATGTTGCGGGAATGTGAAGTGAAGAATGAATTTGTGTTTGGGTATATGCGTACTTTACTCAAAATGAGAACTAAATATATCAGATTTTTTTTTCCACATGTGTGTGTGTGTGTGTGTTTTAGTCCTTTTTTAAAGTACTTTGTTCATTAACTTACTGTCTAGTTCAATAGATACATATGCCCTTTTTTTACTATTATTTGTAGGTCCACTATCATCCTTATAGAAGCCGCAGTACACAAAAGTGTAAACCTGTTGCAATATCGGAATCCGTATGTTCCGGTTACCAAGCGGCAACATCGCACCCAGGGGCCAATTGCCTCTGGACTGCATTGAAAGAATGCAAAAGTCTCCCATCTTCATTCCGACCTAACTGGAGGACTCCAGTTGGAGAGTACAGGTAAGTAGTGAAACGCATTCACGCTGCTGCTTACATGTAGGAATCTTTATGCTGTAGGTCATTAAGTGCCATAAGTTACAGTTTTAAGGTTTCGAGTACAAAGCTTTTCCAGGGATATAAAGGATACATCGCAGATTCTTATAAAACGTCAGTTGGAGCACATGTCGTAATTTTCATGATTACCTCCTGACGGATTTATTTCGCACGTGTGAATTTAATTATTCCGCTCCTGCAGAAAGAATTGTAATGAAATTTGGTTTTTCATCGAAGCAATTTTATTGGCAAATTGAGGCAAAAAGATTTGAAATGTAGAAATATTTCGTACGACGATAAATACGTTCTACAGTGTGTAGGCGCAAAACGCCTCGTTGAGTTCCATGAATAACGTCACTACATGAGAATGTGCTATGACTGAAAAAAAAAACACAAAATATTTTTCTTATGATTCTCTGATAATTTCTATGCTTGCATCTTTGTACTTAAAATAACTTTTAGTAGTCATATAAGTTGGGGCGTGTGGGATTGTAGAAATCAATTTCGAATTGACTGAATCCACGAGCAACAATCAAGCATAAAAGTTGCACATTAGATGGCGATCGCTGGAAGATTAACACCCTGATGAACGATCCTTCGCTCAGTCGGTTAACACAGCAGGTCTCCCTCAACAGTTATTTGTAACCAACTCCTCGGAAATCCCTGGATTTGGCTCCTTTTCAAACTCTTCAATGGCGCAGTCTCGCGCGGCACCTGCGGGAATATTACCACTGGATAATCATGAAAGAACCTCGGCGAATATATCTTAACGGGATGATTCGATCATTTACTGATTTTCTGAAGACTTCATGAGCTGGATAAAGTAGTTGAGAACTCAGCATGAAATAGCTTATTCTTGCTTTATATTAAGGCTTTCTATAATAGTGATAAAAAAACAGAACTCTCTTAGGAGAATACTAAGTACATTTCAAAGTAGGTCTCATAAATCGCACCCTTTGATTTTTTTATTCCGTTTTGTCTCAATGCAAACTATAATCACCTCCTGTCAATGAACTTTTATTCTAACTTATTAATGATTTACATTTCCATAATGTTAATTTTCTGAATAATATTGAACCAAATTCTCTAAATCCTGTCGAGCGTAATCAGGTACTCTCAACAGGTTTTGTTCAAATGATGCAAACGAATTAGCGAAGTTGAACTTGAGCAAACACCTTACCAAGTTTTCGTGAAACTTGCTTAAAAGCATAGTTTCTGGAAACTACGCATTATAACAAGATAAATTAGTTTAGTTCCCAGTTATTTACGATTTCGTGGATGATCCCAATGCATTTTTCTACCGGCATAGTCTCCTACTGTAATTATGAATTCCCTATAAATTGAAGACCTAAGGGGGCCAAGGTTTAAAATGGTTTTGAATCTGATAGCTGCAGAGAGACCTTCTTTTGGAGATGAATCCGTTAAGGTTTTCAGTATGCCCCCTGCCAAGCACTTTTGCTATAGTACGTGAAAGTATTTCAACATCCTCTTACGATAAAAAACAAAAACGAAGAACTTAATTTTTACCATCCTAGAAAATTGAGCTTCTCGTTTTTCTAATCTGTTGATTAATCCCTGTTTCGCAAATATGTAAATATCAATTTATATCTTAAAAAATGCTGAGGGCTCGCCGACTACAAACATGATGATAATTACAGTTGTTTGAAGTAAACCGAATAAAAGACTCAATGCTATGTCCAGTGCCATTAGTTTAGTCCTCTCCCAATTTTTATTTTAATCTGTTTTTCACCTTCAGTGCTCTCAAACGCATACACAAATACTTCTTCCAGGGGGGGGATAAAGTATGATCGATGTCACTTTAACAAATTTTTCTAAAGAAAGTCCGTGTTTGTCTTAAGAAAACCGGTATCAAGACTGCGTTACATGACTGATGGATAGATAATGTAAGATTTTTTTCTGGAATTCTGTTAATCCCGCAGAATCATTTTGCTGTTCTTAAAGGTAATTGTCAGTTTGAGATAATCATGAAAATAAAAGCTTATCAAATACAATAATCATCATCTTTATTCGGAATAGATATTGGCGTACAATTACTTCTTTCTTTGCAGTATTATGTAAAATATATCTGATAGCTCATTAGTAACTGCTAATAATAATAAATGTTAATAATGGTAATAGTTTCAGTTTATTTCCAAACGTTTTTTTCGAGCAATAGGAAGTGGTTTTTCAGAAGTATTCTGAAACACTGCACAGACACAAAAAATACGCGCATATTTATAAAGTATTATAGTTTGAAAACAAAATACTTAAACGATTGCCAAAGTATCTTCCCAAAATTCCAATGAATGCCATATTTCCATGACACCATTAGACAGACGTACAAACGTCCCAGTCATCTTATTACAGTAAGTAATAAGGTGGTGTCCTCTGTTTCCAACAGTTGGAATCCAGTTCACACTGTAAATACGTGATGACGCTTTACACCGATACGCTCATTAAAACGAAGAGGCAAGGGATAAGGCATTATGAGCAGACAGGATTCTTTTGGAAATTACTTAACTGGAAAAGAAATAAATAAATAAAATTCTGGCCCTCTAAATTGCATCCATCAGTGTTACATCAGATTTGGTTACTATTAAGAGGGAAATGCAAGACATTACAGTTATAAACTGCAGAGCCAGGGTGTCCGTGCATAGTCAGGATTGGGGTGGTGATTAAACATACCAAAAAGGGGAAGCTATCGGCCTTTCCTTTTCATGATTTTAAATTCGAAGAACGCTTCAAATTTTTTAAACGTTCGACCATTAGAAAGGCCAATCGAGATAGAAAAGAGCCATAAATCAAGCAGAAGTAATAATTTTAATGAAAGAATCGCAAGATCTTTGATTCACAACAGGAAAGCTTATTTGAAATGTTAAGTTCTTGTACCCCGCCGTGCAGTTGGGTCTCATCGAATTCGGTGAATTAGGAGTATTAGCTCGGGCAGTAATGCTGAACTAAGTTTACAGGACGCGCTAATTTTGGCGATAGCTTCAGAATTGCATTTAGTAATTCTCCGAAGTGTCACATCTCGTAATTGCAAACTTTAACTGGATTAGCCGAGGATACACACACGCGAAACAATGGCTAGGCTGGAGCGAATGAATGCAAAATTAATTCAGTTAAAATTCTGGGGAGATTATTGGGGGTGGGGGAGAGCGTGGCTTTTGAGTAGCGCTTCTGAAGTGAAAATGATAAGAAGTTGGCGTTGTGGTTAGGCGGTGAGATTTCAATTACTAATATTTGCTCTCTTGAAATAATTTTATTGCGGCTTTATTAACAACCATTTAGTGCGTAATGTTCGAGTCAAGCGTTCTTTCTTTTAAAATCTTAACGAAAGATAGCACGTGTTAAAATCCTGATTTCGAATTTGCTTTGTAATTTTAAACAAAGCGACGAATAAACTGCCGATTTATATGAAGGATTCTTCGAGAAAAGAATCTTACTGCAAGCATGTGATGTCCTTATTCTTATTGAAAATAAATTTTAAGATTGGTTAGTGGCTCGACATTATTTGAGTAGCTGGTTGCGATGGTGATCGAGTTTGTTGTTGTCCGCATCATTTTGATAGCAGCTGATATTAACTGAAACTTTTACTGCAGTAAATTTTGAACATTTCTTTATCAACACTTATTAAAAATTAGGTCCTATTTTCAAGATAATTATTTACATAAATTGGAATAATTTTGCTTATTGTAGAACCTTGAACATTTTACAAGTAGATAGCTAATATATGTATTCGAAATGAGTAACCTGAATTCAGAGGTTTCCCCCCCCCCTTTGGAATTAACGATGCTGTGTGTAGGTTCGACAAGAGCGCAAGGCCGCAATTAGACAATCCTGTATTTTTTTCCACTGGGGGGGTTAAACATGCAGATTAAGTAATTAGTTACATTCAGAATAAACGGTTGGAGCTGGAGCTGCACAGGCTTTCACATCTATGATGTCAGTTAGTCTTGGCTACGCAGTATGACTTTATTTGCACGGAAGCAATTTTCCATATTTTACAGACATAAAATACATACTTCAACGTAAAATTCTGATCGTTGCCAGATTAAGTAATTAGTTACATTCAGAATAAACGGTTGGAGCTGGAGCTGCACAGGCTTTCACATCTATGATGTCAGTTAGTCTTGGCTACGCAGTATGACTTTATTTGCACGGAAGCAATTTTCCATATTTTACAGACATAAAATACATACTTCAACGTAAAATTCTGATCGTTGCCAGCAGGCGGCGTTGCTCTTTAAGATCATCAATTCAAATTCTATTTCGGAATTGCCCCATCGCATTCTGATTTTTCATTGTTATTTCGTTAATATTTGGTACGAAACATTGACGTATCAATGTTTTATCAGTTCGTTGTTGGTGAATGCAAACACACTAACAGAAACAAAATAAATTAAAGGCGATCTAAAATCCACACATGCTTTTGATTCTTAGGTGGATTTCTGTTCCACATGTGACACTTTTGTTCGATTTCATTGCAATAAATTAAAAAAAACAATCATCACTTTCCCCATATGTCAGTTTAGTGAATTCTTTCCTGGACCAGACTACAGCATTTTTCAGAAGAAGGGATGCTAACCTCGACAAAACTTTTCTTCGACGAAACCCGTGTATTGGTTTTTCCTTACTCATTTTGCTAATGGAAATTGTATATCCGTAAGGACATTCCATTCAAGATATCACGGAGTAGAATAGCATTCACAAAATTCGTTACCGAGATAAATCTCCACTTAGCAAGCATGGAATTTATGCAGATTTTCGTAAACGTCATATATGTAAAATACTTGGTCACGTGGGTCACCGCGTGGTCTTGAGAATCGTTATCCCGAGTGTTAATAACTTTCAGATAATTTGGCTTCACTGAGAAATTCTTAACTTTTTGTCAATTATGACAAATCATTTCGGCTGACGTTGCCAAATACTTATTGGCCTTCAGTTGCAATTGCAAACGAGCTTTTTTTAGCATTTCTTTTTCTTTATTTTATCTTTCTTTATTATAGTCATTGGTTTCTTAAAAATATGCAATCCCTGTTTGATATCATTAAGAACAACAGCTTATCTTTCTCAAAATTTTTTGGTTGTGAAGGCAAATTAATATTTTAACGTAAAATTAAATGCTACAAATTACATTTACGCAACACTCATTAATATTTCTTTCAATTTAATGCAGGAAAGTCAACTACTTTTCTTACGATTATTTCTCGCTTTTTCCCATTAATTCTAAAGCCCTGAATGCAGAGCACCTTTTAAGACTTTATGAAAATGAAATCAATTGTTGGATGTTTCGCGTTTATTGAGTTATAACCGCTTATTTTAATTCGCAATATTTTATCTTACGTATTTTGCATATGATATAGTTCACATCATATACAATTTCTCATATAATGAATAATGATTGTTTCAAAAGGGCAGCTTTCAATCGTTCAACAGACCAGATGACTTCTTTGTCTGGCGTGAGGTTACGCAGCTTGACAACCGAACAATTTTATATAAACAACATGAATTTGAGTGCGTAATTCTCATAAAAGTGAATTGTTTTTTGCTGTCCAGCATAACATTAATAATACTCATGTGCTATTAGAGAGAGACAGAGAAGAACATAAAAGAACAAATGAATGTATTAAGTAACTGAATATTTTGTAGGAGTGTTCAAAGAGCTGTTTAATATCAAAATTATACCAACATTTTGTCTTTTCTCGAAAAATCATGTAACCTTCAAGGTAACAAATTTGTGTAGCTAACACTTTTAATTTTTTTCATCATTATAACAGATTGCTCTATTTGTATAACAACGCTTCCTCTTTAAGGCAAAAAAAGGAAAACAAATGTTGCTTTCAGTAACTCTTCCTCTCTTTCTAACTTCTGTCAATTTAAAACATCCATTATCATGCAAAAATCCATTAGCCTGAGTAGCAAAATAGCCAGTGGGATTTCAATTTCGCTAACATCATATAGTACCCATTTCCTTTTTGGTGTTTATATTCCTTTCCACTGAGGTTTCGTGGTCCTCATCTCCTGGATTCATTAAAAGTTTGTTATCCTATGGAACCCCCGTTATCCATACTACCTTTTTTTTTTCTTCTTTTTTCTCTCGTTATTAAAAAGATAAAACCTTTCTCGGATAGCTTATGAAAAACGTTTTGGGTTGCTTTAAAATGATGGGATTATGTGATGCTGTAATCAATAATTCTTTTAGATAATGAACTTCTTTATTGTTTGAAATGAAGCGATGGAATTTGAAAATGCAGGAATTCTTAATCCGATTATATTATAAAAGTTTCAGTCCTTACTATCACAATACATCAATTCACATATTTATTGGCTGCTGTTTTTGTCGAGATAAAGTTTTATTTAAGGTGCATGTTGTGGTGAAAGAAATGCAATTAATATTGGATTTCTAATTTTGCATGCCCAAAGAAGCAAAACTCTTTTCTACATTGAACAATCTCGTATGCCACACTTGATTCTTGGAATGAAAAAAAAAACAATAAAATTAATTCGACAAGGGGTTTCGCCATGGCTCAGCATGACTTTGAGTCTTTAGTTGGAACAGTAACATTGTCTAAATTCTATGAGGAATGCGGTTTGGGATGCGTTACCTGATAGTTGATTGGTGGTTGTTTCCTGTCCTTTCTTCGCTACCATTGAATACAGAGAACGTCACTGCCGAGGAAGCAGACAACGACCATAATCGTAATTTGCATGATTGTCTGAAATAGATCTGTGAGTTTTTGTACATGCGACGTTAATATTTAAAATGGGAGTTTCCAGGAAAAAAAAATCACTAGCATGCAGAGTAGTAGGCTAGGCACTAGTGACCAGACCAAGATAAGATAAGGAATCGTGACGTCATTGGTTGATGACGTCTTTGTGTGTGTGACGTCATGGATTTGGAATGTTTGGAATTTCCCTGTGGGCATATGTGTCAATGGCTTCAGTTCTTGTGTTTTGGTTCGCATATGGCATTATGGGTGATGGTTGAGATAAGGATTCGTGTTGTGATTGGTGGGACACTTTGAACCAGATGAAGATCAAGATAAGATAAGGAATTGTGACGTGAATGTTTCTTGTTATGAGATGTAGATAAGTGACGTCATTTGTTAGTTGTAAATAAGTGACGTTATTGTTTTAAATGGAAAAGGAAGATATATTAGTCTATAAGGAATCGTGTCGGGATTGGTGGGACACTTCTGACCAGATCAAGATAAGATAAGGAATCGTGACGTGAATGCGTGTTTTTATCGAGTTTGGAATGTTTGGAATTTCACTGGGGTCCATGTCTATCAGGGACATCACGTGATGTGTTTGGTGATATTTAGAGATACGAATCGTGATGTTATGTGTTTGGAAATTCACAGTTTCGAGGGGTTTTCTGAATAACTTAATTATATACTATGTCACTCAAACATACAGTCCTTTTTTTCTTCTATAGATTGTTGTACTAATTTTCCAATACATTTTGGGTAATTCTTTACATTAAAGGGTGAGAATTCTTAGAATATGTCGTGATAAAGGGTGCGATTATGTATTCTGAATAATTTTATTATACTTAAACACACACGTACATGAGAAGTCGCTAATGTATCTATGTTGATACTCAAATATATACCCTATGATTATTCTTATGAAAAAAAAAAACCTATTCACTATTAGAATTATGCTTACCGAAACAAACAAGCATAGATTATTGAAATTACAATTAGCAATTGTTATGTTTAAGTTAAAAAAATGATACTTTACATTTCTTTTCAGAATGAGAACATCTTGGTACTATGCTTTTATTAATAATTTAATTAAATTGTGATGTCTCTATGGTATTTATAAATAAATAAATTATAATAAATGGGCAGTTAAATGGATTACAAACCCTTTTGTATGTGTTCTAGAAATTTTAATGATAATTTAAAATTACTTACAGATTTCCAGAATGGCTCTTCTAAATACATATATTCCAAAAAAAAAAAAAAAATCCAAAATATTTGAATTTTATATCCACACCACAACACAAACCAAAAACCACAAAGTATGAAATTTCTGTAAATAGTGCAACCTTAAATAGATGTGTAGTTCTTCCATTAAATTATAGACCATAGATGCTACGTTATCGTCATGTGCAATATCCCCCAGCGAGCAGTTTTCTTCAAAGGTTCTTTCATGAAGATGACATGAGTCACATCCGTATTGTTCAAAGGGTAGCATTTTCTCAACTTTGGATATTTCTCAAATACTTACATATGACTAAGTGTTTAGCCTTGACATGTTTGCGATCACACATATGCTAAAATTATTCATTCTTTGTTACCGTCGGTATTTATTGATGTAGTCAATTAATGCTTACATTTAATTATTTAAAACCAATATTGACTATTAATTTTACCTACGATTCCTTGTGCTCTTAACCTATTTCTGTAACTGAATTTATTTTCTTTCTTTCTTTCTTTAGCATTAGTAATTTTAAGTAATGTATATTTGTGAGAAACAAGGTTTTTTAAACTCTGCCTTCCTTTTTTTTGAAATTTCTTTTACCAGCACAACAAATAAATAGTTGTTTCTTATTATTTCAAAGGAATATTAGCTATGTAATATATACTTTGTTAATTTCTATGTTACCTTTTATTGGACTGTAATATTATTAACAAATGGCTCTGTAAAATAGTCAAATTCTTACAGTATTGTAACTTTTCAGATGAAATCTTCTCCATTAAATTCTGTCTATTAATCCTGAACAAATGGGTCTGTAAGTAAAATACTCAAATTTTTACAGTATTGTAACTTTTTAGGTGAAATATTCTACACTAAAATTCTGGCTATTAATTTAATAGAAGATATTCCTATTGCTTCCAAGAGTTGACAGTTTCTTGAAATATTTGAGGGCTTGCATGAACTAATAAGACTTTTAATTCAGTGAGTCAAAATAAAAAATAAAAATGTTATCATGTTTTAAATTTGTATAACACATCAACAACACCCAATTTGTTCATTTAAATTTACACATTTTATTTGAATGAAATATTATATACAAATTGTATTTACTGAATCTAACAATACAGAAAATAAATAAATAAACTGAAAAATACATCAAAGCTTCTTCCCAGACTTGTGTAATTGCCATCATATGGTTTTTGACAATGAGACTCTCATTTGAAAGTTAATTTTTCATTTGCCGTTCATTGGGAATTTATTACTGTAGTAAAATTAAGGGTTTTATATTTATTTCTTTGAATCCAATATGTATACTTTTGACAATTATTAAAAGCACGGAATCTTTCGTTATGTTTCCAAAAGCATTTAAAAGTACACGGTATGTTTTCACGTTTTGGGCATCCAATTTCATTTAAATCAAGAACAGGCCTTCCTATTAACTTCATTAATGTTTTTGATTTTTCTCTTCCTTTGGCATGTAATATACATTTGCATGTTGATTCGATCATCCAATTTATTAGTTTGTCCAAAGATAGTGAACCAGTTTCCCACTTCAGCTGCTGGTTATATTTTATTAACCAAGAATTCTGTTTTTTAATTCTTTCAAGTAATTCTTTCCAACTACAAGGTGATTTTGTTAATGCATATCTTACACTAATTCCATCAGAAATACAAATTTCTTTAGGAAATAAATTTGAACTGTTATTCAAACGAAATTGGCAGTCAATTATCCCAATGATAACTGAAAATTCATATTTTTCACCCACTGTCGATTTTTTATAATTTTTCTTTATTCTTCTTCTTCTTCGATTACTTCATATGGCACCACAAATAAATAGTTATTTATTATTATTTCACTGATTATTAGCTCTGATCGTATACTTTCTGGTAAATTTTGTTTACAAAATTCTAAACAATTAGAACTTTTCACAAAAAACGTTCAAAGAATTTGTGGCTCACTCTTTATTTTTACATTACCAAACACAAATCACAAAACAGCAGCTGCAGTGGATGAACGATTACCTTAAGTCCAAAGTCACTCTACTCTATGGTATTTTCTTATAGTACTGTTTACACTTACTATGCCCTACCCTGACCGTTCCTTCAAAAATGAACCTTTTGCACAGATGACTCAACGACATGGTTTCACATGCTGTTGGATATACTGTTGGTGTGTTTTCATCTTACTTTGTATAGGGAAAGGTAAAATTTGTATTGTGTTATCGGGAGAGTACAAACGTTTTCTCTATGCCAAACTTTAAAGAAGAGTTAGTCACGATAATCATTTACTATTTTTGGAAACTGAATTGCCATCTGTTCATATAATTGGGGAAATTATCGCTAATCATTTAAATTCATCAATGGTAAAATCAGACTTTCAAGATTTTATTCAATTCGATAAAGGTTCTTTATTTTGGGACATTTACGAACATTTTACAAAAACTGTTTGTGTATATTTGCTGACAAAATAATACACAGAATGTTTAGGGATGTATGGTGTCATTTCCAGACTAACACAATATCAAATGTATGGAAGTGTGGTTACCATGGTATCTGATTTAAAAATTCTTTTGCGTGACCAGCTATTTTGATGTAATGTAACCAAGAAACAGTGAGTAACAAACATTTTATTCATTGAACTCTTTGGAAAATATTAAGAGTCTAAACTAAATATTGTGAAATATTTTTAGGTAATTACATGTTTTGAATTTGTCTCAGTGAATATACTTGTAAATAGTATTTCTGCAAAATAAAATGTCCATTTGTAAACTTAAATGAACAAAGATGTGTGCTTTTTTGTTGTGTTTCTCCACAGTGAATTTTTACTCAGTTATTCTGATTTGATCTTGATATTTAAATCCACAACTTTATATCTTAATGCAATTGTGTTTAATTATTTTTTAAAAAAAATCAGAACTGTGAAATTAATGCCAGGACAGGAAAAAGTGTTGAAAACTAATATCCATGTATTGATTATTTTAGAAATTGTCTAATGCTACCTATTGACATTATTTCAGTTATCTGAAAAGAAATCGTTCACATAATAGAAAATCCGAACTGTTAGAATTAGGTTATTTTACAGAGAGAGAGAGAGGCACCTAATTAACCCAACAATACGTGACTTTAACTCTTCTTTATAGTTTGGCATAGAGAAAATGTTTGTACTCTCCTGATAACACATATACAAATTTTACCTTTCCCTATACAAAGTAAGATATAAACATATCAACAGTATATCCAACAGCATGTGAAACCATGTCATTGAGTCATCTGTGCAAAAGGTTCATTTTTGAAGGAACGGTCAGGGTAGGGCATAGTAAGTGTAACCAGTACTATAAGAAAATACCATAGAGTCGAGTGATCTTGGACTTAAGGTAATCATTCATCCACTTCAGCTACTGTTTTGTGATTTGTGTTTGGTAATGTATAAATAATGAGTGAGCCACAAATTCTTTGAAAGTTTCTTTGTGAAAAGTTCTAATTGTTTAGAATTTTGTAAATGAAAGTTACCTTAAAGTATACGATCAGAGCTAATAATCAGTGAAATAATAATAACTATTTATATGTGGTGCCATATGAAGTAATCGAAGAAATAGAAGAATAAAGAAATAATTATGAAAAATCGATAGTGGGTGAAAAATACGAATTTTCATTTATCATTGGGATAATTGACTGCCAATTTCTTTTGAATACCAGTTCAAATTTATTTCCTAAAGACATTTGTATTTCTGATGGAATTAGTGTAAGATATGCATTAACAAAATCACCTTGTAGTTGGAAAGAATTACCTGAAAGAGTTAAAAAACAGAATTCTTGGTTAATAAAATATAACCAGCAGCTGAAGTGGGAAACTGGTTCACTATCTTTGGACAAACTAATAAATTGGATGATCGAATCAACATGCAAATGTATATTACATGCCAAAGGAAGAGAAAAATCAAAAACATTAATGAAGTTAATAGGAAGGCCTGTTCTTGATTTAAATGAAATTGGATGCCCAAAACGTGAAAACATACCGTGTACTTTTAAATGCTTTTGGAAACATAACGAAAGATTTTGTGCTTTTATTAATTCTCAGAAGTATACGTATTGGATTCATAGAAATCAATATACAACCCTTAATATTACTACAGTAATAAATTCCCAACAAACGGCAAATGAAAAATTAACTTTTAGATGAGAGCCACATTGTCTAAAACCATATGATGGCAATTCCACAAGTGTGGAAAGAAGATTTGATGTATTTTTCAGTTTATTTATTTTCTGTATTGTTATATTCAGTAAATACAATTTGTATATAATATTTCATCCAAATAAAATGGGTAAATTTAAATGAACACATTGGGTGTCATTGATGTGTTATACAAATTTAAGAAAGACGATAACATTTTTATTTTGACTCACTGAATTATAAGTCTTATTTGTTCATGCAAGCCCTGAAATATTTCAAGAAACTGTCAACTCTTGGAAGCAATAGGAATAATCGGGTATTAAATTAATAGCCAGAATTTTAGTGGTGAAGATTACACCTGAAAAGTTACAATACTGTAAGAATTTGATTATTTTATTTTACAGACCCATTTGTTAATAATATTACAGTCAAATAAAAGGTAACATAGAAATTAGCAAAGTATATATATATACATATTACAAAGCTAATATTCATTTGAAATATTCAAATGTTGGGAGCAAAAGGAATAATCGTGTATTAAATTAATAGACAGAATTTAATGGAGAAGATTTCATCTGAAAAGTTACAATACTGTAAGAATTTGACTATTTTACAGAGCCATTTGTTAATAATATTACAGTCCAATAAAAGGTAACATAGAAATTAACAAAGTATATATTACATAGCTAATATTCCTTTGAAATAATAAGAAACAACTATTTACTTGTTGTGCTGGTAAAAGAAATTTCAAAAAAAAAGGAAGGCAGAGTTTAAAAAACCTTGTTTCTCACAAATATACATTACTTAAAATTACTAATGCTAAAGAAAGAAAGAAAGAAAATAAATTCAGTTACAGAAATAGGTTAAGAGCACAAGGAATCATAGGTAAAATTAATAGTCAATATTGGTTTTAAATAATTAAATGTAAGCATTAATTTACTACATCAATAAATACCGACGGTAATGAAGAATGAATAATTTTAGCATATGTGTGATCGCAAACATGTCATGGCTAAACACGTATTCATATGTAAGTATTTGAGAAATATCCATAGTTGAGAAAATGCTACCTTTTGTACAATACAGATGGGACTCATGTCATCTTCATGAAAGAACCTTTAAAGAAAACCACTCGCTGGGGGATTTTGCACATGACGATAACGTAGCATCTATGGTCGATAATCTAAAGGAAGAGCTACTCATCTATTTCAGGTTGCACTATTTACAGAAATTTCGTTTTTTGTGTTTGTGTTTTGGTGTGGATATAAAATTCAAATATTTTGGATTTTTTTTTTTTTTTGGAATATTTGTATTTAGAAGAGCCATTCTGGAAAGCTATAAGTAATTTTAAATTATCATTAAAATTTCTAGAATATGTACAAAAGGGTTTGTAATCCATTTAACTGCCCATTTATTTTAATTTATTTATTTAAAAATACCGTAGAGACATCACAATTTAATTAAATTATTCAGAAAAGCATTGTACCAAGATGTTCTCATTCTGGAAAGAAATGAAAGTTATTATTTTTTTTAACTTAAACATAACAATTGCTAATTGTAATTTCAGTAATCTATGCTCGTATGTTTCAGTAAGTGTAATATTAAATACTGAGTAGTTTTTTTTCAAAAGAATAATCATAGGGTATATATTTGAGTATCAACATGGATACATTAGCGACGTTTCATGTGTTATGTGTGTGTGTGTGTTTAAGGGACACCAGTATAATAAAATTATTCAGAAAACTTAATCACACCCGCCATCACGACATACTCTAAGAATTCCTACCCTTTAACAGTAAAGGATTACCCAAAAATGTTTTTGAAAATTAGTACAACCATCTATAGAAGAAAAAAAAAGAACTGTATGTTTGAGTGACATAGTATATAATTAAGTTATTCAGAAAACCTCGAAACTGTGAATTTCCAAACACATAACGTCACGATTCATATCTCTAAATATCACCAAACACACAACATGATGTCCCTGATAGACATGGATGCCATTAAAATTCCAAACATTCCAAACTCGATAAAAACACACATTCACGTCATGATTCCTTATCTTATCTTGATCTGGTCAGAAGTGTCCCACCAATCACGACACGATTCCTTATACACTAATTTATCTCCCTTTTCCATTCAAAACAATAACATCACTTATTTACAACTAACAAATGACGTCACTTATCTACATCTCATAACAACAAACATTCACGTCACGATTCCTTATCTTATCTTCATCTGGTTCAAAGTGTCCCACCAATCACAACACGAATCCTTATCTCAACCATCACCCATAATGCCATACGTGAACCAAAACACAAGAACTGAAGCCATTGACACATATGCCAATAGGAAAATTCCAAACATTTCAAATCCATGACGTCACACACACACAATGATGTCATCAACCAATCACATCACGATTCCTTATCTTATCTTGAACTTGATCTGCTCACTAGTGCCCACCGTACTACTATGCAGGATCATCTGAAGAAGGTTAGAAAAGAGGTCAGCTAGTTATCGACGAGAATCGAGCCTGTAACTGTTCCTCTGGCGGTTTAATATTATGTATGGCATGAGAACCCACTGTTCCCGGATTTGAAATTTCTTCAAGTGCCTGTTATTAACTTTCAAGATTTTTTTTTTTTTTGAATCTTCAGATATGATGTACATTTCAGGATTTAGAATATTAAACAGTTCATGTCGAGTCGTTATAGAACTGTTTAGCTTGCGTTACGGTATGTGAGTAGCGACAATTTCTTCCCGATGTGCCTTTGCCCCATTTAACTTTCTTTTAAATGTGAGAAAGGCAGAATGGATATCGTTATCGAGGAATTGTTTGAGGATGGCTAACCTGTTCGATCGTGTGGCCAGTTTCACTTTCAACTTACCGAACTGTCGTGCTTTGCATGAAGTGTCATCTCCATGGAGAATCATCATTCTGATAGACATACGTACGTATTGGACATTATTCATGACTAATTATAAGCAATAGGAACACCAAACATACTAATATATATATATATATATATATTAAAAGGTTTTTCCTCAGGGGCTCACTTTAGTGAGTACAGGTGTGGCAATCCCGAGATACCTGATGCTGGACCGTGCGTTACTTCATGTAATATACAACTGTTATATTATCTGTAGACTGGTCCCTCCTCTTCCTCCCTTGATTCTTTCTTTCTTCTCTTCTTGCTCCTTCCCTCGAATGCTATTAGAGTATTCGAGGGGAATCTTTCCTATTTTTCTGTCATTTTGTCTTGTGCTAACAGGACATTATCAAACACTGTAACATGATCAGGGCCATTAAAAAATGTTTATACTGTATCGTCCGTTGCGCGGGTTGCCAAGGGACGCGTTTGGGTTTTAGGCAGAGGGACCTGTTCGATAAATATGTTACAGTCTCCCTTAGACACCACTCCTCAGCACTCTGCTAGAGGAAACTTCAATGGGCCCGCTACCCGTTTGGGGAGGTGTTTAGGGGCAGCGCAAAGAAATGGTTCTGCAAAAGGACGGAAATGGCAATGACAGCGACATTAGACTATGGCTTTAGGAAACTGGAACATCTCTCTGACAGCGAAGGAGTTGGAACAGGTTGAGGAAGCCAAGCGTTACCGGCTAGACTTAGTCAGGCTTTCTTCAACCAAGAGGAAAGGCTCTGGAACTGTCGACCTGGATAAGGGGTGGAAGCTCTACTACTCTGGTGTGAGCCCGACAATGTCTGCTCAGGTGGGTGCGAGGATACTCACAAGCCCTCAGCTGTCAGACAGTGTTGCTGAGTGGATCCCATTGGGGGGATGGTTATGTGTGTTAAGGCTTGAGATGAAAAACCATGATTTGGCTGTGGTGCAAACCTATGCACCTAATCTGGAGTCAGAATACTCTGCCTTCCTAGAGGAAGTGGATGCTGCTTTTGACAGGGTGGCAGACATGGAATCAGTCCTGCTAATGGGCAACTTCAATGCACATGTTGGAACAGATGACCAGACATGGAGGAGTGTGGTTGGGAGGAACGGTACCCCTGACCTTAACGCAAATAGGTTGAAATTATTGGACTTCTGCTGTACTAACAGCTTATCCATAATGAATACCTTCTTCCTGCACCGAGAAGTCCATAAGTATACCTGATACAGGGATACACTAGAACAAAGGTCTCTGATTGACTTCTTTATAGTCTCAGCAGACCTATTTTCCTCAGTATTGTACGTTCGTGTGAGAAGAGGGGAAGAGCTGTCAACCGACCACCACCTTGTTGTGTGCACCCTACGGCTTCAGAAACCAGATGCTACCATCAACGCTGGTAGGCCTAAGCAGCTATATTGCATGAAATGGGAATCATTGGAAAATGAGGCTGTGAGGAAGAATTTTGCATATGACATTTCCTCCAGGTTCAAAGAGATTCCCAAGCATACTGCAGATGTTGAGGAGGAATGGAAGCTGTTCAGATCAGCTGTCACTGCCTCTGCACTCTCATCGTGTGGCAGAAAGTGGCTCGGCGTTGCAACGGGCAGTGAGAAAAGGACACCTTGGTGGAACCAAGAAGTCCAAAAAACTGTCCGGGCAAAAAAGGAGTCCTACGTAGCATGGCTTAGAGTCAGGTCACCTGAGATGCGTTTGCACTATGCTGAGGCACGAAAAGCTGCTGCTAAGCAGCAAAGCAGAAGACTTGGGAATCCTTTGGAGAAAGATTAGATTCATCCTATGCAAATGCAAACAAAGTATTCTGGCAGACCATCCGCCGCTTTCGAGAGAGGAAATCGTGCACAGCAAAGGTAATTAAAGCCTCTGATGGTGCACTTTTAACAACTGAGAAGGAGTATTCCCTCCACAGATGGAGGGAATACTTTGAGACTCTTCTTAACCCGGGTAACCCAGCAGTTGTGGCCATCCAAGAGGTGCAGATTGGGGCAATGACTAGTCTCACAGCAGAAGAGGTCCATTTAGCAATGAAATCGCTAAAATCGGGCAAGAATGCTGGCAATGATAAAATTCGGCCGAAATGCTAAAAGCCTTAAATCGAGAAGGTGTTCTCTGGCTGACTCCAGTTTGTCAGGCTGCTTGGATATCTGGGCGAGCACCAAAGCAATGGCAGACAGGCATAATAATACCAGTCTTTAAGAAGGGAGACCAGAAGGATTGCAGTAACTATCGTGGCATCTCTCTGCTCAGCTTGCCTGGGAAAGTGTATGCTAAGTGCTTGGAAAGACGGTGCAGAAGCATAGTTGAGTCAAAGTTCCAGGAAGAAGAATGTGGCTTTCATCCTGGTAGAAGCAAAACTGACCAAATCTTCACTTTAAGGCAAGTCTTTGAGAAATCTTGGGAATATGCCAAGAATTTCTACACATGTTTTGTGGACTTGGAGAAGGCATATGACCGGGTTCCTAGGGATAAGCTTTGGCAAGTAGCACAGGAGTATGGATTGGATGGTCAACTATTAGCTGCCATCAAGTCCCTGTATGAATGCCCAGAGTTTTGTGTCAGGGTAAACAGCACAAAGTGTGAACCTTTCACAGTCTCCGTTGGCCTCTACCAAGGAATAATATTTATGGACTGGATTGATAGGCACAGCCGAGGCAGTGAGTGTGTCAGAATTGGAAAATGTAGCATTAGACGTCTGCTTTTTGCAGATGACCTAGTTCTGCTTAGCTCTTCCACAGATGACCTCCAACATACCCTGGATAGGTTTGTAGCTGTTTGTGCAGATGCCAGAATGAAGATCAGTGTGGCCAAAACTGAAACATTTATGATCTCAAGACAACCATCCCAGTGCACTCTAAATGTAAGTGGAGTCCCAATGAGACAGGTGAAGAAGTTTAAATACCTTGGGTCCATAGTCACGAATGATGGAAAAATGGGATGTAGAGCTAGATACTCGAATTGGCTTAGCAAGCTCAATATTGTGGGAGCTTGGCCGTTCGGTAGTATTGAAGCGGGAGTTAAGCCAGAAGGCAAAGCTGGCTGTCTTCAATACAGTCTATGTCCCCCATCCTCACCTATGATCATGAGAGTTGGGTAATGACCGAAAGAATGCGGACACGAATCCATGCGGCTGAAATGAGATTCCTTCGAGGGGGTTGCGGGGCTGATAAAACTCGACAGAGTCAGAAGCTCTGCAAATTGGGAAACCCTCAATACTCAACCGCTGCTTCTCCATGTTGAGAGATCACTGTTACACTGGTACGGGCACCTGATCAGAATGCCACAAGACAGGCTCCCTCAGCAGGCCCTCTTTGCCAAGCCAGAGGGTGGGAAGCCACGTGGAAGGCCAAGGACTCGCTGGATAGATTATATCCAAATCCTTGGGTGGACACGTTTGGGAATCCCACCAGAACACCTGAGCTTGGTGGCAGAGGATCGTGACCATTGGAAGTTCCTCTTGCAGCTTTTGCCCCCACAACCCAATTAGGAAGAGTGGGCCTTGAAGATGTATGTATGTATTAAAAAGTTTATAACTGCCTTATATTTAGCTGGATTGCAAACGAGCATCTTCAGAGCACAAAGCAACATGTTATAGTTTACGCGCAACAATCAGTACGTGAAAGAATTCAAATTGTTTCACGTACTGATTGTTTCACGGACGAAAGATCTAAATTCTTAATTGGTCTCCCTCGAATGTTCATTAAGCTAAGAATCCTGTAAATTTGGATTATAACTTCGACGTTGGACCTGAACAAGTTACAAAAGTAGGAATGTGCACCCACAGTCTTCCACCTTCAATGGTTAATGATGGACATGGCAAACATCCTAAACAAGGCTAAACCACCAGAAATTAATGCGTGCCACAGAATGAAATTGAAATTGCCTTAAAGAAGTCATATAAGAATAAAAATATAGTTATAACTGAAGCTTATAAGGGTAATGCAACAATCTCCATGAATCAATAGGATTACAAAAAATATATGCAAGATCTCCTTTGTGATATTTCTACTAACCAAATTCTAGTTCGAGGCTCCCATTATGTCTCAAGGAATAAAGTGACCCAAAGAAATCAACAAAATAAAACTGGTTCTTATTAAACTGCCCCGTATTTATGGAGTACCTAAAATCCACAAATCTAATATTCACCAATGCCCTATAACTGACAGCGTACATAGTCAACTTATAAACATGCCCAACAGTTAGCCAAATCTCTTACTGGCAACTCCTCCACTTTTGTAAAAAAAAAAAAAAAAAATCACTCCATTTCTAATCATTAGTTAAAAATCGCATCCTTAAAAATTCAGAAATAATGGTTAGGTTCGATGTCGCTTCTTTATTTACTAAAGTAAATATTTACGTGGAACACTTTGAAAAGAAATTACTTAACACAGCTACATACAGGCCCTTAGTGTGGTTACGCTTTGTTGATTATGAGTTTGCCGCTTTACCTATGGTCAAGACACTTTGGATGCTTTTGTCGCCTACCTAAAGTAGGCGACAGTCAAAACCCCCAAATCCACTTCACAATAGAAAACAAATGTACTATTTGCCTTTTCTTGACATTAGTTATCTGTTTTCAGATGGTTTACTATCTTTTCCCATTGACAAAAAGTCAACACACACACACACACACACACACACAGGAAGATATCTACATAAATATAAACGATCACATTATTTAGTCCAAATGTATGGTATTTCTAAAAAATACTTTCAAGTACTATAGAAATCTAATACACTATAAATTAAAAGAAAGTAAAAACGAATACTACAGAAATGAATTCCTAAAATGCCAAGGAAACTCCAGAAAACAATGGAGGTTTGTGAATAAATTAATCGGTAAAGATACATACAAACAAAACCTCCCCATACTTAAAGACATCGATAGAAATAGAGAAAATGGAGACAGAGGATTAGCTGAACAATTCAATAACCATTTTGCCACAGTCAGTGAAAGCATTCTGAAAAATGCTAAACCCACCCCTCAGAATTGCACTCTCAAGAGACTTGATAACTCCATATATCTTTTCCCCACTTGTAAAAACGAAATCAAAAATATTATATCTAGCATAAAAACAACCAAAACTTCAGGATACAATGGTATTAATAGAAACATTGTGAAAGAATGCCAAATGTACATCATAGAACCCCTAATGTACATTTTTAACTTATCATTCATGACAAGCACGTTTCCATCAGAATTTAAGAAAAGCCGTATTGAACCTATTTATAAAAAGGGAAATAAAAATAACTTGAAATATTACAGGCCGAACTTCCTTCTACGGGATTTTCGAAAATATTAGAGAAATTGTTAAAAATTAGACTCGTGACATTTTTGGACAAAAACAACTTCTTTTCAAATAATCAATTTGGATTGAGGCACAGAACATGCTTTACTGAACTTCACAAACACAGCTTACACCTCCCTTGATGAACATAAACTAACGTTAGCAGTATTTCTAGATATACACAAAGCTTTTGACTCTGTATCACATGACATTTTAATAAAAAATTAGAAGTCATATGAATACGAGGTACTGGCCTAAACTGGTTCAGAGGTTATTTAAATGTCAGATCACAAATTGTAAAACTAAACAACAGATATAGCAGCTCAAAAACAGTAGTTTGCGGTGTACCACAAGGATCTGTCTTTGGACCAATTTTATTTAATATTTATATCAATGACTTCTGCAATCTGAAGAAATTATGAAAGAATTAAACCAATAACCAGTAATAGAAAAAATTAAAAAAAAAGCATAAATGGATGGAACACGTTCAAAGAATGAAAACAGAAAGATTACCAAAACTAGCTTTAAAGTACAAGCCAGTAGGAAAAAGAAAACCAGTACATCCTCTTGAACGATTCAAAGATGATTTCTAAGGTCGGTACAGGCCATGCTAGGCCTAAATCCTTGATACACAGATGGTGATGATGATGATGATGATGATGATGACTTCTGCAATCTTAAACTAAACAGTAAAATAAATACTTTTGCAGATGATACAGTACTAATTTTCTCTACAGACACAGTCGAACAAATGCAAATAATAGTGAACGCTGATCTTTTAAAAAGTAACAAATTAGTTCTATTCAAACATGCTCAGTCTGAATGTCTCAAAAACTCAAGATGTAAATTTTAACTTGCGAAATACAACTGGAAAAATTAACTTCACTGCACAATTAATTTTGCATGATTGGAATTGCAGGACAAATTCAAATTGCAACTGCGAGATAATAGAAAAAGTCAGTGTAATAACTTGGGATTAAAAATTGATAGTAATTTAAGCTGGAAATCGCATATCACCATGTCGTAAATAAAGTAAGGTTATGTTAAACAGACATTACTACCTAAACAGATTCTTAAATTTAAATATGCTAAAAATATTATATTCTACCTGGATTCAAAGCACACTACAATATGATATATTAAGTTGGGGAGTAATATATCGCACTACACTGAAATATTTACTCTCGATTCAGAATAAAGTAATTAAAGTCTTAACTAGAAAGAAATATAAGAATACTGCAATGTGTAATAAATACACTATACTAAACATACTACCCCCTAGATATTTATACGTCTATAGGGTACTAAAGATGTAAATTTTAACTTGCGAAATACAACTGGAAAAATGAACTTCACTGCACAATTATTATTCATAAAAAAACGACAACGATTGTGTAAATATCAAACATGATACTTTCCATATTTTAGGCCCTTAGTAGACATAAGGGCCTAAAATATTTAGTTCCAAAGCAAATAAAGAAGCAACACACACACATCATACTTATTTAGCGCCAAAAGTATTCAACACACTACCTTTAACAATAAGAAATGAAACTAACCTAAACAACTATAAAACTGTAATCAAAGAGTATTTATTTTCCCTCAGAAATGAGGAAGATCTGTTCTAAATAATTGTATAAATTATTGGTTTTTAGCATATTTGTACTCAAAGATCCAGTCTCATGTGTAAAACGTAAAATTTAAATGCTATTTAACTGCTTTGTTTTATTTTGTTCCTAATTAATTGTTATGCAACTTTCTCTGTATGATGAAATTTTATTTTATTTGCGATTTTATTATGTAATTATATTATAATAATAATTATATAATATGTGTATTATATGAATGTACATATGTGTATATAATGAAAATGCATTACAAAAATTTTTGTAACTTTATGCATATCGTAACCTGAATGAACTGTTGCTCTTAGGTTACACATATGATTATTTCACATACTGTACTATTATAGGAAGCTTACAAATAAACATGATTTTTTTATTTGATTTTGATTTGAGGTCTCATCAATGAGTAGGTAGACCTGGAATACCAACGTTTAAGTGAAACCGAACTTACATATACCCCTACTAACGAATTTCCAGAGCGGTGTACCCATATATTATTATTACTATGATAAAGAGCCAAGAGGCTATTTTTCCGGCGGAGTAAATTAAGGGGGTAATAAATCTCATTATTTTAAAGCCGGATACGAAACTCAGAGGTCGAAATCGAAGAGTTTGATGCCGAAGAACTATCGGCGAGTCCAAGCATAAGTCAACACCTGGGTAGCACAAAACTAGGGCAACTCGTAGCAACGATGGAGCAAGCTCCATCACTGTCCTTAATATTTTTCATAATGTAAAACGCAGCTCCTAAGAGATGTATTACTGTTTTACATTATGAGAAGAGATCACTACCCAAACCTGTTTCAACCTTTATTGAGGTCTCATCTGTGAGTAGGTAGACCTGGAATACCAAGGTTTAAGTGCACCGAACTTCCATACACCCCTACTAACGAATTGCCAGAGCAGTGTACTGATATATTAAATAATGAGGGATTTATTATCCCCTTAACTTAATTTACGCCGGCGGAAAAATAGCCTCTTGGCTCTTTATCGTAGTAATAATAATATGTGGGTACAGCGCTGTGGCAATTAGTTAGTACGAGTATATGGAAGTTCGGTTCACTTAAACCTTGGTATTCCAGGTTTATTAAATTCATTTTCGAGTTTCATAGACCAGCTGCTGTTTTTTTCCGCGACCATGATCAAGAGCTTGAAGATACTGTGCGAACCCTGCAGCATGATACCTGCAGGTCAACTTGGTAAGACCCTTTTCTTGTTATATTCCTTGTTTTCTCTGGAATTTTGATTTTTGCCTGGTGCCGGTCTGTCAGTCTTCCGCCTGTTAGTAGATTTCTGCGGACGGTGAACTCTTGGCGTTTTTCTCTTTCCCGGAAGGCCCACTGGTTCCTTCCTTTTTTTTGGGAAATTATAAAAATGGTATTCTTAACTTTCTGATTTCTGATATGACTTCCTTCTTGCCTAGAGCGAAAACCCTCTGTTTTGGGGTAAACTCTAACATCGAAAAGCGGACGTTCGCGAAAGCTTTAATAGATACTGTTGGAATTAATAATATATTCGGATTTATCCCATACGGAGAGGAAGGGTCCAAGTCGTTGTAAAAGACAAAGCAACGAGAGCAAAACTCTCTTTAGGAGTTCAATGCCAAGGACAAATATACCACCCTACTATAGTAGGAAGTATGTTAAAAACGATCAGAATAGACAGGTTTCCAGTAGAATATTTAGAAAGCGGGGGAGCTTTAATTATTAATTTTTTTCCCAAATGGGGAACAGTTAAAGAAGTTAGAATAATGCAGGACAGTGAGGTCCCAGAATGGAAGTCGGGGGTGATCTACGTCTCCATTGAGATGAAAACACCCATTCCTGACTTTATCTTTATCGGTTCAGCCAGGGTAATGATCAATTACCCTGGCGTCAAGAAACCGTGCTTCAGATGTGGATTCTTCAAACATATGGGAGCAGACTGCCCCAAAGGCAAATGCCAAAACTGCTTGAAAGCAGGACATGGCATGGATAAATGCGATCAAGCATGTTTAAAATGTGGGGAAACAAAACACAAAGTAAATTCATGCCCGCACAGGACACAAGAACAGGAGGTAATATAACCCCTGCCTCCGCAATACCTACAGGAAACCCTGAGATGGGAGAGCAAGAAGCAGCTCCATCCGTACAGCCACCACCTGACACGATGTTGGCAGCAGATCCTAAAGTGTTTAAACAAACCACACCAAGAAAAACAGAAAAGAAGAAGCGCTCCACAAAAGAAGAAACCACTACTACTAGTAAAACAGAAACAAGAGAAGAAAAAATGGAAGCAAACAATGCTGCAAAACGCACGATAGATTCAGACACGGAAAAAAATAAAAGGACAAAATCCAGCAGCCCAAATCCAGCAGAAAATAATAGTGAAATCCCAACACCAGCAGAGGAAAATCTAACAGCAATGGAGGAACCAGGGGAACTGGAATCCCAGATCTCTAATGAAGACGATTCTGACGATGATATGAAATTTTAGGACCGTAACATGGAAGATACAATACAACCGCCCCGTCCCCCAGAATTCAGGAAGTTCATAAAAGAAGCAACATCCCCCCTCCCGAAACCTCTAAAATGAAGCAAAGTTTAAAAATTGCAGCATTAAACATAAGCGGTCTGCGCAATCCTCAGGCACAAAGGGCTGTCTGGAGACTGATGCTAATGCGTAATATCAATATTTTATTCTTACAAGAAACCCACTTTTACAAACACTGGGACGTGGAGAACTTTTCGAGAAGCTACCCGGTCACCAGTTACTGGTGTTTCGGGGAAGCTCACTCTCGAGGGGGTGGGGATACTAATTCACCCCCAATAGCGGGGGGGTCTTCAATGTCCAGAAAGGCGCTTGGGGACATCTATTGTCCATGGACTGGAAGTACGGTGGCCGTAACACCCAGTTTTTGGCTGTCTACTCCCCCCCTCCCCCCCGAATAGCTCCCACCAACGAAACGGTTTCTTTGCCGCACTGGAAAACTATTTTCTACGTGCGCAACACCTAATCGTGGCGGCGACCGGAACTGTATAAAAGATGCCAGATATGACAAAATAGGCGGAAACGCTAATAACGGAACTGACGGGTTTGCATAACTAAAACGTTTTGCGAAAACTTCGACCTTGTTGATATCTGGAGACAGCAGAATCCACTAAAAGTTGTGGTCTGATATCAACAAGGCTCGACAGTTGCTATGTATCCCAGTTTTTGGAACACATGTTCTTAGGGTACGTCATATCGCTGTGAGAGGTCTGCTAACAGACCACAAAATGGTCCTATTAAAAATTAGGATACCAGTAATAATAGAAACAGCGAGATGTCCTTGGAGGCTCCCTCCCAATTTCCCCAGTCCTTTTTAGCGATAAGCTACAGAACCTCTGTAACGAATGGAGAGGCACCAACTGGGACTGGGAACCTGACTACAGTTCAAGTCGCAGGCAAAGGAATTCTTTCAGCGGTGTGGGCGTGAAAGGGCACACCAACAGAGACAATGTCTGAGGGATCTCTATAGGGAACTCGGCGAGCGGAGAGGAGTTCCCTGTAGCGATCTTATCAGACAGGTAGAAAGCGAGCTACAGCAAGAGCGGCTGAGTAGAGTCGTGGACCTCGATTTTCGAGCAAGACTCTATCTCCGATATTTGGAAACACCTTCCACCGCTTTCTACAATCAACAACGGGTGGCGGCAAACGACGAGCGAACGGTTTACCAGATACAAGAGAATGGCCAACTGCTAAAATCAACCAATGAAATACGTCGACTTTTCCATCAGCAGTACCTCGGCGCCTTTTCTGATCAGCAGAGCACAGATGTTTTCAGTGAGTGGTACATCATACGTCTTCCCGAGCATCTTAGTGCTCTGCACGACAGACCGATAACTGCTGAGGAAATAAAAAACGCTTGCAAAACAATGAAGGCAAGAAAAAACCCAGGGTTAGATGGGTTAGGGATAGAATTCTACCGATCTATCTGGGCCTACGCACTGCCAGTTTTATTAAAAATATATAACAAATTCCTCACTTCGCGAAATATCCCCGAGGAATTTGTTAAAAGCTACACAATTTTTATTCCAAAGAAAGATCGAGATGGCAGATAGCTGGCGACCGATCTCCCTAACCAATTCGGATTACAAAATATTTGCAAAAATTATCTTCAGCCGCATCAAATGCGGTATTGAAAGAATCATAACAAGCTCCCAGGTTTATGGAATACCGGGTAGATCGATTGAATTAAATCTCTTTTTCTTAAGAGATCTAATCCGTCTGGCCCAAAACAAAAATTACCCTTTGGCACTTCTCTCTACGGATCTGGAAAAGACGTTCGACAGCGTCAGACACGTACTTGCAGGACATCCTTCAGAAAATAGGTGTGGGCTGAAAGCTTCGGCGAACAATTAAAAACATCTACGCAGAGGCCTCCACCCAAATAGCTATCAATGGGTTCCTATTAAAAAGGGGGGGGGGTAAGGCAGGGCTGCCCACTAAGCCCTCTCCTCTTCTCATTCGCGTTAGAACCCCTCATAAAAAAATAGATAACTCCCCTGCAGTTTAGAGGAATACCATTATCCCTATACAGTACTAGGCGTCTCCAGACAGCAAAATTGCAACATATGCCAATGATGTAGTGGCAACGCTCAGAGACTCTGAGTCAATCTACATTTATTTCGGCATTTTGCAAAAATTCAGCATGGCCAGTGGTCTTCGCGTTAATACTTCAAAGACAAAAATTAAAATTTTTGGAAATTTCCATAGAAATAACCTTCCCTATCCTGCAAACTCAGCCTCTAACAGTACTATGCGTCCCATTCACGACGAACCCGGTACTGCCAGTTAAGAAATTGCGGGAAGAGTGCGAAAAGAAACTAAAACCATTTAAACCCAATTATTTCTCCTTCTACGGAAGAACAGTAATAATAAAAACAATAATTCCCATGCTAATGCATACAATAAATATAACTAATATAAAAAAAACCAAGAGAATCAACTTTACAAAATACTAATAGTTTTTTTGGAACGGAAGAAAGCATGAGGTTAAAAAAGAATATCTAAAACTCAAAACCAATCAAGGGGGTTTCTCACTTCCGAAATTAAACTGACTATTCTATGCAAACACTCTCAAAACCATTGGGAAGGCCTTAAAATCAAACCATATTTCAGGCTCCCTAATTAAATATTTTCTAGGGTATTTTCTTCCCTATTTCGTGACCAAGAGACATGCTGATCCCAGCACAGAGGTTGTGCCAGAATGGTATTATCCACTATGCCAACAACTTAAAAAATTTAAAACCGAAGGGAAAGAAACCTAAAATTAAAGCCACAAACAAGATATTGGGAGTTTTTTCAACTTTCCAGATGTGATACGCCAAATATAGAAACTGACATGGAAACGCTATTTCAAAATATCAGAAATAGCTGGGGACAGCCATTTCACTGGGATCTGGTATGGCGAACCTAGGTTCGGCTACCGGTGAAACGGGTTATGTCCCGATACAATCCAAGACCATGCTACCCCTTCTGCGACGTCTGCCAGAGCATTGAAATGGTAGAACATTTTTTTTTACTTGTGTTTCCTCGCCCGACGTATCTGGCAGAGACTAAGCGTAGTACTGGAAATCCAACCGCTTACACTAGATTAGGTCTTGTACCTGCAATTTCTCCCACTAGTCAAGAAAATTAAGAAATATACCATTTTCCTCATCAATATAATCAAGTCTCACATCTAGAAAGTACGAATAAAGTCTCAAATCAGCAATGAAAATATAATAAAAGCCAGAATCCTCAGCGGGATCTATTTCTACCTCCCTAGGTTTTTCGCACAAGAAAGTCATATACTAGGGGAAGGAAGGTTTGTAAATAAATGGTTCAAACCTCCTATCCTCTGTGTCCTGAGACAGGGCCTAATCATACCGTCTCTTCCATTAAAAAGTAACATCAGTTTTTCTTTTCCTTTCTTACAGTTCATATAGGAGGGGGCAGATCTGAGAACCCTGGCTGTTTTCATTCCCGCAGAAATTTTTTTTATTTTTTCTGGAGGGAAAAAAAAACCTGGCTTAAGTTTTAAACTAAAACAGTGTTAGGAGATGACCTCCATATATACCTGGTTATTTAATTTGTTAATTTAAAATTATTTTACGTGCGCAAATAAGACACGTTTATTTCAAAGTTTTTTTTTAAAGAACAGGTGCAAGGAGATGATGTTCACAGACCTTTTAGCCACAACCTCTGGGTTATATAGCTAAACGGGTTGACTTAGGCCTCTTTACTACCTACTACTATTATACTCTATCTTTCGTTCTCTTCCCCTCTTATTTCCTGCTGACGCTCAGCAATCTTTATACTCCAAAGGCTGATGATGTAAGACATGAACTCCCATTCTACCTACTCACTGATGAGACCCCAATGAGGGTTGACTTTGAGAGGCTCCGCTTGGAGGTAGGGTTTTGCCTGTCTCTGAGTGGGGCCACCGCTAAGATTATGGCTCTGCTTAGTGGTGGGGTGAGCCTGACACTGGGTAGAGCCAATGCTGAGAAGTTCTTCTTGGTGGTAGGGTGAGCCTGTCACTGATCGGAACAACGCTGGGTTGGGTGATTTTTCGGGATCGTCTTATTTTTAGAGCCCCCTTCACCTATACAAAAGGTCGAAACCGGTCTGGGTATTGACCTATCCTCATAATGTAAAAGAGTAATACATCTCCTAGTAGCTGCGTTTTACATTATGAGAAAATATTAAGGATAGGGTTGGAACTTGCACCACCTTTGCTCCGAGTTGCCCTAGAACTTATGCTTGGACTCGCCGATAGTTCTTCATGAAACTTAAATTTCGATAGATTTGGATCTCCGAGTTTCGTATCCGGCTTTAAAATAATCAGGGATTTATAATCCCCTTAACTTAGAGTAGATATTGTTTTGCAATTAAACATAATGCAGATTGGGATGGTCAGTAGGGTAATACTTGAACAACCGCTAATAATAAACTTCTCTAGTAGGTAACTTATGTGAAGTAGAAATTTCTTTTCATACATGACGGGCGAAAATTGAGCAAACGGCGATTATAATCTTTCATAAAGTGTTTTGCCACGAACAAATGCTGAAACGTTTCGTTTTGTTTGTTTTTTCAGAGCATTTCTTTCTCTTTGTTTCCTATTAGAGAGTGAGGTTGACCATCCCCGCTTTTCGTATTGCAACTAAGAGATGAGGCAACTAGCCAACAGTCGATTAACGCAGTTGAATATCTCGTATCCGACACTTGTGGCCATACGTAAAATTGAGGGCAAGTAATACGAACTAAGTCAGCTAGCTAATTGGGAAACTGTCTCGTTTCTTGGGAAACGAGCGTCCCTTCCTTATATTGCAGCCCCTTAATACAGACGGAGTTAATGTTTTTATTCAACGAAAAACTGCCCTCTCACCCCACGGGCAGATTGAGGTTTACCCTTATTTATTTCAGTGTTTTCCGAAACTAATTGCAGTATTCGGTTGAAACAGGATTGCTTTCCTAACTTTCTGTAATAATGTGCCTCAGCAAACAAAAATCATAAACACTTATATAACGAAAACTAAACCCTACCAGTTTCCCAAACTGCAGTTTTGTTAATTTCCGCTTCGCTTCCCCAAATGTACGGTCGTTTTAATTAGTTTTTCAATAAGCTGTGCTCCATTAAAAAACATGAGCAACACCATGTCTAGTATTGCTCTTTATTCTTGAGTAATTTTCTCTACAAGTTCCGGTATGCTGTATTGTATCTAATGCACTCGACTGAATCTTTATTTCAGCTCTGAGACAAACTGAAGGAAACTTGTAGAAGAAATATGTTTAAAAAACTCAAAGAACTGGATCTGACATTGCTTCGGGGAATTATATTTTGTTGTTGATGGCCAAGGGGGTTTCTGTGTGTTACTTAGAATTTTTACTTACTTAGAATTGACTTCGGCATCTGCCTTTTCAGCATGGCCTCCGTAGCTCAGTCAATGTAGACGAAGCCCTTTGGTCGGAAAGACCTGGGTTCGATTTCCGTCCGTGACGTGAGGAAGAACCTTTATCTTGTCTCCTTCGACTAAAGGTGAGTTAGCGGTCTCATACGGAGGTAGGGGTTTTTTCCACTCGGAAATTCGGGTTTTTCGTCCCCCAGAACGGGCAAACCTGTCCCGTGAATACACATGGATTACAGTCATTAATACGTCCCAGCCATATGCCAGGCCCAAGGACAGATAAAATGGGGGGCGAGCAATGGTGAACTAACCTGTAAAAACCTCACGAGGAATGCTTCGTGAGCAATGCCTACAAAGTCACCTACGGCCGGAAACAACTGAAAGGGAAAATCAGTCAGTCTGCCTTTTCAGAATAACATAATCTTATAGGAATGAGAGACTCATAGAAAGCCAGAAAACCATGAAAATGAAGCTGAGAGAGAGAATGAAGGAATAATCATCCTCCAATCCAAGGCAAAGAGAGGAAGGATAATAAAAGAATAAAAAACAATTCTAAACATTTATTGTTGTTCAGAAGGGACAACAATAAATGTTGAGAATTGGCTTGCAGAACCAACTGCTAACTTAAATCTAAGAGCATAAATATGACGTCGGCCTTAGTGAAACGATTTCCATACATACAGAAAAATACATAATTCAGTGTTACTTATTTAGATGTTCACTATATATACATATTTCTACAGAGGAAATAGTTATGCACTATATTCTTTAAGCACTAGTTTCATGCGAACTGAGTAAATGAACCCCTGACTCCAGTCTTCTCTTGGAAACCTCCTAGACTATTTCATTCTCTCTCTCACACATACAATATAAAATCCTGGCTTTTCGACCAAGCGTTATTGGTTGTATAACGTGGATAATTGGTTTGCTAATTTTCTATGGAAAATTTAAAATGAACACAGTTTAATTTTTGTGTTTTATAGTAGTGGGATTAGTGGGTTATAGTTGACCACTCTATACCAAATTTGCACGGTGTGGACGAGCATTGTCATCCATAAAAATGAATTCTTGGCCAATTGCAGCACCATATGGACGAACTGTATATTCAAAAATCTCATTGCGATACCTTTTGGGCTGTTAAGGAACCGTTTCTGATAAAATAGTGATTAGTATGGCAACCTATACTTATTCCAGCCCATACCATCAAACCCCCATCTTGATGTTGGAGGTCTTTCCCAAACAAACTGTGGTTTATTTCTTGTTCCACTTTCACGCCATATCATCGGTTATCTGGTTGCAGACTGAACCTGGACTCGTCACTAAGAAGTGCATGAGCCCAATCCTCATTTGTTTAATTGCAGTGTTCCTGTGCCCAAATTCGTCGGGCTCTTTTGTCATTTGCAGTAAGTGGAATGCAAACCATTGGTCTTCGTGACTTTAGAAAGCGATTCTAAAGTCGCGATATTGCACTTTGAGATACACGACATGGTTGAGCGACAATTGGCTACGTTTGTCCAGCTTCTAATCGACCAATGGCTCTCCAAACCATGGATTCCGGGATATCATGTTGCTCTGCTATTTTTCACAAAATAATGGGTGGTAGGTGACACAGGTTTACGATTGAAGTGAGCACAACCTGCCACACTTTTATTCCCCCCACATGCTAATACGGCTAAGACACGTTTCGACAAGTCTTAACATGATTTTTTTAGCAGTTGCATGTTGTATACTGTTGAATATTAAGAGTATTTTAAAATAAATGTGTTACATTTGTAAATTATTTTAAATATTTACAAGAAAACCAAAATATCCCCTAATTGTTTCGAGCAGTATAATACCGTAACATATCGAGAATAAGAGATTTTCTTTAAAGCAGTTTCTGTTTTTAAATTAACATTTTGCTTAATTTTTAACGTCGTTAGCTTACTAACAACAGCTACTACTTTTATCTATCAAAGAACGCAATTATGGTGAGGTTTTCACTTGGATGAAACGTCGTTCTACAAATCTGTCATTTTCAAAATGCTTTCCCTCGTACTTCAATTTGAAAAATCTCAGATAATATTAAAATCTGCATCTGCTCTCGAGATTCCATAAAGGTATCTTCTTGCTTTATATTATTATATCTTCTTATTTTCTGCTTTTGCTCTGCATCTAGTAAACCTTCGGAATTAGTTTTTCACGCGAAAGCAAATACAGGATAATTCTGATGTGCATTGTGCATCTTCCGCGTGTTGTTTGCCAAAGATAAAGCTCAGTTTCGGAAACTGACTTCTGTTAACCGTTAATAGCCTATGCTCATGTACAAGAATATTTATGTAGTGCAATCTGTTTGCTTGTGTATTAACATTTTATTTCATCATTTTTTTAATGGAGCTTAAGAGCAACAGACTTTGTTTTTAACAGCATGATAGCTTTCTCAAGATGCATACCCTCTACAACAGTGGTCGCCAAATCGACCCCTAACAATGTCATTGTTAGGGGTCGATTCGCGCTCAGGGCTGGATTGGGGTTCTACAGAAAAATATGAGACATCATTGTATGGGTAATATTTAATTCGGTTAACTTGGATTACCTCCATGACAGAAGACATGGAGGTAATGACAACGCAATTAAGAGTGAATCGTGGGATCAGTACCTCCATCTTACAGGTCCATGAATAGGACCTGTAAGATGGAGTAAGGTCATGAAAATAGTTACGGAGGCCAATCAAGTAGGCCAAAATGACGTATTTACCAATAAACGGATGTTGGTGGTTCCTGCCGGCCGGCGCAGTGGGATGAGTTTGCAACACGTGCGTGGTTCTGATTTACTGATACTTAGAAGTAATTCGATCCCAGTCTCATTTTTGCGCATCGACATACAAGGGAGCGTTAATGTTCTAAAATTCATCAACATGCATATTATAATTCAATCGTTATTCATTCACGAACTAAACTTCTCTATGTTGAAGAGTTGAGAAGGGCTGGTAGTAATACCAGTATATTAATATCACTAGTAATACCAGTAATATTACTAGTGATAGTAATATAATAATGTATACTATATTATACATACAATAAACAGTAACTATAAAATAAACAATTTAAAAACTCGCATAAGCGTCTTTTTTTTGCTTGTCCTGTTATAATTACGTAATAGTAAAATATAGTGGGTCGATAACAAGTCAAGAAACTCTTGAAGGGTTCGACGGGCAAATAACTTTGGCGACCCCTGCTCTACAACATAGGTTACCAAAGTGGAAGCTGAAGCCTTCTAGGGGTGGCTGTAGTGGGATCAGAAGCATTTGGGGGCGTTCAGGCAGTCTAGGGGTCGGTGGCTCTTTATAGAAGAAATTAATAATATATATTTACAAATTAATTATTTTCGTGATTTTTCGATTAGATAATCATTTAAAATTTAAATATTGAATTTTAATTCATCTTATGCCCGTCTTACACGATCAATTTTTTACAATCAATTTTCTATTTCAATTATTTAATCATTTGAAAATTTACCATGTCAGATAGAAATAGATGTCAATTTTCTGTCAATGAGAAAACAGAGCATGTATATATATAAATGTATATATATATATGTATGTGTATGTATATGTATATGTATGTATATGTAAATATATATATATGTAAATATATATGTAAATATATATATATATATGTAAATATATGTATATATATATGTGTATAATAGGTTATGTTTACAGTAGCAAATATATTAGTTATATTTCATTTCAAAATATATATAAAATATATAAAACCACTTTTCTAATTGATTTGTACAAATATAAACCCAATTTTATATAATTTAATATTACGAGTAAAAATAACAATGGCATGAAAGAAATAAAATCGTAAATTTTAGTTAGCCTAGTTAGTACTAACTTATATTGCTAACTAGAGGGAAAAAACAAAGCAAATATTATTCGAAACTTATTATACTGTTTTCTGTGGTTATGTTTTGTAGGTTTGTTCTTTATATCTTGTGTAATTATTTAATTTATTAATTATTATTTATAATTATTCAGACAATGTCGTGGTCAGACGAACAAAATGCGCTTGCGTGCAAAATAAAAAATTGAACGTGTCGTACAGGATATTTTAACTTCTATTTTTTATATACTTAAAAAATTTATTCATTTTTTGCTATTATAAAAATTGATCGTGCCATACGGGCTTTAGTCTATCCACGCAGCAGACGAGTATGTTGGTCAACTATTACGTAGGTAATTCACTGAATTTAGCAGGTTTTCACAGTGCTTGTAGTGACTTGTTCAAAGCACGAGTACGATGGTATCGCAAACAAGTCAATGCATGCAAGTCGATTCGAGCTAGATTTTAAATCTATAAATACCAGTGGTTTAGGAATAAGTTTCATTATTTTTTGTGTGCTTCAGTCGAAAGTGTGATAGATAAGTGGAGTCATACAAAGTGTAAATTAAATCTTTTATTTTATGAATATTTTTGCAAATTTTATAATTTCATTATGTCTGAATATAAGAAGAAATGTCGACAGTACAGTATTGAATATTTGAAATACGGTTTTATTCAGTCTCCTACAAACCATTTATTACCCATGTGCTTGTTTTGCCAAAACGTGTTTTCAAATGAAGCAATGAAGCCTTCTAGGCTACAAGAGCATTTGACTAAAATGCATGCTGACAAAAAGGATAAAGATTTGTCCTATTTTCAAATACTAGAAGAAAAATGTTTTAAATGGCTACATCAAAACGTTTTACGTCGTCCAGTAAACAAGATAATGACGGATTACAAGCTTCTTATAATATTTCATTATTAATCGCAAAAGCGGGAAACCCACACACAATTGGTGAGGAATTAATCTTGCCGGCAGTAAAAGAAGTAGTAAACATGATATCTGACGATATCATCAGAAAAATTCCTTTGAGCAATAATTTAATTTAATTTAATTTTTTTTTTATGTGCGAATGGTTTTCTTTATATCTTACAATTCCTTCTGTTTTTCAGTTGTCTGACGCATTTTCTTAAGCTTTTTATTACGGAAGGCTCTGCTGCTGATTTTATATCTGATAGGGCCGGGATTTTAAAAATGGAGTTGGTAGGGGGGGTGATTTCATGGATTTTACTCTTTCGGGAACTGTGTGTGTGTGTGTTAACTCGGTCATACGATTCAATCGGCAGGAAGCCCTATGAATAGAAACGAGGCACACGAAATATTTTTTTTACCCTTCAAACCGAAAGAGAACATTAAAAACTACTCGTATTTTTCCCTCTGAAGATATCTCTCAGCTGCACAGTATTTTGCGAAGCCTTTCGTGAGAAGAAATGCTATTGCAGTGAACTGGCAACAGGGTCTATGATCGACCATGTACGGCAAGTTTTGCAGAATTGTACAGATAGGAAACTGGTGGTACTGACGTTTCTGTCGGAAGAGCACATGTCAGAGGATTCTATTCTGAATAGCGAAAGAAATAGTTCCACTCGAATTTGTGCTGAACCTACTTTCTCGTGCATTCTCTCTCTCACTCTCTCTCTCTAATCAAAGCAATACTGCATATTTTTTATTAAATCCTTTTTGCACAGATAGTAGTAAGCATAATTTAAATTCCCCACAATGGAATTTTTAACTAATAATATTCTTTTTTTGGAGAATTTTATTTCACTTAGAAAGTAAATTATAGTTGCTACGAAATTATATAGAGGCGCTTTAAGGTACTCTGAATTATAAATATAATTCAGAGTACATGATAAGTGCCTGTTTATAATTAGGTTCACTCGTTTTCTTTTCATTTTGAACTTTTTTCTTTTCTTCATTCTTCATCTCATTTTCATTTATTGCTACAATATATATATATATATATATATATATATATATATATATATATATTATCTGAGTATGGTTTTCTTTATATTTTAGAATTCCTTCTTGCTAGTCGTCTCATGCATTTTCTCAGGCTTTTTATTACTGACAGGCATTTGGAAGCACGAATGTTTTAGCATTCATAAATGAAATGTGAACAAAATAAAAGACAAGCACACTTCAAAGGAAAGAATGGAGTCAATTCGCTACTCAAAAAAATAGCATGTTTTTTATGTTTATAGGACTCAGTAATTCTAATGTTATTTAATAATTCAAGTTTTCGTTTGAGTTTTGTAAGACAGGCATTTCATTTTGTATTCTATTTTAATAGAATACAAAATGAAATTTTGTATTCTAATAAATTATCAATTTGCAGCGCTGCCATCTCGCGAATAATAAATTACGCATATGAGTCTCATCTTATAAATAAATATTGCGTAAATATATTTTTTCACTAGCCATCCTGCACTAGGGATGAAATTACGGATACGAACATAAAATATTCAGAATATTTACGGAAACCAGCATTAAGAAAAAACTCCAACTCGGGTTTTGAAATTTCGAATGAGGTATCCGCTAAACGTTTGTCTCTCACATTAGGATACTAACGCGGTAGTGAAAAAAAAATCTAAAAGGCTATTCGTTACTTAATAATACACTCTGACCGAGTTTCGACAATTACAGAATAAAATAAAAATAATTGTATTTTATATAGCCTAAGTATTATTATTATTATTATTATTATTATTATTATTTAAATCGAAATTATAGTTTGCTTAATTTAAAATCATTGCCATTTCCCAACTCTTCCCTCTTATGGAAACGAAATTTAGGATTTTTAGTTGATTTCACCTCCTTCCATCCAAAATGCTGCAGCTCGTCTTTTGTTGACTGCGCATGTTATACAAGAACATAAACTGGTTTTCATAATTTCATTCCCCCCCCCCCTCACCAGAACTAACAGAACCCGTCAGCAGACCCTGTTTGTTCCGGCACTACGGTATTTTCTCATTTCTTTTAGCGATTTTTTTTTCAAAATATGCCACTGATGTTTATTTTATCCTCTAGTAGCTGGTTGTGGAATGAAAACCTAATAGATAAAACTACTCTTAATAAACTGCTTATACGTCACCTGTCTGTTTCACGTGGCATTTTTAAAAGATAAACTAGGTGAGCTTATTTTCTCCCCGAAATGCAAAAAGTATCAAAATATTGAGTATTTCGGTGCGTAGTTATTACAAGTGACCTCAATCTTTTACTGAAAGACAGTGCTGTGAAGATATTCAAATAACCGCAGGGGGTTCCGAACGGTTATCTTTTCTCTGATTTCTTTCCCTTATTAGTAATACTGTTCACTAATAAATGGGGGGAAAACTCTAACTTTTCTCTTAAAAAAACATATACGAGTGAAATTACTTGCATATCCGCATTATTTCGAAAATCAGAAATTACAATATGTAATTAAAACCTTATTAGAAAAGATTAGCTAACAAAACGTTTTAAAAGTTGTTCCTTGTCACAAATTTATCTGTAATGCAAAGCCATTCTTAGATTTTTTTTTCTTATTGTCGATGAAATGAGTATAAAATGCCGAAATTCCAATAGGAATTTCAATCTATTTGAAGTAATGAAGAAAAAATTTTTTTTTTGTGCGGGGGGGGGGAGGCAAGCATAGGGTAATTTTAGAGGACTGCGAATAGCGGAGTGTGCAAGCGTCAACCTTTTTGAGAAACTTTCTCAACAATCTTGAGATTGTTGAAGAATTTGGAGATCCTATCCTTTGTTCCATAAGCTGATGGATTTTGCTTATCGTTTGGCGTTAGTTCTTTAGTTTGTGAAAAGTTTATATGGGAATTAGTAACATATATCGGAATATATTGATTATGGAATCAAAAGCAGAAGTTGTCTGTATTTGATTCCATATAAAGAGATTTATAAAATTTATAAATGAAGTGTATAAAATTCAGGTATTTGAAACCTTAGAAGAGCTGTCGTGAAGTCGCAATGTATTCTGTACGTTCGACTAATGCTTTGCTGCAAAACCTACAAGTTGATTATCATTTCCTGAGTTGATTCTACTTACAAAATTCGGATATATGGGAATTTAAATCATAATCTACTCAAAGTATTTAAAACTATTTAAACATGTAAACTACTTAGTGTTTAATTTTTAAAATGCTGCGATAATGGTTTAATGCCAATTCTACCACGGAAAATATTAAAATAAAAAAATAATAAGTCACAGTGAACATTTTGTTGGCAATCCTCTGGCCTGATTTGCCCAATCTCCAGCAACTTGTGCACTGGTGGGTGTCCAATACCTAGGGGCGAACACTATTTTTGAACATTGCAACTACAAATTTAAGAAATCTTGTGGCAATTTCGAGTAGAAAGGGGGGGGGGGTCACATCAAATCAAATTTTCGAATCGTTCGCGAAAGGGTCAGGTGGTAGCAGTGAAACAGGATAAAACGCAAAAGGTTGCGCTAAGCGAATTGTGTTTGAAGGAAGCCCTTTTCACGAAGTAATAAAGATGCAAACTTTCGTGTCTTGTGATGACCCCAAAGATATCATCTAGATCAGCGCTTCCCAAACTGTGGGCAGCGGTCTCCTTGGGGGCCGTAAGTTTCGTTGAGGGACGCCATGAAATAATGAAAACAAATTGAAAATGTTTTAAGACTAAGTAGATTTTTTTATCTCAAAAGAAACGTATTTAATTTTTATTATTTATTTTTTGTTATTTTTTATATTTTAATGAAAAAAAATCACACATTGGTGAGGGTTCACAAATTTTGCTTCCTGCGTATTTCGGCGCTTAATGAATATTAGTAAAACAGTATATGCTTATTCATATAAGTTTCATTTCAAAGTAGAAATCTAAGAATTGCTGTCTCAAATATTTCACCTGATACTGACTTTTTGTGTAGCAGTATTGAAACACACCCTTCACATTAAATTGTTATCCAACTTCTTTTATGTTTTTAATTCTTTCTTTATTACTAATCGTTTTACGCTTCATGTGCTTGTACTGCAAATATACAATACCAATATATCTTTCTGTATAAAAATATGAGATAATGTGCCATTTCAAATGTGTATGCAAGATGCTAAAAATGTAATATTTGCATTTGATTTTTGCAATATTCGCTGTGTATGATTTATATTCAATAGAAATACAATAAATATTATAATAATATATCTCTCTATTACGATTTTTTTTCAAGATGGGGCCGTGAAATATTTAAATTTTTCCTAAGGGGGCCCTGACATCCAGAAGTTTGGGAAGCACTGATCTAGATGATATGATTTCAAGAGGTGAAGAAGGCCATAGAATTACTGATATTGCCAGTGAGAGAGAGAGAGAGAGAGAGAGAGAGTGTTGGGAATCTCAACTAATGTTACATCCAGCCTCTGGATAGCATTTCAAACCAATAGAATATATTCTAGACTTTTGCTTAGATGTCTCCCTCGCTCTTTCACGGAGCATGAAGACAGATTTTTTTTGTTATAACAGCAAAATGTAATTCACGTACTGCAGTTTGCGCCAGTAGTAGAGTGTTCGTTGTGATTATCATGTTTACTCCATCTCTTTAAATATTTCAACATTACAATTAAAGACATAACATTTATTACAGTTTTTATTTTAGAACATTATTAGGATTATGATAATGGATTTTATTTTTAAGTAATTTTTAATTATACTAAACTGTATAATTTTATCGATAATAAAAAATATTTTTTCATGTTTATTTTTTTTAAAATTTTTACCATAATTTTGATATTTTATCCAAACACGTATACACTGTACTTACGGTGTGTATGCATATTTCGAAAGTTTCAGCATCCCCACGATTTCAAGGCACGATTTTCAAGGCACGAGCCGCCACTGGACACTGAGGTGCTTTGGTCATGGTGTGGAGATGCATTATGTTTAGTGGACGCATCGAGCTACAAATGCTGGAAAAAGAAACTCTGACTGGTGAACGCTATTTCGACGAAGTTCTTCAACATCATGTTCGATTATTAGGCAAAAGATTCACTTTTACGATTGACAGTGCCACACCATATGGCACACGAACAGTGGAGATTCTTCTGGAGACCGAGTTGACATTATTAGCCTTCACGGATGTGTCAGCAGAGCTAACATAAGGGGTGGTTCTTAATCAAATGCAGTGTCCAGCATACTCCAGGATCTAAATCCCCCCCCCCCCCCAAGAACACGTTTGCGACGCAACAGAGAGGTGCATTGCTGCTCAAAATTCCCCTCCGTAAATACAAATAAGGCGTTATCCTTGCGCTGAAGGAGGGGTGGGCCAGTTTGCCTCGAGAACTGCTGAATCGCTTAGTGCTAAGCATAGCACGACACGTTGTGAGAGCTGCTTCGCTGTTCGTGGTGAACATATTCCATACGAAGTGTCTCTCAGCATATTTTTCTGCAAGCACTACACATTAAACTTAACTGCGTCCTTTTGGGGAAATTTGCAACTTTTTCCAAAAACGTATTGAAATTTAATTTGAATGAATTTATAACACGTTTTTAGGTGATATAATTTATTAGCATTTTCATGACTACAGTCCACATTTGACTGTAGTCATGAAAAGTTTTCATATACAAGCGAAAATGTAATTTGTTCTTAACTTTTGGACACCAGTGGGTCCAAATGTTAAGGACAAATATGACGATAACGAGAAACAATACTTCAAGCGCACTGCCTAAACTCGAGTAATAACATGCATGCGGTGTGAAGCCAGCCAGCTATAGATCGTTGAACCACAATAAGGTTTCTTAATCATTGCTCTAATAATATTAATTTAGCACCCACTTTTTAATTTGAGCAGTTTTATGTTCGGTGGAATTATTGCTTTATTATTTATTATTTTTATCCCGCGAATTTACTGCTTGTTACTTGGTAAACAATATAAAATGATTTTTCGGACATTCACGATTAGAAATAAAGTGTGTGATCATCTAAAAAGGAATTCTGCAAATGGAAGTCGACTATGAAAGAACAATGAAAAATTTTTTTTTAGAAGATGGCTTGAATGGAATTTCAGTATAATGCTATTGAAAATAAATCATTCCATTGCATAATGTAGTCAAAATGTGTTGCAAGGAGCAGATGTTTTAAATGGAAAGCGAAAATTCTACGAGATGGTATTTCCCAGTTTTAATGGATATATATGGCAGACAAGTCACTTTAAAAGAAATGAAAGCGAAATTACCACAGGGAAGTCACGTGACCTTAACATTGCTCTGATGAAAAACGAAGAGTGAAAATAAAAGATCAATAAATAATAAATTATTACTTTAAGACTTGCATAGGATTTGACCGACTTGCCAATAGCTAAATGGTCATGCACTTCACACACACACACACACACACACACACACACACACACACACACACACACACACACACACACACACACACACACACACACACACGCACACACACACACCCGCACCCACACACACACACGCTGTAGTATGTCAGCATATTACTTAACTATTAATGGTGGCTTTATTAATTGCAAATAAGAGCCAAGTTAAGCACCAATCGTCTTGTAGGTAATACTGTAGCAGCTATTGGAAATCTGTTTTATGTTGATCAGAACAGTTTGCAAACGAATAATTAACTGATGGAAGCATCGACGTATTTTGTGCGTAACAAGAATTAACCGTTTTATTCGCTTATTTAGAAGTTCATGGCAGCGATACGAATCGGGAACCCTCTAGAAGTCATAAGTAAGAACACTCCTCGGTTATTTATTGCTCAAAGATACCCTCGCGTCTTTTATTCTTTTACTACTGATCAGCTGAAAATGAATAATAATAATAATAAAAAAGATCCAACACTAGATGCTAAGTTGGTTCAGTCCACTAAATCGAAATATTAAAGGAGAATTCTTTCTTTTAAGGTTACACGGTGGTCGGCAATCATAGTGAAAAATTTATGGAGACAAAACACGTGTTAGAATAATTACTATACTTAACATTAAGCAAATACCAGGCGACGTTTCGATCTCTGTAGTGAGGTCATCATCAGGAAAACATGTGTACAATTACATACCGCTGCACTATAGAAAAGTAAAATGAATCATTTATCTTAGCATGGTCTCTGATGAGAAAAAAAAATGGAACCAGAATAAACAATTTCTACAGTACTTTCATATTGAAACTTTCTTATTTCTGTGGTGTTTCTGGTTGCTACATGGGTTAAAGATAGGTGTTCCACATTCTTGGAATAATTAATCCATCATTTTTGTTCAGATTTGGATGAGGTTTTAACATTTCACAAGCTTCTTTGAATTTTCTTTCAAACTAGGTTTTGATGCTGCGTAGGGACTTAGTGCCTTTCCATTCAACTCTGTATCATGTTTGGAGTGAGTGGTCTGATAGGCCTGTTTTTCCATAATGGAGGTATATAATGTGGGGTTCATGTTCATCTTTTCTGATTGGGATGGTGCATCCTGTTTCCCCTATTATAGGTAGGTTACACATACATTGAATTTTGTAAACCCATTTGTGGACAAGGTATGGAAGAGGATCGTTGGAGGAACTAAGTAAATTTTTTAATTGTGCCGGGGGATTGAAGGATATCTTGATGTTGTATTTAGTAGTGTTTTATCCATTTTTTCTGAAATTCCTCAAATGTAGGGTATGACTATGGAATTCTTGTAACCTTTCTTGCTTTTAATGGCATTTTTATGGAGGACCTTGTGAATGGTCATTATTATTATTATTATTATTTATTAGCTACGGAACATCTAAGAGACACTCTAATACAACTAAGCCAAAAAATCGGCTCTCCCATTGAATCAAGAGATATCCAGTCATTGCATCGGTTACCACAAAAAAGGAAAAGAGAAAATAATACCCGTCCTTCTCCCGTCGTAGTGTGACACACCAACAGCTTAACAAAAACTACACTTATAAAAGCTAGCAGGATTAAAAATCCAGTGGTAAAGGATCTGAAAGGAGACCACGACAATACCCCAATATACTTGTCTGAATACCTTACGCCATATTATCAGAACATATTCTACCAAGCAAGGAAAGTAAAAACAGAAAACAATTACCAGTTTATATGGATAAGAGACAGAAAAATATTCCTTAGAAAGACACAAGACGCAAAACCAATCGAAATAAAATCTGTAGATGACCTTAACAGGCTGTCACATTGAAAGGAATATTGACAACTTGTAAAGAAGGAACAGCACACCAACCAACATGAATGCAGACCATCAAGCAGATGTAATCACCCCGGAACAATAATTGCCACATTCTGAAATCAATAACAGAATGGAAACAACTGACAATCCCCAAAAAGGACTTTCTATTCTCCACATCAACATCAGAAGCATTCAAAAATACTGGCTGACCCTGCAAGCTTATCTGAAGGAAGATATAGACGAAATAGACATTTTAATACTGACTGAAGTATCTACGACAAACGAAGAGGCATCCTCCTACCAAATGCCACACTTCCATCAACACAAACACTGCAGACAAACAAAACGAGGCGGTGGTATAATAATATTTACCAAACATAAACCAGAAGTAACAGAAATAAACTATAAATTAGAATACGCAGAAAACATATGCATCGAAATTAAAAACATCAAACAAGAAAACTCCGTGATATTAAATGCAATATACAGACCACCCAACTTAAGCACCACAAAATTCCTAGAAGAACTAAACAGATGGCTTTCAGCCACGAAAGTAGGCACCTGAAAATACTTGATAATAATAGGAGACATTAATATAAACATTAGGAACATAAATAACAACACAGAACAATACCTAGACCTATTGTCGGCATATGACATAACGCCATCCATACAGTCGTATACACGAGAAGAGATAGTCGGAAACACAACAACCTCAACCTGCATTGATCATATAAATATAAGGGCCCCTCCAAACAGCCACACAGCAGCGATCATAACATGCAAACTAGCAGACTATTATTTCACAGCATTGCAGTTACACACTGAACTAGAACCCATAAAAATCACTGAGACTACGAAACAGTATCATAGCATTGTAAACGAAGCAATAGTGAACGATGAAATCAGAAAAACAGACTGGATGCAGATAGCATCTTTAGACTCTGATGAAGCTGTATATAATAATCTTAAACTTGCATTTAACAAAATATATAACAAAGCATTAAAAAAAATAAAAATACGCCCCCAAACGAAACATAATCCATGGATAACAGACAACATACTAACAGACATACAAAGAAAAGATGCCCTATGGAAACAACTTAAGAAGTCGCCAAACAATATCGATTTAAAAGCTGAATACAAAAGAAAACGGAATCTCCTAACAACCCAGATTAGAACGGCAAAAAGAAACTATTACAGCAACAAATTAACAACAGCTCAGAATGACATAAAGGAAACCTAGCACCTGATTAATGAAATGCTGGACAATATACACAGAACCACTGCCTCAGAAACAATAAAACACAGCTTTACCTGCAATCCCAAATCCCTCAAACAGTTGGCAAACAACTTTAATCAGCACTCCGTGAACGCTGTCCAAAAGCTACAAGAAACAACCTTTCTCACACAAACGAACATTCTCCACTAGGTCCATGAGCAACCCAGTCGATGTGGTTCCCTACAGCAACAAAAGAAGAACTATCACTGGCAATTCAACAAATTAATCCTAACAAAGGACCGGGGATAGACGGATTCAGACCAAAAGACATCAAGAAACACTCAAACGACCTACTTCCAGTTATACAAAAACTGTTAAATAAAATCTTCGAAACGGGACACATACCTGAAACACTGAAGACAGCATTAATCACACCCATACACAAACAGGGAAAAAGAAACATAATAAGAAATTACAGACCTATCGCCACGCTGCCTGTAATCAACCAAATCATGGAGCGCATTGTACATCAGAAACTCCACATACGTTGAAAAAGTTCAAATCATACCCAAAACACAATATGGCTTTCAAAAAAATAAAGTAACAGCAACACTCCTGGAAGATTTCACAGATCTAATAAACGCTGCATTGGATAAAAACAGAATAACATTAGTGGTATTCATTGACATAACAAAAGCATTTGACACACTAACACATAAAACCTTGTTAACGAAACTTACCCATATCGGAATTGGAGGTCATCTACTCCAGTGATTTAAAGCATACACGAAAAACAGAAAGCACATCACATGTATAGGATCAGTATACAGCAAAGAGGTACATGTAACCTGTGGAGTACCACAAGGGGCTGTCCTATCTCCCATTCTATTTAACATATACACACACAACATAAGCCAACTCCCCCTAAAAAGTAAACTCTTCTAGTATGCAGACGACACGGCCATAGTATCCATTCACAACAATGCAAATATCGCTTACCAAAATATGCAACACGACATCAATCAAAACACTAACTGGTTAACCGAAAATGGCATATATATAAACCCCGGAAAAACAAAGCTAATGATATTCAAAAACCCCCAAACCCTGCCCATAGAAACTAAATATCTCACTATCAAACATTCATCCTCCTATACACAAAGTGCAGAACCTAAAATCACAACCATCACACAGGTGAAAACAACACGCTACCTTGGACTTCACTTCGATGCTGATCAAAGTTGGAATAGCCATACAAACTACCTACATACCAAGCTTAGGATAATAGCAAGCCAACTATACAGATTAAAAGACATTGCCACATCCCACATAAAAATACTAATCTATAAAGCATTATGTGAAAACATTTTAAGATATGCAATCACATCATATGCATTCTACGCAGACTACAGACTTAACAGGCTACAATGGTTGCAAGATAAAATGATAAAACTGATATTCTGGGAACAATCCACTCTTATGCAGGAAGCATGGACAAAACAAAATATTTAAGTTGAAACACATGCCACGCCACTACACAGTCATGTTAAACCACTACTACAGCCCAACATATAGAGTAACCAGAACAACATATCAAATAACAAAACCACAATCAACAAACTACATAACAAAACCACAATCAACAAACTACATAACATATAAGTACAACAATCACCACGGCAAAGCCACCCAAAACTTCTACGTAGCTGACATGATAAACAAACTGCCGTTCGACAACAGAAACCTAGGAACATACAGGGAGCTGAAACAGGCACTATATAGATATTATAGCGAGAATGAAAATTAGAGCTATTCCTGTTTCTCTCTCCCCCACATTTACAGGCAAGTGCTACTCCACTAAGCAGTTCTCCCGGAGCCTTACAGATATTTTACCCGCAGAGTTGCGTGCGTTGTCAAACAAACGTGCTTCGAGCATGTGTTACAATCAGCATGCAGTGACGCAAGTGGGTGATTCACAGCTGTTCACAGCGTCGACCGTGTTGCTGATGAACACCGCAATTTGATTGCGCTTTCTTCTGCTAAATATTGTGCTTAAATATGTTGCTTGCAACCCACTCGATACTCTTGTTTTCGTCGATATCTCCTTGAGCAATGACCTTGTCTCTCTCTCTCTCTCCATTGTTGCATCAATAAAACAAATCTCACCCTCGATACTGTTCTGCAAGATGGATTGCTTGGACCCGCTGTCCTTTGTAGCGAACTTTATGGATTAAGGAAAGTTTGCCACAAAGGACCCAGGGTCCAAGCAATCTTTAAACTTATTCCATGATTTTGGGCTACTGATTACCAGCGAGTCTTTTTCCCCCCCATATCCTTCCTCACTCACTCACTTACACACACACACACACACACACACACACACACACACACACACACACACACACACACACACACACACACACACACACACACACACAAAACTTATTCGGTTTAGTTCTGGGGGATGCTTGTCCTGAGATATTTATTTTAGTCTACGCTAGATGGTAGATGGCAATGAGTTTTTAATGTTATGAGCCTGAGGCTCGCTCATGGAAGTTTGTGTTTTTCAGGTCATGTCTTTGTGACTACCGCTAGGTGCATCAGTGGGTTAGGTGGTAGCATATAATAAAATACAATGGCAGCACAGTATTTGCATAGAATTTTGCAGCCTTTTCGCCTAGGAAAGTTTTGATCTCAGGGATATCGGCTTCACGTCACAGCTGTGTTTCTTACCAACCATGGTGAGTCAAACGCTAATCGTAAACATTTGTTTTGGATTGTCCTTAGTGTGGTGATGTTGTTGACGTCACCACACTAAGTGATTGACGTTGTTGGCAGTTGACGAGTGAGCCATACATTAGGAATGGTGTGAATAGTGTCTTAAGTTCTATGCTACGACGATTGAGTTACGGGTAGAGCTGCCTCATTGCCTTAATCAGACACGACCGACATGATTTGTAACCACCCTGAATGTTCCAGGAGAATAACGAAATAGGGAAAAACGTGCTTCTTTGGAGGAACCTTTCCGGGCATGCTATAAATTCTTATTTGATAGTTACACTCAATATCAAAATAAAGATTATTAGCTAGTCCAATAACTCATTTAAAGATTAAGGCAAATGGTTTAAAAAAAAGTATTACTTTAGGAGCTTACTTTATTTTTACATGGCAAACGTTTCAATCAGTAAGTAACGAATGTTGGCACATTTATTTAGGATTAATTATTCGAGGATCTAAAATTAAGTTGCTTGGGTAGCAAGAAATATGGAGCTTGATTATTATTATTATATTCATTGTGACATGCTAAGGAACTTTCTCTACCTTTGCCACGAGTATTTCCAACCTCATAAACATGATGTTACGGTGCATTGATTTCTTGTTTCATGAATAGTTTTTATTACTTTACAGTTGAACACCATTTCTTCAATTAAAGGCTTTCATCTCCAAGAAATATCGAACACAAAGCTGCATAAATACCGTATGAATACTTGAGAGCATTTTAAGTCCACTTATGCTCTGCTGAGAATTATTCAGTTTGAAACAAACTTCTCACAACCATGAAATTCTATCAAAGAAATCTGAAAAAGCTGCATAAATACCGTATGAATACTTGAGAGCATTTTAAGTCCACTTATGCTCTACTGAGAATTATTCAGTTTGAAACAAACTTCTCACAACCATGAAATTCTATCAAAGAAATCTGAAATAACAAAAGTCGCATTCAGTGAAACCATACATTATCCCAGCTACTGAACCCACAACGTTTTAAATTATGTACTGTTAACACTTTATCTGTTGTCATTGCGACATATAATTTTATATCACTTCTATGTTAATTTTAAGAATAAAATTATCCGATTTAAAACAAATGGAAATTTAAAACAAATTTCAGCAAATACTCGATCACCTACTTTATTAAAACCGCCCAGTCAAGTGGATTTAAGGTTACTGGTGAATAGATTAGGTTATTACCTGCTGTCCTGTATTGAGAAACGCATGAAGAAATTGTAATGTCCCAAAGCGGAAAATATCTCTTTCTGGTGGCAGTCTTCGAGTAGGAAAATCCCAATAGAAATTATGATGAAGGATGTGAAATACTAAATATTAATGTGATCTCTCATCACTTAGAGAATCTTTGATTTTTTAAGCACCTGAGAATAGATATCGTTATTCTAATTCATTGTGTATATATATATATATATATATATATATGTGTGTGTGTGTGTGTGTATATATATATATATATATATATATATATATATATATATATATATATATATATATATATAGTTTTATGAAAAACATTGAATGACTAGAACCGAGATTTAATTAAAAAGGTTTTAATATAAACACAGTACTAGTTTCGGCCTGTAACAGCCTTCTTCAGGTGACATTATAAAAGAAAAAACACTAAACATTGAGGGTTAAAAGACTATGAACATCATAGACAGTCTTTATACATAATTAGCATTAAAACGTTGTAGTACAACTGTAGTATAATGTCACCTGAAGAAGGCTGTTACAGGCCGAAACTAGTAGTGTGTTTATATTAAAACCTTTTTAATTAAATCTCGGTTCTAGTCATTCAATGTTTTTCATAAAACTATGTATGTTAACCGAGTCAATGATCATTCTGTCATATATATATATTCGGATTAATTGTTTCAGTTAATAAAAACATTATTTTTATTTGAAGACATTAAATAAAAGTAAAAACATTATTACTGCTTAAACACTTCAGGTGGGTCTGCCAAATGAAAATCACCACATTTTTTTTTGTCGTCATATGATTCTTCACGGCGAGTGGAAATCAACAGCGATCATAATCCCACTCTTTCATGATGAAATCGAATGAAATTTGATACGTGAACCGTTTGTGGTGACACAATTTAAACAAAACGTGAAACTATATCTTTCAAATGACAAAAACTACACATATAAAGTACAAGAATGCTTCCGCTAAAAATGTTCAATGATTGTTTTAAGTAAATTAACTTTTGAAATGAGGCTCACACCCATTAACGGTTGTAAACCTATACCTTGGGTGTTTAAGGAATTTTTCCTATTTTTATTGGCTTTATATATAAATTTTATTTTTTGATTTTTACGTAATCCAAAAACGTCCCCTAAAATTCGAACCAGAATCTTCAAATTGGTGGGTTTTTGATCTCACACTGGGCGATAAAATTCATCTCCCACTTAACGATAATCACAAACATCGAATCCAACTCATAACCTACTAATTGGAGAGCGGTACGCTAAGAAACTCTGCCAATCAGGAATTATTTCCATATACCTGTTTACTCCTCGAAACAGTACGCATGACCTTTAATGTCGCAACTGTAGAGATGAAATAAATGGAAGGTTGGCGTGAGAGAAGTCGTTTCTTCTTCAGGAAGTTTCAGTATTGAGCCCGCATTGTAATATAAGGGGTTTATTAAATCCAGACAAGTTTCATGAGCCGTAAAACTTACGAAACGACGCACGAAACTTGTCGGGTTTTGATTGTTTATTTTTAATGAAACCCCTTATATTACAATGTGGTCTCAATACCTAAAACTTCCCACAGAACTGCTTAACCACAGAAACCTACTACGTGTACATCTGGAAGTCGTTTCTTGTCTCTGAGAAAAGTGTTCACTCAAATCGATGCTCTTAAAGCTTATTCTTGCTTCTCCGTTCCCACTCTACGAGCAACTGTAATCAGCAATCAGCTAATAGCCCCCCCTCTCTCTCTCTTTCTCTCACACACACACAACACATACACCCCGTCATCTACTTGTCTTATATTTGTTCCTAAGTTTCTCTTATGAGCAAAGATTACTCAAGGAAATAAGAAAATGTCTCGCCGTGTTCATTGTTTGCTGCTTCAGCTCGAGTGTCGAACATGAAACTAGCAGAGGGCTGGAATTTTCTTCTGTTTGCTCGTCTCTGTTCTAATAAGACAGCACTGACAAATCGTATAGAATGTAGGTAATTCATTCTGCAATCCATTTCTTAAGAAATGAGTCTCACACGGATTGTTGAAAAGATGCCCCTCATACACACTCCACCGATGTGCTGTAGGTTCTTATACCTCTCGTGTGTGGGATAAATAAAGTTTAAAAAAATGCATACTCTATCAATTTTTTTTTCTTGTTAGTTTACTTGTATATAAATAATCTACGAGGTGAACAGGCATGTAAAACACTGCACTGTTATCTCTTCTGAAAGCATTTGCTTTTCCTGTTGATGTTTGAAGTGTTGCTAGGCTAGAGAGTAATCTGATGGTTTCTTTCCAATGGGATATAAATTGAATACGTTGAAGATTCATTTTAAGTGAACAGTTTAGTAGTTGAACAAAAACTTGGAAAGTGACTAAGTTAATAAATATTCCATTCAGAAAAAGTTACATACTGAACTACAAAGCAGGAAATTATGACCAACTGAGGAGTTGGTCATCATTTCCTGCTTAATAAAAAAAATCAAGATCAGCTATAATGAAGATGATACTGAGGCTACACATCTTGTTCCTAATGGGCAGAAAAAACAGAGCAATGCATATCATTATACAATTAAAACGTAAAGCGAACAGAGACAAATGGCTGGACGGATACAAAAGTCAGATATAGGCAAAGTACAACTGACATGTGCGACAATTTTAAGAATAGTAAAATATATTTAAACGAGCACTTGATTGGAAACCTAAAACACCTACTGTTTATTGCCAAGAAATGAAAAGAAGAAATCCGCTACAGATATAAGTCAAACAGGGCAAATTTTTCATGCCATATTTTAGATACATCTAAAATATGGCAAAGATGACGTGTGTAAACTACGAGAAAACAGGCAGAGTAATAGCTAATGACGAACAACAATGACAGATGAGAATAATAACTGTGATGTCTCTTTCCATAAATGTGTAATTTGTTATGATTCAGTAGAATTAAGAAACTTTTTATCCTCAGACACTGTACGTACCTTAAAATTTTGCATATAAATATAAGAAGTACTCGAGATAAATTAGAGCACATTGAATTACTACTAGACAATGGACACTATCTGCTAGATGTTTTGATATTAATAAAAATCTGGGTTAAAGACGAAGAAATTAATTTGCACCATTTAAGCGGATTAAAAAATTATCAATCATAATAAAAATTATAACTAATCTGGAGTGTAATTATCTTTATTCTAAATTCCATAACTGTTAATAACATTATTAACATAAAGATGAAAACAGGTAAAAATGTCAATTTATATTTAGAACATTATAATATATATATATATATATATATATATATATATATATATATATATATATATATATATATATATATATATATATATATATATATATATAACAGTTCTATATAATAATATTATATAGATATATAATGACTGTATATAGGTCACATTGTTACACAGAGTAAAACTCCATACAAGAACTCGAGTGTAGTCTAGATGAGATCAGAAGTGACAATGATCTCATAATTGGGGATATGAATATTGACTTGCTGAGGAAAGCGGCTCCTCTCAAGATTATCTAGATCTACCTGCCATGCATGGACTCGAACAATATATTAGTTCCCCACGAGAGAATTCGATGGTGGTAGAACATGTCTAGATCATATATTCGGGAGAACTGTAAGTGGAAACAAAATCCAAGCAGCAGTTCTGCGCCAACCTCTCGCGGATCACTTTCCAATTGGTATTAAAGTGCATTTGCAAGTACAGCACAGAGATAGTACAACCGAAATCATCCACTACACAACAGTTGACTCCAGAGTATTGAAACGTAACTGAAGCACTGTCTCCTGGGAAGATATAATGACGGAAACAAATCTTGATACTTCATATCATAAATTTATTGCAATATAGAACAATAAAACACAAATCTCGATTAAAGTTATTTTAAAATAATAGACAAAATGAAAGAAACAAAGACCTGGATTACACCGGAAATCAAACACTACATAAAAATTACAGATAAAGTGTATAAAAAGTTTAAAAAATACTCGCACAATCAATATTATGAACACAGTTTCAAATACTATAGAAATCTAATATACTATAAATTAAAAGAAAGTAAAAACGAATACTACAGAAATGAATTCTTAAAATGCCAAGGAATGCCTACCAAAACTTCAAGATGCGATCGTATTAACACAAGCATTGTGGAAAGAATGCGAATATACATTATGAAACCGGTAATATACATTTTTAACTTATCACTGATGACAGACACGTTTCCATAAGATTTTAAGAAAGCCGTAGTTGTACCTATTTACAAAACGAGAAACAAAAAATTACAGACCTATCTCTCTCTTCTACCGCTCATTTCAAAAATACTGATTTTGAATTTGATTAAATGAGAAATTGGTAAAAATTAGACTCATGAAATTTTTTGGCAAAAACAGCTTCTTTTCAAAGAATCAATTTGGGTTCAGGCAAAAGTTTAGCACAGAACATGCTTTGCTGAACTTCGAAAACACAGTTTATACCTCAAATGATGAACATAACCTAACGTTAGCAGTATTTCTAGATATACACAAAGCTTTGGACTCTGTATCACATGGAATTTTAGTAAAACAATTAGAAGTCATAGGAATACGAGGTAATGCCCTAAACTGGTTCAAAAATTACTTAAATGCCAGATTATAAATTGTAAAAATAAACAACAGCTACAACAGCTCCAAAACAGTAGACTGCGGTGTACCACAAGAATCTGTCTTGGGACCAATTTTATTTAACATTTATGTCACGACTTCTGCAATCTTAAACTAAACAGTAAAATAAATGCTTTTGCAGATGACACAGCACTTATTTTCTCTACGAACACAGCTCAACAAATGCAAACCATAGTGAATGCTGATCTTTTGAAAGTAACAAATTGGTTCTGGTCAAACAAACTCAGTAAATATGTAAATTTTAACTTGCGAAATACAACTGGCAAAATGAACTTCACTTCACAATTAATTTTGCATGATTGGAATTGCAGGACAAATTCAAATTGCAACTGCGAGAAAATAGAAAAAGTCAGTGTAATAACTTACTTGGAATTAAAAATTGATAATAATTTAAGCTGGAAACCGCATATCACCGATGTTGTAAATAAAGTTAAGGATTATGTTAAACAGACTTTTACTACCTAAACAGATTCTTAAATTTAAATATGCTAAAAATATTATATTCTGCCTGGATTCAAAGCACATACAATATGGTATATTAAGTTGGGGAGGAATCTAACGCACTACGCTGAAACCTTTAGTCTCGATTCAGAATAAAGTAATTAAAATCTTAACTAGAAAGAAATATAAGTATACTGCACTGTGTAATAAATACACCATACTGAACATACTACCCCTTAGATATTTATACGTCTATAGGGTACTATTATTCATAAAAAAAACGACAACAAATACGTAAATATCAAACAAGGTACTTTCCTTAGTAGACATAAAGGCCTAAAATATTTAGTTCCAAAAGCAAATAAAGAAGCAAATAAACAAACATTATACTTATTTAGCGCCAAAAGTATTCAACACACTACCTTTAACAATAAGAAATGAAACTAACACAAAACTCTAATCAAAGAGTATTTATTTCCCCTGAGAAATGAGGAAGCTCTGTTCTAAATAATTGTATATATTATTGGTTTTTAGCATATTTGTATTCAAAGATCCAGTCTTATGTGTAAAATGAAAAATTTAAATGCTATTTAACTGCTTGGTTTTATTTTGTTCCTAATTAATTGTTATGCAACTTTCTCTGTATGATGAAATTTTATTTCATCTGCGATTTTATTATGTTATTATATTATAATAATATGTAATATGTATATTATATGAATGTACGTATGTGTATATAATGAAAATGCATTACATAAATTTTTGTAACTTTATGCACATCGTAACTTGGATGAGCTGTTGCTCTTAGGTTACACATATGATTGGTCAACATATTGTACTATAATACGAACCCTATATATATATATAAAAATGTTGTAAACTTCATAAAAATCAATCGGATTCCCTACCCACACACACACCTTATCGATCAACTCTATTCTAACTGGGTTATAGACTGCACCACAGTTTAATTCCAATGTTAATTCTCACCCCCCACTGAACGAACTTCCGTTTTTATTAGATTTACATCCAGGAAGCTTAATCTTTCTGAATAATATTGAATCAAGTTTGGGATTAAACTCTTGATCTTAGAATCTCCTGTAATGTTTGCAATTGTGTAATTACTTCCATTGCACGCAGATGGCAGCATGTATAATAGTGTCATGTAGGAAAAGGAAGTAGATTCAACGCTCATATGCGCAACTTAATCAGATATTGTTAATAGGATTTAGCCAAAATACTCAATAAATTAGGGAAGTTGAACTTGTATAAGGATAGTTAGTACCTTTAAGAAGTTTTCCTTATACTTGGCTAGAAACAACGTTGCAGGAAATATTGCATCCTTAGTCTTTTTTCTTGTTGCATTTTCCTACCACCACCTTATAACGCAATAAAATAGTTTTAATGGAATAAATCTCGAACGCCCATTTTAGACTTTATGCAGGTAATTTGCCTTCTTTAGGAGACGCAAGAAGCAGAAAATGTTTTCGGTGTACTTTCTGTTTTCTTCTGATTCAGTACGTGAAACTTGTTCATACCATTTTCATGACTAACACATATTAAGAATTTATGTAACGGAAGTTCCCTCTTACGATGAAAAAAAGGTAAATATTTTTATGAATCGATTCATTCTCTTAGGAAAACTGAAGAGATTTCGATCATTCTTTTAATTGTTAGTATAACCCTTGTATCAGGATGCCTAAAACAAGGATTAATCTGAGATGATGATGGCTCACTGAAGCACAAAGGACAATCAAGATGATGGAGATTTCCTTTTTTTTAATTAATAATAATAATAATAATAATAATAATAATAATAATAATAATGGCCGAAAAGACATAGAGATACAGTGCTTCGTCATATCTTCTCTTCCAATTCATATATAACATTTTCCTCTTCGGTACCCTCAAGAAACTCCTTTGTACAGTAGGAATTGAATTCGGAGAAAATGTACCCTCAAGGGGTGTACGGGATATGACAGTACTACATGAAAAAATTACATCATTACTAACTTCCTATCTACAAATTTCCTCCAAATCAGTCTGTTACTTGTCAAGACTCCAACGTTATCAGATCTTATATTTCTATCGTCTAAGGCACTTTGTACCATATCAATCCACCTATATCTTGGTCTTCCTCTGGGTCAGTTTCCTGCCAACCTTTCAGAGAACACTTGTTTTGCTAATCTTTCCTCTCCCATTCTATTTAAGTGACCATACCACCTGAGATTAGCTCTGCTAATTCATTCTTGGATGCTGACAATGTCAATTTCTTTCCTAATATCCTCGTTTTTAATATGATATTGCCATTGATGCCATCTGTTCATGCCTCTAATCTTTCTCAGGACTCTGATATCTGCGGTCTCTAGTCTTTGGTCAAGTGTTTTACTTCTGACCCAGCTCTCAGATCCATAAGTTAAAACTGGTTTGAACACTGTCTTGTATACAGCTAATTTAGTGTTCTGACTAATTTCTCTCTTATTCCATATGAATTTATTCAATTGACTTCCCACCATACCAGCTTTGCTGATTCTGCTGTCTATTTCTATATTTAATTTACCATCTTCAGTAAACATTGTGCCTAAGTAGCTGAAATGTTTTACTTGTTCCACAGGTTCTCCATTCACAACACAGTTGACATTTTCAATGATTCTGCCTATTTTCATTGTCTTTGTCTTTTTATTGCTGACCTTCATACCATATCTATTACAACAGCTATTCAATTTAGTCAGAGAATCTTGCAGACTTGTAGCGGAATTATTTAGAAGTATAACATCATCCGGATAAAGCAAAGAGCTGACATTAACATCTCCAATGTTGATATCAGGTTTAATACCACTTTCCTTCATAATGTGATCCATATAGATTATGAATAACAGAGGGCATAATGTACATCCTTGTCTCACACCAGATTGTTAAGGTATTGGATGTTAATTATAGTTATTACCTAATGACGATTATTTGATTAATCCATGTTAATCACACTTACTTCAAAGCTAGGGATAGCTCTTATGAGGAGAGTGGGATTAGCATACACTATGTATGTTTGGTATTTTGTATGCATAGAAAGTAATTACTTAAATGGTAATTACTATTTTCTATTTTTTCTATTTTTGCTTTTCTTGCCTCATACAACAGATTCTCATCGAATGGTGTTAAATACTCTGATAGAAAGATTGCATATTGCTCTGCGAATCAGTCAACACCTTGGAAACTGTTTTTTTTCAGTCTGCTGGCATTTATAAGATTATCGCTTGTAGACTTGCTTGTAAAACCAACTATGACTGATGCGGGTCATGGCAAGCCTTGTTTTGTTTTGCTATTCCTGGGAATTCAATTTATTGTATGAATATTCGTTAGGTGTAGGGGATGTTAGTTGCATATTGTAACTTTAAACCTACATGTATGAAATTTTCTGTAGGTACAGTTTCAGGAACACCGTTTATGACAAGATCTTTTTTATATTGTTGATTTAAACATTCATATTGTAGTTTTAGGGAATTAAGTTCTTGATGATGTTCAGATGTCTCTTTCAACAATTTTTGTTGCCTGTCAGTTAATACCGATTTGAATGTCTTTTACCTTTTGTAAGACTTCTTCTTCTGATAAATTATTATATTTACTAAAAGTCTGATATTCGCTAAATGATTTTTTTTATTTGTTCATTCTGCTTGTTAACGGGTTCTTGAACAAGATCTACTAACCTGCTTTAATAGTCTATAAACCATTTTCAAGTAGAATGTTTAAGAAATTCAAATTATTGAACTCAGCTGTATTTTGTTTTTCGCCTGTTCAGTTCATTGTCTGACATTTCTTTGTTCTCGCTGCGTGTAACATACGATGGTTTGAAGAGTAATGTAGATATTATCCAGTATCCATAGGTTTTTTGTAAATGGACAGTTTGAAATTTTTTCCTTGACTTTTGCTCTTCAAACCATCATAGGTCACAAACAGAGCATCATCCACACTTGGAGAAATCGAGTCAGAAACATTATCTCAGATGATGAAGTTCAAACAGAACTGTCCAAAATCGCTATAACACTATCGCAAAATGGTTATCCTCGAAACATCATCAACATATTTCTCTACAAAGACAACCAACACGGAAGAATAGTCTCCAGCATATTTCAACAGCAGTCATCCCCTTTACGGTTTCAGTTTCCACCAAAATTGCGAGATTGTTAAAAGCCCATAACATCAGGGTTGCATATAAACGACCTACTAGCATCAGACAGGTTCTAAGATCTCCTAAGGACAGAGTTCCATTTTATAAATATCCAGGTGTGTATATTATTCCCTGCACGTTCGGTCTTTCCTACATTGGACAAACCTTGAGAAGCCTGGAAATAAGACAGAAAGAATATGTTGGCGATGTAAATCACAACAGAACGATCACCTCCGGTTTAGGACATCACTTTTCAACTTCCAACCACACTATAGACTGGGATAACAGCTCAATGCCCTATAGATGATGATTACAGACATCGATTATTCAAAGAAGCAGCAGTAGTGTTATGTACATGCAGCAACGTAAACAGAAATCAAGGGGCATACTGAACGATACTTGGAAAAATATCATTAAATCTCTCAGTCCAACAGAACTACAGTACGCAAATAATCATATTATGGATTTGCATGTAACGCGTGTTCATGACACTTAGTAGAAATTCATACGGACATGTCACGCGAACATGTTACCTTAGCTACCTAACAGGTACTAATGTTTTTTATTTTTAAACCTTTTTTGCATTTATCATTTTTTTGTACTGTGCAAGCCTTGAGAAAGATAGTCAGTTACTAGCAAAACCGGTAGGCAATATTGTACGAACATACGTAGGAATTAAAAATCTATGGTCAGTTTATCAATAAGTTTAATAATAATAATAATTGTTTACCAAGTATATTATCATAATATTAACGATGATGGTTACTGCAGATGTTTTTTTGCATTTTTTACATTCTATACATACAATAACAATGGATATAGCACTCTATATAATATATCTATATATATATACATTTTTATAATAATAATTATTTTTCTATTATCATCATACAGAGTATTTACATATGTACAGTTAAGCCATATTGCATTTTCTGCTCTATACAAAATTGTTAATAATTTTTTAATGTGAAATAATACTTTATTATCTGTCAAATAAATCATATATATATATATATATATATATATATATATATATATATATATATATATATATATATATATATATATATATATATATATATATATATATATATATATATATATATATATATAATTTAATTATACATACAATTTATATAAGACATATAATACACAGATTTATATAATACTAAATATTAAACTTGTGGTTCAATTCAGATTCCAATTTATCACACACTTTGTACAGTACGCAAGTCATTTAGTTCAACAGTTCGTGTGTTATTAGTAGTAATAACGATTTTCGTAATAGTTTATAATCAGTTATAGTCTATTGTTTATAATTAGTTATTAATTATTTTCTTCATTATTGATATACACCTTACTTTCTGTGAGATGTATGTAAGGGCAATTCTAATCCACGGTGCATTGATTAGAATTGCCATTTGGTAGAATTATGTTGTGATTGTCATTTAGGTCTTCTTGTGCGTTGGAGAGAGTCGTGTTGATGTTTTGTTACATAATCTGCAGTCTTTGATTATGAGGATTACGTCTACATGAATGAGGCGCATTAATCCCACCTACTTCGAAGCTGGGGTTAGCTTTTATGGAGAGAGTGGGATTTAGCCTTCACTATTTATGTTGTTGTTACTGTTTATGCATGGGATGTAGGCATTGGATGATGGATGATTTGTGTTGTGTATATTAGTGTTAATGGTATATTATCTTTGTTGGTATATTTTCCAGAGTTCGTGTTTTAATGTTCTGTAGTTATCTATGGGTTTTAATTTCTTGGTAGGTTGTTGAGCAGCGTTGGTATCTGATGTGATCTCACACTGATATGATCTTGTTACCTGATGTGATCTCACAAAAGAACCGTATGAGTTGTTGAAGAGTGTAGGTATGTAGAGAGTTGTTATAGGTCGTCTTATACGATATGTGTCTCTGTTGTTTCGATAGTTGATGAAGTAATTCCTTATTAATATTATGTAGTGTTTCAGATTTTTAATACTCAGGATTCTGTGTATTGCTATATACTGGATGAATATCGGTTGTTGCATGCAAGGTGTCCAAATCACGGTTGACACAATTTTCCAATGTAATGTTTCTAATTTTTTTAGGTGGCTGTTTGATGTGTTTGCATAGACTGTTATACTGTATCTGAGTAGGGATTCGCAGATATCATGATATAGGATATTTTTATGTTGGATGGAATAATATCTTTAACTTGGAAGAGTTTTGTTGCGATCATCCGGAGTTTGGTATGTAGGTATTCTATATGATTTGTCCATTTAAGGTGGGAATCTATATACAGATCGAGGTATTTTGCCTGTGTTAGAGGTTTGATTTTGGACATTGCCAGGTTTTTTTTGTTGTTAATGCAGCGGTATGTATCATAGTGTATCGATTGTTGTGCGGACGCATGATTTTTGGGTTGTGTATTATCAACATCTGTGTTGATAATACACATTGATTAGAATTGCCTTTTGGCAGAAGTAAGTTGTGATTTTATTTAAGTCTTATTGTGCGTTGCAGAGAGCCGTGTTGATGTCTGTGTGTATTGCTAGTAGTGCAGTGTAATCTGGGTGCTCAAATATTTGACTTGTTATGGCCATGTTATGAAAATCGTTAATGTGTATATTGAATAGAGTGGGTGATAATATGGCGCCTTGATGGACACTGTTTTATTTGTATACCCCGAGGTGACATGTACCTATTTTTGCTACTTGAGTTCTGTTTGAGAGGTAGTTCCTGAAAAATGTATGCAGTCTTATACTTACTGAGTATAGTTTGGTGAGTAGTATGTCATTGCTTTGTTTAAGTCAAACAGTATAAGGACAGCATACTTGTTTTTGTCGAGACCTTTATTTATTGCGTCGACGATGTCTTCATTAGAAGATGGTACTTTTTTGTTTTCTGAAAGTTGTATTGATTCTGTGAGATGAGGTTGTACTTCTGTAAATAGTTCTGTACTCTTATGTGTGTTATTTTTTCTGGAATCTGTGAAATGATTGGTCGGGTAGCTATTGGTCTGCAGTTCTGAAAATCGTTCGTTTTACCGTGTTTGCATATTGGAGTAATTATTGCAGTTTTTGGTTGTTGTGGAATAATGCCAGTGGCGAATATTATATTCTGGAGGCTCAAAATTATTGGATTTATTTATTCAAAGTGTGTTTAAAGGTCTGTGAGCCTTATTTTGTCTAATCCTGGAGTGGTCTTTAGTTTTAATTGTAAGAATGCTTCTTTCAGTTGCTGTTTTGTGATGGGTGGAAAACACACAGATTGATGTTGACTTTGTGCTGGTATTAATCGTTGGTTGTTGTCTTTTTTGAGTTGTGTGATATTGTTTGTGAAGGCATGGTTGAATGAGTCTGCTAGTTCCTCTTGGTTTGTGTCCTGACCAAAACGTTTTGCAATAAAATTTTGTGCTGAAGTTTTCTTTTTTCGAGTTACTAATTCGTTGAATGTAGCCCATGTTTGCTTCATGTTATCGTTATATTCCATGAATATTTGCAAGTAGTAGTGAATTTTTGCCCTACGAATTTTTGTTATTAGTTGATTTCTTGTGATTTTGTGTAAGGTTTGTAAATGTGTGCTACTGGGTGATTTTTGAAGTTTTTTCCATAGGATTTCGTTTACAGTAATAGTATTTAGTATGTTGTCATTTATCCATGGATTGTTGTCTGTTTGTCACCACGTTTGTGTAGGCTTTGTTGCTTTTTTTATATTTCTGTGAACTTTAGCTGAAAATTCTTGTATAATGTTACAGGATCATTTGTTTTAAGTAGGCAATTCCAGTCTGTATTTTTTACTTGGTTATCGACAATGCTCTTTAGTATGATCGAGTTTTGTCGACTTTTGTGCTGGTGGGTGGGTGGAGGGATAGGTAACATAATAAAACGAAGTTGAGACAATGTAGTGATCGGCAATTTTGACATTAATTACTGATAATGTATAGGTATGGATGGGAGCCGTATTTTGATATGATCAATGCATGATTCTGTTAGTGAGTTATTGAGTATTTCTTCTCTTGTTGAGGAGTTAATGGTAGAGTTTACGTTGTAGTGACTTAGTAAATTAAGATATGTGTTAGTAGTTGAAGAAGCGTGGTCAAGAGTATTTATGTTAATGTCTCCTATTAGGATGAGCCTGTCTGTTGTACGGGGTTCGATGCTGCTTAGCCATGCTTTTAACTCATGAAGAAAGCTGAATAGATTATTATCTGGGGATCTGTATATTGCGTTTATTGTGTATTTGATACTATTGTGGCTGTTTGTGATTTCCAAAATTAGTGTTTCCGCATGTTCGAAATGAGTTTGTTTTTCAGTCACATTGTATTTTTCTTTGATAAATGCCATGATTCCACCTCCTCTTTTGTTTGTCTAGATAAGTTGTAGGTTTGGTAAGTATTTATGTTATATACGTAAATTTCTGTGTCGTTAATTGTACCTTTGGTCAGTATTAGCGCATATATGTTTATTATGGTATAATTGAGCTGTGTTCTCAATGTAAGACAGTGTTTTTTTATACTTCGTATGTCTGTGTGTATGATAGTGAAGTTGGTACTGGTGGAAATGTTGCCTGACCATTTCTTCAAAGGAATCAAATACCTTGAAGTTTATATTGTTTTCAGCATTATCCTCAACATTAGATCGATTGGAATTTTTTTTGTCACGATAAATTCAACACAGATATCATAGGTGTTCTTATAATAATATCATTACCAGATGATTGCTTTATTTTCTTATTTATGAAAATATTCTCTCCCATAGAAAAGCTCTATGTGGGATGGACGGTGGACGTGTTGGGTTCTGACTGAGCAACAATTTCTGGTAGTCGAACACTGACCATTAGGAGTTGAAGGATACGGAATTTGTTACTACTTAGCATCTTGGGTTGTTGAAAAGAGGAGAATTAATCAATAAGAGGTTCCTCCCAGTGTATTTATATCAAGGCGCATTTTACTGAGAGAGAAATTAAATACATGAGAATGGAAATAATTCAAGTACAGTAATTAATATAATTTTTCAAAGAGAAGTTGTAATACATCACAAGGAGAAAAGAAGGAGGATTCGACACCGTGTTCTTTGTTGTAATCTCACGCTTAGCGTAATTGAGATAAATGCTGAGTTTAGTCTTTTAATCTCTTACCATCCATTCCCTAGTGAGAGCAGTGGATTCTTATATCTAACCAGATATTTTGCAAACAATATTCGAGTTCAGGAGAAACCGAATTCCGATAATTAACTCATTCTATTATGCAGAGCATTCTACTTTGCTAACTGAAATAACGCACAGAATATCTCTTTAGCACGTCCCTCTAGCAAAAGGTTAAAAATTGTCTCCCAACAACTGTTTATTTATTAATGGTTCTAAGTTTGATAACAAAAATATATATTGAAATACAAAGCGACATTTCATTGGCAATCAGATTTCGGTTAATAACTGAGTGCAGAAACAGACTTACAACACGAGGCAAATGTTTTAGAGCCTGAGACCTATTGTGCCTATTCCAAGATCCATTAGATTTGAGAGTTAATCCACGAAAAGAAAGTGGTATCGGTTAGCAAAAGGAAAGTTGTGAAAAGTGAATAAAATGAGAGAGAGAGAGAGAGAGAGATACGGTTTTTACAACTGGAAATGAGACAGGATTGTGTTCTGGTGACAAAAAATTCACCACGTTGTCTTCGCCCTACTTAAGAACAGCAACGAGATCAACAGTTAAGACATTGATTTTGGAAGGTCATGAAGTGGGAGTTACCTGAGCACTACGAGATTTTGAAACTGAGAAAGAGGAGGGAAGAGTACTGTAATCAGTAAAGCTATTAATAGGATTTGATAAAAACGAGAGAAGATCATTAATGTGTAGGAGAAAGAGTGTGGGAGATAATACTGAGCACTCGAATGTAGAAGCCGTAACTGAAAAATCTGATGAAAGAAACCTTCCACCACGGATCGCGGTGACCAATCGAAGGGGAAGTTAGTAAGGGGCAAGAGGAACACCATAAGATAGCAATCGGGACGACCAAAATGCTTTGGAAATACTAACCATGTCCGACCTGCGTCCAAAAGTAAGAGAGGTCGGCAAAGAGATCTGCCATCGAATAAAAATGGCAGAATCCATATTGATAATCGCCAATTAATTTGGAAAACTCTAAGTAGTGAAGCCTTTGTCTGTTGATGATGCTTTTCATTATTTTTAAGAGCACCGAGGTCAGTGGAATAGGGCGATAGTTCGTTGGTTTGCTTTAATTTACGGTTTGGGAAACAGGCTAAACAAAATCTTTCTTCCAGGCAGTTTAGTGTTGTGAGTTTGAAGAGACGATATAGGATGGGTCTGAAGCATAAGCTTGTATTCATCAGGATGGGTCTGAAGCATAAGCTTTAATTAAAACTAAGGGAATGAAGCCAGAGCCTGGAGACTTATTAGTATGAAAGCATCTGAATATTTTTATAATGTCCTTCTGGCGAAATTTCGGAGGATGCAAATTGGTTTATACGAGAGTTGGAGGAAAATACTGGTGCCGTGAAATATGCCTTAAGTTTAGGAGATAACTGTACATCAGTTTGTGTGTGTGTGAGAGAGAGAGATTGGAGCAAAGGAGTGACAACCCACAGCCTTGGCGAGAGACAACACGTAGGTGGGGAGGGTAAGGGAGTGCGTACAAATGTATGTGATGATTTTCGTTTCTTTTGGAAATGCACTTGAAGAAATAAAACTCAGATTCCTCACAAGGAAAACATTAACAGCATCTGCAGTAATACATAAGAGTCAATTTCTCTACTACTTTTTGAATTGCTACTAAACTCGTATTTTGGTACGTGCACATGTAATATTCATGACATTACTCTGCACAGAAAGCTTGAAAACCCTTCATATTTGAACTCGAAAGGAATATCTTCAGCTTATCTAAGTAATCGATCTTTCTAAAATCCTACATATACGTTTACGACCTGATGTGCAGATGGAATTCACATAACGAACGTAAAAAATCAAGATAAAAGTTTCATTTCGGAATCTAAATTCTTCGTAATTACAATATTTCTTTTCGAAAGAAAAATAATTTGACTGTTAAAAATAATCTTAACTGTTATATATTCTTAATAATGTTTAAATAAAATAAAATTCGATTTAAAGCCTCAATTTAACATCCACTTATTATACGCATGGCACAGTAAGCGAAATATACGAGGTAACGAGGAAAAAATTCGACTTCATTTCTTGCAAGTTGATGTTTAAAAATATTCTCAGATCAGTAATCCTCTTATATTGTCATAAAACATTTTTCTCTTAATTTCATATAACACAATATTTCTTTAAGCGTCCAGAGTTCCGAAATATTAAATTCTGTTGCCATGACAGGGGTTATTCAGATTTATAACTGGAATAGGTAAAGCTGATAGGTTTATAATTTAGTTTTTTGATAAGGTAATTTATGGGAAACCCTGTTAATATAAATATCATCCAAGCTTATGCAGCCACAGCTGACAAAAGTGAAGAAGTTGAAGAGTTTTATGAACACTTAAAAGAGATTAAATATCTAACAAAAAAACTTGAGATAAACATAGCGATGGGTGACTTCAATGCAAAAGTGGGCAGAAATGATATTGGAAAAATTATTGGATAACATGGCTTAGGCACAAGAAATGAATGAGGAGATCACCTTGTCCAGTTCTGTCAGGAAGAAGATCTAACAATATCAAACACCTGGTTTACACTTCCACCCAGAAGACTGTACCATTGGAAATTGCCTCATGATAACGGCATAACATTTTCAGAAATCAAAATGATTAAATACTGAGAAATAAAAGATTCCACAATAGTATAAAGAGTGTAAAGACTTACCTTGGAGCAGATATCTCATCAGATCATAATCGCATAGTTGCAGAAATACGAATTAGATTGAAATCAGCCAAAAATTCACAAAAGAAAATAACGAAAATTGATGTAGAAAAATTAAAACCCCCAAAGATAAATAAAAGAGCCGAGACACAGCTTAACCTGCGATTACAACTGATTAACAGAGAAGAAAATGAAAGAGTGGACTCTCTTTGGAATAGCTTAAAGAATGCCATCATAAGAACAAGTATTGAAGAAGTAGATTATGTGAATAATATAAATCAACAGGAATTGATGACAATTGAGATTCTTTCTCTTATTGATACAAGAAGAATCTACAAAAACAAAGATATAGTCAAATATGCAGAAACACATATCATCAAGAAAAAAATTAAAGAAGCAAAGGAAAATTGGATGAAAAATTTATGTACTGAGATTGGCCTGCTTGAAAATAAACATGACTATTTCAATCTGTATAAGAAAATGAACGAAATTTCCGGAAAACTCAGGAAAAAAGCAAACAGTGTCTCTAAGAGACAAAAATGGAAAAATAGTTCTAGAAGAAGAAAATAAAGCACGGATTTGGATAAAATATGTAACAGAATTCTTCAACAATACTAGACAGAAGCTTATAAATATAAAAGATAACATTCAAGGACCAGCAACTTTGAAATATGAAATATATAATGTATAAGATCAGGTTAAATAGGAAAAGCCAGTGGACCAGATAGTGTACAAACAGAATTTTTAAAATTAATAGAACCAGACAACATTAAATTTATTGAACAACTATTCAATAAAATATATGCAAGAGGCAAATATCCACCAGAATGGCTCAAATCTACATTCATCACTGTCTCAAAGAAACTCAATGCAAATTACTGTGGCATCTCCTGACTTAGTCTAATGAGTCAAACACAAAAAATATGATTAATTTAATTAAGTAATAAAATAAAATTTTATTACTTAATTATATTTCATTACTTAATTATATTTTATTACTTAAGTAATAAAATACAATTTTATTACTGAATTAAATTTATTACTAAAATTTATTACTTAATTTTATTACTAAAAAAACGAGAATTAATTAAAAGCTTTAATGATAAAAAACACAACTAATTCTCGCTTTTTACAGTCTTCATCTGGTATCTTTTTAGGAAGAGGAAACAATAATAAAAACTGAAGATTCTAAAAAGGTGAGAAGCGCAGATAAATTACAGTACATAACTGAAATAAAAAACGTTGTATTAACATTTAAGTTGTTCTATTTTATGTGCCATTGTTGTATGTGTGGTAGCTGACGATCAAGAACGCCAGTACTGAATAACAGCAGTATGCTATTCACGGATGTTATAGCTTAAATTGTTGTTTAAATGTTCAGGATTAAGGACGATCTTAACAGCAGTATAATAACAGCAGTATGGCTATCAGAGATGTTATAGTTTAAATTGTTGTTTAAATGTTCAGGATTAAGGACGATCTTAACAGCAGTATAATAACAGCAGTATGGGTATCAGAGATGTTATAGCTTAAATTGTTGTTTAAATGTTCAGGATTAAAGACGATCTCCCTGAATTCCATTATCCGATCTCTTAAAAGCCATCCTGAGCCTAAGCATCACAATCTGAAGTATCCTGGCATATATATTAAACTGTGGTGTGACTATAATGTTCCTTATTATGGTCAGAGTAATAAGTCTATTGAACTTTTTATGGAGGAAGATGAAAGAGACATCTCCTATAAATGATCACATGCCAGTGACTTATCCAGCCACATTCTCTTCTCTAACAATCCTCATGATGATTTTCAAGGTCACTCAATTTCCTGTAATAGATCTCAAAACATTTTCCGCTGCAATGATGAATTTGAAAGAAAGATAGTGGAATCCAGGAAGATTGTCCTTAATCCTGAACATTCAAACAGCAATTTAAACTATAACATCCCTGATAGCCATACCACCGTTATTCAGTACTAGCGTTCTCGAGAGTCTGCTACCACGTGTACAACAAACAATGTCACGTAAAATAAAACAACTTGAATGTTAATACAACGGTTTCAATTATGTACTGCAATTTATCTGTGCTTCTGAGTTTTTTAGGATCTTCAGTTTTTATTATTGTTTCCTCTTTCTAATAAGATACCTGATGAAGGCTGTAAAAAGCTGAAACTAGTTGCGGTTTTTTCATTAAAGCTTTTAATTAATTCTCGGTGTTTTAGTAATTATATATATATATATATATATATATATATATATTAATTGAATTAATCAAAAGCTTTAATGATAAAAAACGCAACTAGTTTCGGCTTTCTACAGCCTTCATCAGCTATCTTTTTAGGTAGACGAAACAATTTTATATACTTGGTTAATAGATGTAAATTAACCAATTATATAAAATTACCAAGTAATTTTATATACTTGGTTAATTTACATCTATATCTCCTCCAGAGATTCTTATTCAAAATAAAAACACCTTGTAACTTGTATAGCTAAAGTTGATAAGCCTCTGTATTACTAAAAACCTTAGTATTTTTAGGGTCTAGCTACTCACTGAGGAGACCTTAAAAAAGGTTGAAACCGGTCTGGGTAGTGACCACACCCATATATTGCAGTATGCATCTCTTAGTGAGATTTGCTTTACATTATGGAAAATACTAAGAAGAGTGATCAGAACTTCACCCACCTTTACAATGAGTTGCCCTGGTGTTGCACCACCTTTAGACTTGAACTACGTTCAGGCACAAACTTGACTGTTGGCTTACTTGGGATTAGGAGTAAAATAACGAAGTTTATAAAATTACTTGGTAACCCTAATATATATTATTCCCAAGGTAAAAAAACTTATTTATATATATATATGGGACTGTGCACCGATAACCTTCAGTCTTTTTTAAATCATTTAAACGACTTCCACCAAGATATCAAATAAACAATGGAGGTTGAAGAAAATGGATCTCTTCCCCTTCCTGGACGTAAGACTGATTCTATTAAAATACCAATCTTTAGAAAATCTACACACACAGATAGATACCGGAATGCATCCTCACATCATTATCTTTCATAGAAATTGGATATCATCTCAACTCTAGCACATGGTGCTACATCTATACTGTCAGATGATGAAGATCTAAAAAATGAACTACAACATCTACAAAGAACCTTCACAAGTAATGGCTTCTCGTCGAAAACTATTAATAAGCATCTATACCACCGCCATCAAAACAACTCAGAAACACAAGACAATCCAAAAGATTATATCTCCTTACCATATATCAGCTCGCTCTCCGCAAAACTAAGAAGAATTTTAAGATAGTTCAACATAAAAACCTGTTTCTCTACTCTTCCTAAACTAAGATCGATTTTAAGCAAATACAAACAAGCCCACGACCATCTAAATTCCCAGGAGTGTACAAAATCACGTGTGACTGCGGAAGCAATACTATGGCCAAACTGAAAAATCCATCCTCCTACATCTAGAAGAACACCAAAAAGACATTGCCTTCAAAAGAACTAGGGCAAGTGTCAAGCCATGTACTGTTTTCAGTAAACACAAATGATGAAGGCCGTCAACATGAGATAAACTGGACAACAACCTCAAACCTTCATATATGCCATGACGAGGTGGAGCGATGCATAGTCGAGTCTAAGGAATTTGTTATGGACCCTCATCACATAAATAATAGCTTCAGCTATAAGCTACCAGACTCTTTCAGCTCTGCTATCCGATATTGGCACACGTGCGAAATCAGACACATGCAGCTACTTAACAATAGAACTTCAACATGGACTGTAGCTACAGTTCAAAGCCAACTGATTTTATAATAGTCGTTTTATAGTGATACGATGTTTCGTATAGAGTTTACTTGTTTTCTATGTTCCCATGCCTGAAGAAGTCGGACAATCCGATGAAACATGTTGCATTTTGAATAAATTTAATTGTTATTCTAGTCTCGGTTATAGTCAGTATATATATTTGTTTATATATATATATATTTATATATAGCTGGCATTAGCCAACCTTACTGAGCACACTTTCAATTGCGACGACAAAAATAAACAAATAAATCAATTAATTAAAAATAAAAATGAAACAGGTTTAGTGATAATCACAGCAACACCAACAAAAACAAAAATAATAAAACGCTTGATTGTTGAATATTGATGATGTTATGTAACGATAGTTTGTTTGTTATTCGAGTGATTAAAAGTCATTCGCAAATTCACTTTAACAATCAACAGCCGAAAACCTGTCACTGGGTTTGTTATTAGGTTTGCATTGATTAATATGAATTGCATTATGTTATTTCCCAACTGCCTTCACCATCACAGCGACCATTCGGGCATACAAAGTAGGTAGATCCACATCCACAGCAAAGAAACACTTTTACAACTGATATCTCAGGTACAGTAAAATTAATTCTCTTATTTTAAGCGCTTTTTTGCCTCTCTAAATGATAATGAAATAACTCGGGATGCATACTTTATTGAAGGTAGTGTAGAAATAACCTTTGATTCCTCTGATGCATATATGGACGAACACAATAGTAAGTTCGTAATTATATGGAAGGTATTACAATGGTACACTTGATTACTATGCTTATTGCTGCTGTATTATGCATACGAGGGTGGTGTGATATGATCTCGGGCTCGACTATAGATGGGAACACTATAGGCAAATATTTCTTTTATAAGTTGGAACATCTGTGATAAGTATCCATTTGAAATTGCAGGTCATTCTATCAGGTACTTTGTTTTATAAAGCTGTCTGAAGCAAAAGTTTTGTCTGTTATCACTTGAAATGGGTAAAATTGAGTATCGTGCGGTTATAAAATTCATTGAAAAAAATAACGTTTAACTCCAAAAGAAATTCATTCGAAGTTCATGAAAAATTATTTTCACACTTTATCTTCGTTTTCAACAATTAAGAAATGGGCTGACGAGTTTAAACGTGGCCATACCAGTCTTGAAGGTGATCCATGTGAAGGATCATCTTCCACGTCCAAAAAGTGTAACAACACCAAATCAGTGATCAGTTCACTGTATGATATTGGGTGACTAGTAAATAGGTGACTAGTAAAGAGGTGGTGTCGAGGCTAGCTGGTGAACGGACGTGCTATGGGAGAGCTCCTGAGAGATTTATGTTTTTTGTTGATTTATTGGTGTTTTGGACTCAATTTAATGGACTTAAGTGTGTAATTTTGGTATATTATTGGAGCTTCATTAGCGTGGTTAGTGTACTAAAGTGTTTTATAACATAATCTATGTCGGGAAGTCGCCGCTAGATGAATTCGTAATGTGTAGTGTTCGTGCAAGCTCCAGATAAGATAAGTATCATTTTCAATTATCGATACAAATTACTTAATATTGTGTAGTTTTGTTTTGTTTGCCTTGCATATTTTAGTGCGTCTATTTTTGGTGTGTTATAACGTATAATTTGACAAAACGCGTTGCAAATAAGTATGGTACCTGTGCGAAGGAAAATGGCGGCCAGTAATGAAGGTTCGCCATCGTTATCAAAGAACGGTAGCATAAAAGAAATTAGTCAGTGTACTAGCTGTGAAATGTACGCTTTGCGGAGTTTGCGAATGACAGAGAGAATAAAATGGGGGGAGGAGTATTGTTGATGATAGCTGATGAGCTCCAGCCAAGGAGAATAGAAGTTGAATTACAGGATAGAGAAAAGAGCACATTTGAGGCCATTTGGTGTGAGATTGTGGCTAGCAGAACTAAATATACAATTGGGTGCTGCTATAGACAAGGTGATGGAAAAGATGGTGGTGACAGTATGCACAAGCAAATAGAAGAAATAGGTGGAAGGAGGGTGATTATTATGGGAGATTTCAACTATGGTCGCATTGATTGGAGTGAGGAGAGGACACACGGGAGGAAGGAACTGGATTTTATGAGGTTATTAAGGGATAACTATCTGCGACAGCATGTAATGGAAAATACTAGGGGTCAGAGTGCTTGACCTAGTAATTACATCTGAGGAGTTGGCTGTAACAAATATGACCACATTCTCACCAATCGGTGAGAGTGATCATAGGGTCTTAACTTGGGAGGTGGCTAAAGGTGTAGAATTTTCAATTAAGACAGGGTACATGTGGAATTATCGGGCTGGAAAGTATGAAAAGCTTAGGAGTTTGATTGGTTCAGTGCCATGGCATGTACAACTGCAAGGACTGGAAGTTGATAGTGCATGGGAGGTAGTTAAGAAGTGCTTGCATGAAGCAATGGCTGACTGTATACCTAGAGTCCGAATAATAAATCAAGTAGGGGTTAAATGGATGAATAACACCATTAAGCTTGAGTTGCAAAAAAAGAAACAACTATGGAGGGAATTTAAGGAGAAGGGTGACCGGCAGGCACATGAACGGTATAAAGCGCAGGCCAGAAGTGTGACGAGTGTGGTAAGAAATGCAAAAAAGGATTACGAAAGAACATTGGCTATGCAGGCTAAAGAGAATATTAAACAGTTTTTTAGATATGTAGCAAGTAAAAGGATAAATGTACATGGCAGATTGATTTTAAAGAATGCCGATGGTAGGAAGTAACTGAATCAGTTGAGATAGTTGAGTTACTGAGTGAGCACTTTGCAAAAGTATATCATCCAGGTGGTGACATTGCAGAAACGAATAAACCAGTAGATTATACGGGAATTGTGGTTAATGAAGTGGAGGTGAGTAGTCTGTTGCATAATCTCAATGTCAATACATCTGTGGGATTGGATGGTATACCAGCTCGTGTTGTACGAGAAGCAGCTAAAGAATTGTCAGTACCCTTGACCATTTTGTTTAATTTGAGTCTCTGAACTGGATAGGGGTAATGGGTTTACAGTGATACTACTGGACCTTGCCAAGGCCTTTGATAGGATACCACATGGAACCCTAATCAGTAAACTGGAGCAGATGGGTATGGATATAGTGTTAGTGAGATGGATAGGAGGGTGGTTGAAGGAGAGATATCAAAGAATGGTTTATTCAGGAGTGGAGTCTAAAAGACGTCTTGTGACTAGTGGAGTGCCACAGGGCTCTGTTCGTGGACCACTGCTTTTCAATTTGTTGATCAATGATATTGAAAAGGATCTGAGAGGAAATGTTCACTTGTTTGTTGATGATGCAAAGTTGGGTAGAGCAATTGTGAGTGCACAAGATGTCAAAATTTTACAGGATGATTTGGAGAGTTTGGAGGACTGGGCTAGGAAAAATGGATGTCAATTTAATGTGGCAAAGTGTAAGGTTATGCACTTTGGGGTGAAAAGAATAGCAGCAGTATATCGCATTGGTGGAATCATACTCCAGGAGATTGATGAGGCCAGGGATTTGGGAGTGTTGGTGGATAGGGAGTTGAAGTTTAGGGGACACATTGCAAAAGTAACTAAAACAGCTCACCAAATCACTTGGTTTCTGAAAAATACTTTAACATGCAGAGACGAACAAGTTGTTGTTCCTTTGTATCGAGCTTTGATAAGACCCCATCTGGAATTCTATGCCAGCTATGGGCACCAGTGTTTCTTCGTGATGGGGAGGAAGTGGAGAGGGTCCAGAGACGAGTGACCAAGATGATAGCAGGTCTGTGGAACGAACCTTATGAGAATAGGTTGAAGATTTGTGGGTTGCAGAAATTGGACGATAGGCGAAGGAGGGGTGATATGATCGAGACATTCAAATTACTGAAAGGTTTTTATAAGATTGATCCAGAAGATATTTTTGAAAATATGACTGGTGGTGGGAGGACTAGGGGCCATGCATGGAAGCTGGGCAAGTGTGTGGTTGACAAGGGTGTTAGAGCTAGGTTCTTTACTTGGAGAGTGGTAAATGAGTTTAATAAGCTTCCAGAGTCTGTTGTGTGTGGTACTACCGTGAATGAGTTCAAGGCAAGGTATGATAGATACTGTGTGAATGTTGAATAGTTGTTCTTCACATGATGTTAGGGCCTCCCTCGATGAGCCTGTCGACTCCTTGGAGTTTCCCGGAGCAATAATAATAATAATAATAATAATAATAATAATAAAAGTGCATACAATTTCTGAGACTATAGGCATTTCAAAAGAACCTGCAGGATATATTTTGCATGAACAATTGGAATTGAAAACTTTTTGCGCAAGATGGGTACTGCACTTCCTCACAGCAGATCAAAAATACTCGCATTAAAATCTCTGAACAGTGCTCGAAGCATTCTAACAAGAATAAAACTGATTTTGTGCATCAATGTATTACTATGGTTATGACTTGAATTCATCTTTTCACACCTGAATCCAAACAACAGAGAGATGCCAGTTGTTCAGTGCCAAAGAAGACAAAGTCGATTCCATCAGCAGAATAGGTCATGGTATCTGTGTTTTGGGATCTGAAGGCATTTTGTTTATTAATTATCTTGGAAAGGGAAAAACAATAACCGGGGAATATTATTCCAATCTTTTAACCAGACTAGAAGAAAAAATTTTCTTCACATCCGGTGATCTGAAGAAAATCATCTTTCATCAGGAGACAATGCACCTGCCCACAAAGGTGTTTTGTCAATGGGAAAATTAAGGGATCTGCACTATGAATTGTTGGAACATCCACCATGTTCTCCAGATTGGATTCCCTCTGACTTCTATCTCTTCCCAAAACTAAACTGTTCCTCGCCAGTCAGCGTTTTTCTTCGAATCAAGAGGTGATTGCAGCTGTAGAGGAGTATTTTGCAGATTTTACTGAGAACCACGACACAGACGGGGGTGCTGGAACATCGCTGGAATAAATATCTGAAGGGAGATTATGTCGAAAAATAAAAATAATTTCAAAATTATGAATTCGTTTCTTAATTGTTAGGCCAAAAACCTTTTAGACTACCCTCATATATATCGTATAACAGGATGTTGACTGCTCACTTTCTGCGATTTATAACTGCTAGCAATATATCCTATTTCCTGTATTAGTGTTGAAAAGAAAGAGCTTTTAAATAAAGTTTTGATTGCACCTAATTTATAAAATTTAGCATTATTTTATTCTTACAACTGAATATAAATAAGAAAGTATTCATCAATTTCATCCGTTTCCAATTTTTTCCCCTTAAGTAATTATCTCTTTGACTTAACAAGGGGAGAAGCTCATTAGTTCCTCTTATAAGGCTAACTTGTATTATTATCTCTGGTTCCAATATTATTCATATAAAATCCACTTAACCCAATTATCACAATATGAATTTCGAGGAAATGTTTTTGTTATTAATTTCTGTTAACTCTACTTTCATAGCAAAATATCTGAAAGCATCTCTGTTGTTTAAACCAATTTGCGTCTGTTTGAAAATAGGTTATGGAATACATTTTGCGAATTTACCATAAAATGATGACTTCTTTTATAATATCTTTATCTCATATTGACTCTTAATGATTTATTCATTTACTTCATAACACTAAATTTGTGTAAATTATTGAAACATATATTCCTCCTCCCAGTTTAGTTTTCTGATTCATTTTATTCTTATTTAACAAATAGAATAAATTATTGTGGATATGTTTAATTATTGTCCTTTATTGCCTGATGAATATTTCTAAAATATCGATATCTCTAATATTTTTATTTTAAAACCACCGTAATGTCCAGTTGTAAAAACAAGCTTCTCTCAGTTAGATCTAGTGATATGTTTCTTTTAAACTATTAGCACTGCATGATTTAATAAAAAGTTTTGTGCGTGAAGTATAATCAGGTGTGAGTAACTTGTGTGTGTGTGTATATATATATATATATATATATATATATATATATATATATATATATAGAGAGAGAGAGAGAGAGAGAGAGAGAGGCTATTGATTTCATATCACTTGCTTTAGAATGCATCCCATAATGCAAAGCACCTCCTCTTTCAGACGTGTTTATTTCGGATGTGTATAATATATTTACAATTCTATTTAATTGTGGTTATCTACATATACGCTATATCTTTCCTGATTCAAGACTGCTTTTTCCTTTCTTTCGAAGATGGACCACAGATATCGTTTCGCATTCCTTGAAAGTCGTCACCCCAAGATACTCAAGGAAATAAGTTACGTCAAATGATTGAACATCGGGAATTAAATCGGGAAGTATACAAGATAAATACCTTCTCAGTTTCGTTCATTATTTTTTTAATAACTTAGTTTGGCATTTTATAAGAGTCTGCAATTGTAGTCTTTTTCCAAAGGATCTCATCTTATTATTCTTCTGTGTGCAGAAAACTACTGTCTTTTTTCCCCCATCTAATTTTTTTTAACAATCAGTTGTGAGGGTTTGTAATTCCGATGGAAGAATCATAAAGAAGGAATAAGATGTAATTCTGATGGAAGAAACTAACCTACCCTCCCCCTTTGGAAGACTCGACAGTCTGGTGTTAGACAGTCTGCAAGAGTTTGCAGACTGTCTGCAAACTCTTACAAAGTTTGCAAGACACCCTGAGTGCCTTGCAAACTTTTATACTTTCTAAAATTTCTAGCAATTTTGGTATTTTTTTACTGTTTACTCTTTTCTCCTCATAAAGCAGGTATTGTCCTCATTAAAAGTTAGCTCTTTCAGAGATGAAAGAAGTATTAGAATAGTATCAAGATTTCCGTATGCTACTGCTTTGACTGTGTTCATTCTTGAAAAAAGGAAGCAAAGCATTCTTTCTCTTGGTAGCATAAAGTCCAGATATAGGTTAACATTAAAACCTAATATTTCTATGCTGTTTTAGCTAAAAGATGGCTAGTTGCATCTCTCTCTCTCTCTCTCTCTCTCTCTCTCTCTCACACACACACACACACACACACACACACACACACACACACACACACACACACACACACACACACACACACACACACACACACACACACACACACACACACACACACACACACACACACACACACACACACACACAAACCAGAACAGCCTGAAACACTGAAAAATCAATGTTTTTGTCTTAGAATTTCACACGTTTCTTGTTAAAATAATGATTATTATTATGATGATGATAATGAAGATTATAGCATTAATGTATATTTTGTCATAGTAAGCCACACGTGATTTTCTAATAATCCTATTGTCGAAGACCAGTGAAAAGCGTTGGAAAAATCATAATCACAAGCTTCACTGTGGGAGTAAATCACTGCTTTTTTGAGGGTTTCCTGCTCAGCCTTTAAGAGTTTCGTTTACGTTTTCAATTTCATTTCTAATATTTGAATAATTGTGTCTACAGTTCAAATATAATAGTTGTTTCAACTTGATTTTTTCCATACTTTAGCAAAAAATTTTCTTTTCAATAGCAGTACTGAGATTATGCTGAACATACTTACATGGTAGTCAGTTCTTGTTTCATATTCCATTATACTCTTGTTTGTCTGTCAACAAGACTCGGTCCATTTCAATAATAACATCACTGATAAGACTGCTTGTTTTCCATGAGATTTTTACTATTAATTTTATAAATCTGTCTATGCTACCTAACTGGTACCCTAATATTACTGATAAAGAAGGCAACTAAATGACTCATTCTTCTAAGAGTGATCCTCTTCGCACTTTCTTTATGTCTATTCCATAATCAGATATCAACTAGATGTAGAATAGATAGAAATGTTCTGAAATTAGAGACAAATATCTGACCAGATTATGTACTGTATTTTGCTGAAACACTTAATACGATCTGCAGGTAATGACTACTTAGATTATTTTAGAACATAATTACATGTGGTGTCTATTGAAATTTCTTTTACTGTAATTGCACGATTTGCGAGCTGATTTCTGTTCACTTGAACAGTGAAAACATAGGTAACAAAAAATCAGAATAGGATGCGTTGAGTAAACTTCTTAAATTTCTTGCTGGATGTGCAATATTATTAAGCAAAAGATTCGTAAGAAACGGATGATGTGGAAGGAATACTGTAATAATGATGATGTCCATTATGAATTATAAGCAGCCGGCAAGAAGAGTCACAAATGTTGTACAGAAGGAAACGTATGAGTATGAAAAGCAACTGCCTTTCATACTCATGCAAGCTAAAGATGTTCTATCGATATGCTACTAGTAAAAGAAATAATGAATATCAAAGAATAGCACTTCTCAATGAATTGAGGGTGACATATATAGTAGAGGTTGTTCAACTAATGAGTACCATTTTGCTAAAAGCTATCAACCTGGAGTAGGCGACATTGAGCTGAATGCTACCTCTACACTGAATGATGAAATTCAGGTATATGTAGAGCTGGTATTACAGCTGATGCCCAAGCTGAATAATAATTCAGCAATAGGGACAGTTTGGATATGAACACCGTTGCTGAAAGAGTGTTTAGCTGAACTGGCTATTCCTTTGACCAGTCTAGATAATTTGAGTCTCAGAACAGGGAAGGTTCTACAGGAATGAAAAGAATGATTGATTATTCCATTGCACAAGGGTGAAGGCTGATGTATCCAACTATTGACCAATCAGTATGTCAGTAGTAGGGGTGAGGAATTTCGAAAAATTTGTCAAGGTTCGCATTCAGAAATGGGTTGACAATCAATCTTTATTTTGCAATAAGCAGCATGAATTTATTAATGTTTATTCGCCCGTCAATGTGGATAAAATATACTAGTCCCCTACAATTTTAATATGCAGTTCGCATCCATGGTAACCTGGACGTATATATATGTCTTGGCCGGTTGGGTGGTTAAGAGAAGGTTGTTTTAGCAACTTGCTCACATTCTATAATAAGTTTCTGTTGAACTAGACAAGGGGAATGGTTACACCAGGAGACATTTGGATTTTGCTAAGGCTTTTGACAGAATATCGCATGGAAAAATGTTGCATAAATTGGAGATATGCTTTTGGATTATAAAATATTAGAGTGGATAAGAGGTTGGATAACTCACAGATATCAAGAATAGGTATATGGGGCATATCAATCTGCAAGATTTACGGTAACTACTGGTATAACACACAACAATCAGTGATTGGTTCACTGTTATTTAATATGTACATTAATAATGATAGGAAAGATTTGACAGGCGACATACAGCTATTTGCTGATGATGCAAAGATGGATAGAGTAATTCGAATATTACTGATTTGAAATATTTGCATAATGATTTGAATTAGCTGGAATTGTGGGCATGGGAAGAGGAATGTCAGTTCAGTGTAAGTAAATGTGAAATCATGTACTTTGGTCTGATTAGATATCCAATATCGTATTTATATTGGGATTATGCCAGAAGAAAATGAACAGGGTAGGGACCTTGTAGTGTTAGTAGATAGGGAGTTGTATTTCAGGGTCCATGTAGCCAAGATTGCAAATACAACTCGAAGAATAATGGCAATGCTGAAAGGAATTTTGACACGTAGATATAATGATGTCATTTGCCTTTTTACAAGGCCTTGATAAGACCTCATTTAGATTAATGTGTGGAGGTCTGGTTTACTAGTTTAGATTCTGATTTTGATAGTGGCGACAGTGCAACGGAGGGTGTTAAACTGACATCAAGATTGTGAAACACTAATTTTGAAGGCAGATTGAGAATTTGTAGACTGCATACACTAGGAAACAGGAGTAAGAGGGGCGATATAACTGAGACGTACGAAAACATGAAAGGGGTCATACAGGAATTCAGATCATGGAATTTTTCAATTTATGGAAGGTGTGAAAAGGGCAACCTTGGAAGTTGAGAATGAATTATGCTAAGAGGGGATGAGGGCTGGAATTTTCTCTCATAGGTTTGTGCCATTGAATGTATTGCCATTGAATGTCGTATATTCAAGCAGTGTGAATGAATTCAAGCATAAGTATTATAGCTGGTGCATGTAATATTTGACATCTCTCAGTGAGTCCCTGACTCCTTAGAAGTCTCTCTCTGTCTCTCTCTGACACAGTTTATTATCTTTGGAAGAAATTACATGTGTGTAGGGAACATTTCGTTATATATTATTAAAATTATTATGATTAGGTCAATGTAATATTATAATTAATGTTAAAATTAATAGTAATCCTAACAAAAACAATATATACTTAGAGTTTCACAAAAACAGTTAAACAGATATTTTTGCATTTTCTCATTTACATTTGAATTTTACAATCAGTTTTATTCACAATTCAATTCACATCAACATTTTTTTATTTAATATGCAATATTTGGCATAATGCATTAATTTCACTTTTCACAATATTAGTTTTATTTTAATTATTAATTAATTAAAATAAAAAAAATTGACAGCAACAATGAACTAATGAAACTTTACAATTTTATAAGTTTACAATTCTGTACTAACTATGTGTACAATTTGATACATCACTTTACTTTCAGTTATTATTTCTTCTCAGAGAATGACATATATTTTGAAATATTTCGGAAAAGTGCTGTCATTTCTTATATTACACTTTTCACTCTTAACATGTTTATAATTGCATGATATGGAATTCATATAACAGAATAACACAGATCCCAATATTGGTTTATAAATAAATAAATAAATATATATATATATATATATATGTAGAAAGTATTTTTACCTTGGGTATAATTATGTTAAAGATACCAAGCAATTTTAAATTTGGTTTTACTCCATTTTTCCCAAGTAAGCAAACAGACAAAAATGTCAAGTTTGCGCCTGCAAGTGATGCAAGACAAGCTGATCCTACAGGTAGTGCAAGACCAGAGCAACTCGTGGTAAACGTGGAACAAGCTCCGATCACTAATCTTAATATTTACCCTTAATGCCAAAACACATCTCCAATAAGGGGATGTATGATGTTTTGTATTAAAGGCAAGGGCCACTACCCAGACTGGTTTTGACCTTTATTGAGGTCTCATCAGTGGGAGCTAGGCTAGAAATACCAAGATTTAGTAATACAGAGCTTGTAAGTATTTTACCAAAACAAGTTACCATAAGGTGTTCTAACCTTATTGAATAAAAATCTCAGGAGGAGATCTAAGTGTAGAAAGTAAAACCGAGTTTAAAATTGCGTGGTATCTTTAACATAATTATACCCAAGGTAAAAATACTTTCTACATTTAGATCTCCTCCTGAGATTTTTACTCAATAAGGTTAGAACACCTTATGGTAACTTGTTTTGGAAAATACTTAGAAGCTCTGTATTACTAAATTTTGGTATTTCTAGCCTAGCTCCCACTGTTGAGACCTCATTAAAGGTCGAAACCCGTCTGGGTAGTGGCCCTTGCCTTTAATACAAAACATCATACATCCCCTTATTGGAGATGTGTTTTGGCATTAAGGGTAAATATTAAGATTAGTGATCGGAGCTTGTTCCACGTCTACCACGAGTTGCCCTGCTCTTGCACTACCTGTAGGATCAGCTTGTCTTGCATCACTTGCAGGTGCAAACTTGATATTTTTGTCTGTTTGCTTACTTGGGAAAAATGGAGTAAAACCAAGTTTAAAATTGCTTGGTATCTTTAACACACATATATATATATATATAATTTTTATAAATTTAATCCTTTCTTATTATTAAAATTATGGTTACATATTGTGTTTATATATAGACTAGGGTTACCATATAAGCATTTATGCGGATATGTCCACATACATTTCGAACCCCCACCGTTTTGTCCCCATTTCTGTGGGAGCAATTCAGATTTTTCCCCAGGCACTTCGCCTGTGTTGGAAACACTGGGGAAACAAGAATGCAGGAAGTTGGTTATATTATACAACATTTGAATTAATAATCGAATCGAATTGTGCTTTTAGATATCCACGTTCGTTTTTTTAACTTTTTGCTCTTTCTTTTCAAAATAAATGTGATGTTTTGGGAATGATAATTGCAATACAACATTTGGTCTTGCAAGAGGTCAAGGCAATAATGTATTTACCAACTTGAAGAGATTGGTTAACCAATCATTGGTCAGAGTGGGATGCCCTACACACATCCTTAATAATTGCATCCAACATGGTACAGACCTGTTTGACATTGGCCTACAAACTTTAATAGTTAAAATATATAAATACGTTTCAATATACAATGTCTGCATAGAGTCTCTCAAGGGGTTCTGTGAGTTTGTGGATATAGAATACCAGCAACTTTTAAATCACAGAAAAATACAATGACTATCCTTGTACCCTGCTGGTAAAAGACTAATTCAAATGTATACAGCTCTTACATCATTCTTTTTATCTCAAAATAGACTACCAGCTGTAATAAAGAACTTTTTTGAAGATCCATTCAGTGAAATCTATCTATGGCATTTGCAGTCTCTAATTGGTGTGTTCCATTCAGATATTAGTAGGCTAGAGAAAGAAGACAATTCCCTTATTGATGTAATGGAAATACTATCTTCATTACATGATCTTGTTCAGGGAAAGAAAATTTCAATGGTACAAAATGAACATTTCGTACCATTGAAAGCAAAGGACATGCTAGAAAATCGAAATTCATGGCTTGAAATCTGGGGTAAAACGTTTTGGTGTAATGTGTTCATTACACCACATGTTCAAATAGTCTAAACACCCTACATATAGTATTTAGACTATTTGAACATGTGGATGCAACAACAGTTCAATGAATTGTCCTGTTTTAAGTGGCTAGGTCTTAAAGAACTCTCCTGGGAAAGTGTAGAAAAAGGTATACACCTTGATTGAGCGAGATGTGCAAGTTGATAACAGCAAATGTTTTTTGTTGATGAGATGTTTTGCTTCATATGATAGAAAAGAAGTGTGAAGTCATAAAACATGGTGCGACTACATTGAATTATGTAAGAGTGAAGAACAGTACAATGAAATTGTAAAGATGGCCCACTTTTTCTTTGCAATTCCAGGTCAAAATGCCAGTGTTGAAAGGATCTTTTCATTAATTCAAGCTCAGTGGACCAAGAACCTGTGAAAGGACTTGCTTTGGTTAAATTTAATCACAGACATTTTACATGTAAAAATATGTTCGACTATTTGTGTCGAAACAAAGAACTGCTAAAGAAAATTGTTCTAGTGAAAAATATGCATGGGCTGCAAAGTAATGTATGCAGTGTGATAAGAATAATTCTTTTTCATGTAGACCTACTCTTGTTTCATGAGTCTTATGATGTCACTTAAAATCTCATATTTTGTGTGTTCTAATAAGCATACTCATCACATCTAATTAATGAAAGCTTACAAAGGTAAAGATTTCAAATATAAGTATTTATTTTTGTGTTAGATGCTTGTGTCCGGAACGAGTTGGTCATGAGATATGGTGTCAGAATTTTGGCATTTTAGAATATGGTAACCCAAATATAGTCAGCACATATGATTACATATTCACAACAAATACAGTTCTGTTTTTTTGTCACAATGTAATTCGTACAACTTTTCCTATTTACCCGTATAATGTATTAATAATAGTTAGTATAGGCAGTAATTTATAAGTTGAGGTTGAATAAAGTTGCATTTTTACAGCATTTATAAAATTAAATGAGTTATACAGGATATATTTATTATTTATCATTAAATGTTTTTAAGCACTGTCACTACTAAATGATGGTGGTCTGAAACGTTCACGGCCTAAAAATGAATACACGAATTTATAATTTCAAAATAATTTTTATTTTTCAACATTATCTCCCATAAGATTAATACATTTATTACAGAGATGCTTCAGCGACATTACCCCGTTCCTGTTGTGGTTTTCAGTGAGATCTACAAATAACCCCTCCACAGCTGCAATCACCTCTTGATTCGAAATAAAATGCTGAGCAGTAGAAGAGTTTTAGTTTTGAGGACAGATAGAAGTCAGAGGAAGTCAAATCTGGGGAATAGGGTGGATGTTCCAACAATTCATAATGCACATCCTTTAATTTTCCTATTGCCAAAATAGCTTTGTGGGCATGTGCATTGTGCTGATGAAAGATTATGTTTTTTCCTTCTGCAAACTGGGTCTTTTCCCTCATATTTTTCTGTCTAGTCTGGTTTAGAGATCGGAATAACTTTCCTCGGTTATTGTTTTACCCTTTTCAAGATAATTAATAAAAAATTGCCTTTAGTATCCCAAAACACCGATGCCATGACCTTTCCTGCTGATGGAACCGATTTTGTCTTTGTTTGGTGCACAACAGGCTTCTGTCCACTGTTTTGACTGCTGTTTGGATTCTGGTGTGTAATCCAAGTCTCATCCATAGTAATAAATTGACACACAAAAATTCAGTTTTATTCTTATTAAAATTCTCCAAGCACTATTCACAGATTTATATGTGAGTGCGTTTTTGATCTGCTGTGAGCAAGCACAACACCCATCTTGTGCAAATCTTTTTCATTTGCAATTCTTCATGCAAAACATATCTTACATGTCCTTTCGAAATGTCTATAGTCTCAGCAATTTTACGCACATTTACTCTCTGCTCATCCAATAACATATCGTGCACTTAATCAATGATTTTGGATGTTGTCACATTGTTTGGACATCCTTTATGTGGAACAATTTCACCACTGGTACGGACACATTTAAACTCGGCAGCCGATTTTCTAGTTGTTAAAAAGTAAGGAACAGAGTGCCCATAAACTTTTACGAACTTCAAATGAATTTGATTTGGTGTTAAATCTTCTTTTACAAAGAATTTTATAACCGAACCATAATGAATGTTATCTATTTTAAGGGATACATATAACACATACAACACTTTTGCTTCAGGCTGCTTTATAAAACATACTACATGATAGAATGACTTGCAATTTCATATGGATGGTCTATTGGTAGCCACCAAAAGATATACTATTACTAATAATATTGATAACATTAATATTATTAATTCTTTTGTTAACAAATCACTCAAACTTTATTATTCATACATGATATTTACAATGTATACACTGCTTGGAAAGCAGTCTACAGAGCATCTATAGTGTGTGGAACAAACAGCCATTGTGCCCACCTCAATAAGATGTAGGACATCCCTTCACTATCATGACTGCACCAATCCTGTGTGGCATACTTTCCACAAGTTCAAGATTGTGATCAATGAGAAGTTTGGACCATTCTTCCTGTAGTCATGTAATGAGGTTCAGGAATGTTGTGAGGCTGACATCCCTTGACCTCACCTGATGATCTAGTTCAGAAGGCAAATGTTCTACATGGTTTAGATCATTTCTCCATAGAGAAAAATCAAGTATGGTGAAGTTCATGTCCAGAAACCATGCACTTACAGTACCTGCCTTATGACCATGCACCATACATTGTCTTTTTGAAAGAGACAATGGTCACTTCTTTTGAATCCCCACAACCTAGGATGCATTGCTTTGTCTAAAATATTCGTATGTCTGATGGAATTTAATAATTTCCATTCTTCTTCTTCCTGCAGCTTAGGCATTTCTTTTGCCAGTGGTTTTATACCCTGCTTAGAAAGAAGTCCAGGACACCCTCAGCTGGCATGGGACATCGTAGCATGTAATGCATCATATGTTTAAAACTGTATAATTTGAATTCTTGCTCTTGTCATAGTTCATTTCATCTGGAACTGAGAGTTTGAAAGAGGCGTTGTAGTATAATGCCCTTTTGCAGGCCTACATGTTCGGCAAATTGTTGACAACTTAGACTATTTCTGAACAACAATCAGCGATTCTGTAGTAAGATGGAACAGTTTGTAATAAACTGCAAGTGCTACCTGCAGTGGAAGACCTAACACACTCATCAAATGTGACCGTAGGGGGCTGTGAAGGATAATATGAAATAACTCCATTCGTCAGCTGACGCATTTAATGTGGAGTTCCTGGCAACGATTGGAACACAAATCTGCACAAAAAACATTCAGAACTGAGGATCACAACACAAAGGTCACCACATATTTGGCTGGCCTCCACAGAACCCTGATCTTGACCTTACATCATGCCACAGACGTTCGATCTGTGAGATGAAGTGTAGCATTGGGTAAAGCAAATGAAAATGTGAAACTTGGAAAATTGTTGCCCATAATAGGCGAATAATCACTAGGCTACTTGCTGGGCAACTTCGTGCCAGTAAGGAAACCGTTAGATTAATCTTATAGATTTGCACAAGAGTAAGATTTCTTTGAGGTTTGTGTTGCATTGTAGCTGCCTCATATGAGACAGTTTCTGGCTGCAAAGTCAATCCATGAGATCGAATATCCCTCTATTCGCCATATTTGGCCCCTACAGACTTTTCCTCATCTTTCTCATATTTGAAGTATGCCTTGAAAGGGGAGTTATTCAGTGACATTAAGGACATTTAATGTGGTGTGATCAAGAAAATAATGAATGTTTCCATTCAGAACTTCTATCATTCCTTGAAACACCTATACAACAGAGTAAAGATAGTATGGAGTTGGAGGGAGATTATTTTGAATCTGTTATTGACCATTCCAAATATAGTTCTTTATTTTGGTATAACAATTGTTGTCTCATTACTTAATGGGAACACTGTCAGTAGCAGATTATGTTCCTTTGAGGCCCAGAATCCAATCACCTTTTCATTTTAATATGTTCCTAATTTTTTTCCTATATGCAATAACCATAAAATAGAATACAAACATTAGTTATCTAAAAATATATCAGATAATAAAAAATAATAAATATAAACGTTGACTAAATTTTTAGAGACATATTATATTTTTTTGTTAAGTAATTTTGAGGTCCCTCGAGATGACGAGGCCCTAGGCATGCGCCAATTGCACCTATTGGGTAATCTGCCACTGCACACTGTTTACACAAAATAGGCTAAACGAAAGAGTTTGGAGAAGAATATAAAATACTATCTATCATGAAAATGTCAAAATAATATGTGTTACAGAATATGACTAAAACGTAAGGGGGTTTTAGAGATGTTAAAGGTAGCAGAAATCTGGATCATATATTCTGGTTATCTGAAATAATTACTTTGAAAGTTATTTAAACAAAATCAGTTATCAGAATAGTGGTAGAAATAAAAATCCTAAATGAATGTAGTCATGAGTACATTTCACTCTTGTGGACAAGCTTAGGTGTGGTGGAAATTATTTAGCAATGTTTTAACGGTATGATAAAAACAACAGGACAATTAACAACAAACGATGTATTCAATAACTGAATAATATTTCCGTTAGTTTTAGACTAGGTCTAACTTGGACACAAACAATTATGGAGTGACAATAAAAGTAGAAAACAATTCCATATGTACCAAACAAACAAACATATTCTAAGTTAACACCCGGACTTTGAACTAACAACGTTTCGTATTCAGACAACAGAAACAAATAAGAAAATTCACCAGACCTTGATAAATAGAAGTTTTTTTACTGCAGTCAGTTCTTGTGTTGGTGTTCATCTTTGAATGATGGTCTTTCTAATTGCCAGCAAAGGTTGCTAGATTGGTAGAGCCTCTGCTACTAAGGGATCGCAAAAAGTTAAGCAAGTTTGAGCGCCGTTAGTAGGTGGAAGAGATTCAATCGTTCGATTTTGTTGGCACACTCTCCCTCTATGAGTCTTCGACTCCCTGGAGGTGTCACATAATAATATTAAAAAAGCAAAAAAAAAATAAGAAGAATAATAAATTAATGCAGCTGTTTTTGCAGTGATTATTATTTTCACTAATATCTTTTTCCATAAAGGCTTCATCGCAAGAGGGCTCTGTACACTGAATCCTCTAGTACTGGTTAGTCTTTCCAGTAGCTGTTGTGCCATGCTGGTTGTTTGTTTTTATGTAATAGATGTGTGTGTAATTTGGAATGATTCTTTGTTGACTTATAAACTAATTTTTTCTCTATTTTTCCAACTTCAGCGATTTCTGTATGTAGCGCAATTAGTTTTCCATGACTGCTAAAAGGTAAGAAAGTTATCTGAATATGAAACGTTGTTAGGCCTAACTACAACAGCGTGCTGTTAGCCAAACATTTGATTATGGTGATTATAGTTTTAGAGTAATTGTATTTTTAAGAATTCTTTAGAGAAAACAGTTCTATCAAGCTATGTTTTTAAAGGGTTCCCTAATAGAAGTTTTCGAAATTTTGTTCTTGTAGCTTAACCCTAACTTAACACATACAAATCAATTACATACAACACAAAAATGAGAAGGAAATATTTATTATCTTCTTTGCTGATATTTAGCTAGTTTGATATCCAGCATCTTCAGAGCATGAAAACAGTTCATAAAATAACAATTAGGTATAACATTGGGAATTGTTAAAAAATTGTAACAGATGGCATAAGGAACTAAAGTCCTAATTAGTCCTCAAGTTCAAATTGGTATTTCATGTACTGTGACAAACTGTTTTGTGCTCTGAAGATACTGTATATCATGGCAGCAAAATATCAGCAAATATTTATAAATATTATTTTTGTATAATTCTGTATTGTCATTAATACCATGAAAATGAATAATCTTTACTGAGAACATATGAGCCTTTCCACACATAGGTGAACTCAAGATTCATAGATTTTCTATTAACAAAAACGTTTTGAGATATTAATGATGCAAAGTTGTTCACAATAGAAAAAAGACCCAAGTTCACAAATTAACCAGCCATCAACATAATGTTTCCCTCCTCATTCATATACAAACACTAGTGTTACTCAGAAATAATTTTCTATTATTCAGTCTTCTGTAACAATGGATGGATGACCCATCTGGAGATATAAAGGAGTGATATACACTAATGTGATAAAGTATTTGGTTGGCTGCTCCTGCTATAGGTCAGGAACTGCAAAGGATGATGTGGGTAATATGTATTGGATATAGATATAGTGGATATAGATTGGAAGAAGTAAAGGTCATATAGGCAGAAGGTAATGGCATTTATGCAGCTTCTCAGGGATAATTTCCTAAGGCAGCAGATAAATACCTGTGCAGTTCATGAGAGTAATCATTCAGTTGTAATCTGGACAGTGGCTAAGCATGTGTAATTTTCAGTGAAGAAGGGTTTGATGTAGAATTAAAAGCTGAGAACTAAAAGAAACTTAGAAAGTTGCTTGAAGCAGTACCATGGGAGGATATACTGCAAGCAAAAGATGTCAGTAGTGCAGATGGTAAATGGGTGTTGGAAGGAAGAAGTAGCTAAATTGCAAGAGTTAAGAGAAGTTATAAACTGAGAATGAAATGGACAAGTTAGAGCATTAAGCAGACGTTAAAATGAAAGAGAAGCATGTGGAAGAGATAGGTGGTCATAGAGGTGACCAACCAGCCCACAAACAGCATAAAGCACAAGTGGGACTAATAAGGAATGCCAAATCAGAGTATGAGAGGAGATCAGCTGATCAAGCTAAGAGTAATCCAAAAGAGCTGTCAGTATGTGGCAAGCAAAAGAAAGAACGACCACAGTAAAATAATTTTGAAGATGTGCATGGTGCAGAAGTTGAGGCAGACAAACTAGTTGAATTATTGAATAATCGTTTTGCAATAGTATATCATCCAGGTGATGATATTGCAGTATTACATATGTCAGGATTTAAGATGGAAATAAGGACAGAGGGAGTCGAGTTACATTGGATCGTAAACAATCATGATTGGGTTTAATTTAATTGGATCAAAGAAAAATGTCAGTACAGCTATTACTCATTTATTACGAGAATGTGCTAGGGGAATGTTAGTCCCTTTGATTAGATTTTTAATCAGAGTCCCAACTGATGTGGCATTTCACAGGGATGGGAAGAAGTAAAATTAGTTCCATTGCATAGAGGTGGCTTCAAGACAAATAGCTAATTATAGGCCAATTAGTATTTCAGGAGTGGTGTGTTCAAAGTATAGGAGAAGTTGGTCAAAGACAAAATTTAGGAATGGGGTATTGTATTGTATGGGGGGATAGAATGGCTTTCTGAATGACAGGTAATGTTCACTAACACATTTGTTTTATGTAATAAGGTGACAGGTGGGCTATATGAGCATACTAACAGTATGACAATGGAATTATCAAAGGCATTTGATACTATATTTCATTCATATGTTACATCAAATGGGTATGGATGAGAGTGGTTGATGACATAATATCAGGTGATAGTTTATGCAGGCATGCACTCCTGTAGAAGGCCATTGACTAGTGGTTTGCCACAGAACTCTCTATGTCAACCACTACTATTTAATTCATTAATGATATAGGAAATAAACTGAGAGGAAATAGTTGTTTTCAGATTATGCAAAATTAAGTAGAGCTGATATTTTGATGTGTATGTTGATATTTCCAGGATGATTTAAATAGACTAGTATTATGGGCAAAGCAGAATGGATGCCAATTTAATGTGGCAAAGTGTAAGATTATGCATTTTGGAATGAAAAGATTACCAGCTCTATATCATATTCATGGTACATTACCCCAAGAATTTGATGAAGCCAGAGACTTGTGGATATTGCTGGATAGGGAGTTGAAATTTAATGGGTGTATTGCAGAGTGGCTCAAATAGTTCACAGGGTTACCTAGATATTGATAAATATCCTAAAATGCAGGGATAAAAAGGTTATTATTCCTCTTTATAAGGTTTTGATAAGGTCTCATCTGGATTATTGTGCACAGATTTGGTTGCCTCAATGTTTTACAGGTGTGGTTTGCAGGTTTTTGCAGCTGTTTATTTGGTGAGTGAATGAAATAGACTGCTAGTCAGTTGTGTGTGCTTTGTTAGTGAATAATTTCAATGCAAAATATAACAGCTATTGACAATTGTTGATTAATATTTTTAAAATGGATCTCTCCCAATGAGTCTATGGACTCAATGGCAATACCTGCATATATAATAATAATAGTAATATTATTCTCGGCTTCAGTAATACTGGCCTTATTGATCCAGAGCACTGAATTTGGATAAAGTTGGATGTCCAAGTTAGTACCTCAATTGACTTTTGTTTTATTTCCATTAGATGCCTTTGCTGGCTTTCTTCAAGAATGACAGTAATAGGAATGCTATCAGGCTGTATATTTTCTAGTATTATTTGAAGGCATGTTGTCCCAAAACTGTTGATCATGTTAACTGCTTGTTGAGTAATGTTCCATGTCTGGGCACGATATGTATATATGGCTTGACTGATAGTTTTGTACTGAATACAACAAAATTGCTCTTTCTAAATTAGAGTTCTACTTACCAAATTAAAGATCAATATCACACAAAAGTTCTTAAATTATTTAAAAAAAAAGTTACCTCTTGGCTAAAAGAAATGGCTTTTTACCCCATCAAGATAAGACTGTTTCATATTAAACATCTGCTTGAGGCTTTACATCTAAAGAAAAACAAACAAATAGTATTGCAATGCCCTTCTCCCCCCTCTTTGCCTGATTTTTAAAGTACCCACCCTTATCTGCAGATTACCTTTCTACAGTTTCAGTTACCTGTGGTCAACTCTGATCCTAGAAATATTAAATGGCAAATTCCAGAAATCAATCATTCATAAGTTTTAAATTGCACATCATTAATACTATTGCATCCAAAAGTCTAACTTTGAAGGATTCAAAATTTCTATTTTCCTTGTGCTTTTTTGTTGTTTTCCATCTTTGTTCCCATTTTATTTTGCCAATTAAGAGGTAATGATCTGATTCTATTTCAGATCCTCTGTGCACTTTTGGATCTATTATCATTTCTCACACTTTGATATTGCTGATTGACAGAAAAAAAATTTTCAGTATATGGCAAATAGAGAACTGGAGATAATCTCTCCAATTTGTTCAAGAGTGTCATTAGCAAGCATGTGTAGACTAGATGTTTGCTTGGAGAGGTGTGAATTTGTGAAATGGATTTCAAGAAGTAGCTCTGAGTGCCCTGACTATGAATGAGGATAAGGAAATGTATATTAGGTATTGTGTGTAGGAAGGCCAGAGTTTGTCTCTCATGATGAGTTTTCTGACTCCAGAGATAACTGTATAATAATTGGACACAGATTGGAAAAAGGAATGGTCAAAGGGAGAAGAGGAAATAGAATGTATAGAGCTGCTGCTAAGAAATAATTACTCGTCATGTCAGATGTACACCACTATAGTGTGGTGGTGGATATGAACTTTGATTCAAGATGATTTTGCTGTCTGGAGAAGTGCAAGTTTCTCTAGAAGGATTCTCTGATGCCAGAGAGGCATGCACTGGAAACAAAGAAGGCAATGGCAAACCATGTCTGCATATATTTTGCCAAGAAAATCTAACAAATGCAGGCTTAAATTATTCATATGGTTCTCCCAGGAAATGTTTGAGGTCAGAAGGCATCAAAACAGTTATTGGGAACATCAGAGTGAAACTTCCAATGGAATTAAAGTTGGATCAAAGCCTTCAGGAAGTTTATTCTCCAGTACACTTAATTTCAGAATAAGCTGTCTCCACTTTACTGACTGACATAAAATAGGATCATGGAATGTAAGAAGTAATATAAATGGTACTGGTACTGGTAACAAGAAAAAAGATTAGAACAACTCAGATTTAGATTTTAGAAAATAATTATTATTATTATTATTCCTGATACCTCCAAGGAGTCCAAAGACTCATTGCGGGAGGACATCTTCAACTATCTCTACACCTTACCTCTACTATGAATCAACGCCATCTACCGCCCACCTCCAACACCACCACAACTAGTAATTTTTCTCTGTAAATTGCGTGTGTTCTGAAGGGCCGATTTGTATGTATGCGGGATGAAAAACCCGAGTTTCCGGGAGAAAAAACCCTGCTACCTCCGTATGAGATCGGCTAACTCACCATCGATTGAAATCGACCAGATAAAGATTCCTCCCGTCGCGACGAGAATCGAACTTAGGCCTATTCCAATCGAAGGGCTCAATGTACCGTCGTTCTTCCAATTGCGCTACGGAGGCGCTTAATGAGCTTAGATAAGCAAGAATGGGTTACTTCAATACTGATGACTTTAGGATTTACTACTCTAGATATAAACATTACAGAAGAAATGAAGTGGCATTTATAGTTAGAAAGAAAAGAGAACGAAAATTACATTTTAGGATATAACCTTGTATCTGACAATAATATAAATCAGAATAGATGCATATTGTATACATGCATGACTGTATGTCTTACTCATACAAGTATATGCACTCACTATAGATGCAAGTGAACAAGAGGTAGAAGAATTTTACAGTAGATTGCAACAGTTAGTGTATTCTGTAGATAACAGAGATATTCTATTCATTTCTGTTAGGTATGGAAGGCAAAAGTGAGAGAAAAAGCAGAAAGGATGGAGTTTTTTTTTGTCAAGAACAATTTCTTTATTGTGAATATATATTGAAGTCAGGGAGATCATAATTACAGAAGTGCTATCAAGCAGCACAACACAACCTGGTGATGACTATACAAAAGATCAAGAATTAATGATTGCTGAAGTTAAATTGAAATTAAGGGCTAAGAAGAAGCAAGTGACTAATTGATTTTATTTAAATCATATAAAGGAAACATTGAAAGTAGATGTTGAAAATAAAGTTCCAAAATTTGGATAAGGAAGAGAATTAGAACAGTGAGAAGAAACAATAATAAAAGAAATCAGAAGAAGCTGATTAAATCAACAAGAAGAAACAATGTAAATGTCTGACAGAAGAAGGTATTCAGATAGCAGCAAAAAAAAGAAAAGTCAAATGTCAGAGAAAGAAAGGGATAGACAGTTGAGTGCAGATTTTTAGACAGACCAGGAACATAAAGAAAAATATTTAAACAAAAGTGCAAGGAAATTGAAGAAAGTAGGGTTATAGGCAGAACACTAGATCTGTTTACATTGATAAATGAGGTTACAGGAAAGTCGTTTAACCCTAGATTAGGAATACTAAACAGAAATAATAAGAGAAAACGTTTGATAGACAAAGTGAAACAAAGGTGAAATATGGGTGGGGATTTGTGCAAGATATATATTAATATTGAAACGAATTTAAAACGAGAAAATTTGTTAAGGAACCTATGATATTGCAAAGTGAGGTGATATGAGGAATGAAACAGCTGCCATAAAGATAATCTCCTTGAGCTGATGAAGTGTTAGTGGGATCGTTGAGAACAGCTAGGGACAAAGTAGTGAATAAAAGGAACTGAAAAAGTCTGGCAACAGATTTGGAAGAAAATATTCTGATAGAGATTGTAAAAAAAATCAATACTCAATCTTCTTCCTCCCCTCCATAAAAAGAGCTAAATCCTAGAGCATGTGAGAATTGGAGAACCTGGAGTGTCCATGTGTGGGCTAAGTATTTTCTTTTTTTATGTGAATGTGCAAGAGAATCGGCATTGCCTCAGATGAAGTTTTTCAATCTAATTCATAACTCGCAAGGTTCCGAATGGAGTGGAAAGAGAGTAAGATAGTTCTACTACAAAAAAGGTCACTCTGAGATAAAGTAGCAAACTACAGCCCAATTCATATCTCTGGAATTCTTGTTAAAGTATTGGAAAAAGTTGGTTAATGGAAAATTCAACAGTTGGTTGATAGAGATCCGATGCTGTGTAGTGGGCAGCAGCTTTGTAAAAGGTAAGTCCTTGTTTTAGTAATTTATAATAGTGTGACAGCAAATCCATGGTAGTTGTGTGTCTGCTTGGCAAGGGTGTGCAGACTAGATATTTTGCATGGAGAGTGGTGAATGAGTGGAATGGATTTCCAAATTAGTTGCGTTTTCTGACAGTGAATGAGTGTAAGAAAAGATATGATAGGTTTTATGTTTTTGACAGTCTTGAGGGCCTTCCATGATGAGTCTCTTTACTCCATGGAGATACCATATAATAATAATTTATCAGTTTTGTATATTTTTATATACATTTGTTTATTTGTTTTATATATATTTATTTGTATATATTTGTATATCTGAAACCCTGCTCCAGATACAAATATTGAAACTTTTTAAACCACTTTCATGTCTCTAATTAGTGGGGTTCTAGTTTCACAGCAGATAACGATATTCATCTTTCCACTAGAGATAATCACAAACATAGTGGTATTTGAACCTGAAGCCTGCTGGTTAGAGAGCAGATACAAAAACCACTCAACCAATGATACTGTCACCCTCTGTTTTTAATGTCATCAAAATCTTCATGATATTATTTATACTTTCAGGGGTTGTGAAGGATAATTATGATACTACTACATAAAAAAAGTTACACCATTACTGACTTCTGATAAATAATTTTCTCCAAATTAATCTATTATCTATCGAGACTGATATCAGATCTTATATTTCTGTCTTTTAAGGTGCTTTTTACTGTATCAATCCATCTACATCTTGGCCTTCCTCTGGGTCTTTTTCCTGCTAACCTGGCAGAGAACACTTGTTTTGCTAATATTTCCTTTCCCATTCTGTTTAAGTGACCATACCACCTGAGATTAACTTTATCATCACATTCTTGAGTGCTAACAATGGCAAGATCTTTCATATAACATCTTTAATAATCTGGATTGATGCGATAAAATCCTATCACTAACTTAAATGTCTCTATCATATCACGTCTTTCTATGCACCAAACTCTGCTGTCACCTTTTTTGACCCCCCCTCTCTCTCCATAGCCAGCAGTTTGAAGTCCTGATATTGCCTTTGTCACTCACCTCTATACTCTCAATTTCTTCACATCACACTGAAAACAAGTGGACCAGATTGAGGCACACATTTATTCCTACATGTTAGAATACTTCTTATCTTAGAAGCACTATGGTGTATGGCCTTTCCAACACTAGCAATATACCCTATAAACTCCAGTTCACTGTCAACCATCACCCCCAAATATCTAAATTCATCCACCTGCAGTACGGCACCATTGATATAGTACACAGCCTTATATTTCTGCAGTCCAAGATGCAAAACCCTGCACTTCCTCATGGCATTAACTCCTTTGTTCAAACAAAAAAGTCTATTCCAATCTTCCTGAAGGCATGCATCAGCAGTATCAATTTTTCTGTTAGAAATCATTATTTCTAACTCAGTTCTCAAATTTTCCTACATGTTAGAGTACTTCTATATAAATCTCAAATCCATAAGTTAAAATTGGTTTGAACACTGTCTTGTATACAGCTAATTTAGTGTTTTGACTAATTTCTTTCTTATTCCGTATAAATTTATTCAGTCGACTTTAACCAGTTTTTTAATTCTGTTCTCGATTTCTATATTTAAATTAGCATCTTTGCAGTTCATATTTTTATACAATTCATGTTTTCACTGTTTCTGCTTTAATTGCTTTCTCTTTTCATTTCTGATTTATTTTCATACCAAATTTATTGCAACATTACAAATTTATTACAAATGTTTTAATATTTATAGTGAATATGTTATTAGACTGGCTGACTTAGATGAAGACCCAGCAAGAAGAAAGATTGGAGGCTGCAAAATAAAGAATTTTTAGCTATGCAGATGATGCAATCCTAATAGCACAAACTAAGGAACATGTGTAGCAGTTGAGTTTGTTTAGTTAAGTGGAAAAGTAATTAAGCTGGGTTTAATATAAACATCTGTGAAACAAAAAAGCTTCTGCAACTTAGATACATTTGTTATTGAGGGAGATAATAGAGATCATTGATAGCTATTATTTACTAAGATCCAGAATAAGAAATGGTCAATGTGAAGATAATTGAAAAAAACTAAACAAAACAAAAAACACAGCTATAGGGAAAAAGCTATGTTAAATTTGACAAAAAAAATATAGAAGACATAGATGTTAGCGAGGCTGCAAAAGTTACTTCTTAAAGCAATGGTCTTTTCTGTAGTGAAGTAGAGATTTGAAAGCTGAAACATTGAGAATCAAACAAGAAAATTGATTTCTCTGAATTATGGATGTATGGAGGACTATTAAGAATCACATGGCCCCCAAGAATGAGTAATAAGGTTTTAAAGAATATAAAAACAGAATACTCCTTGGAAGCATTGATTGCTAAACAGAAGTTAATCGAATTTGGATATATATTATGCTAGCACATGAAATACTGGAAAAAGTCATGCTGGGGAATGGTTGGAATGGAACTTTCCACTATGAACTTACATCTGCTGGAAGAAGGAAATTATTATTATTATTATTATTATTATTATTATTATTAAACAAGACCTCATGGAGTCAAAGACTCATCTAGGAGGTCCTTTTATTTCACACACATCTCATCATACCGGTCTTAAACACATTCAAACTCCTTGCAGACACCACACTCTCAGGCAAGGCATTCCAAGCATTCACAACTCTGCACGAAAAAAAACCTGCCTCTCACTCCCCTATTCACACCCTCTTTATACAGTTTCCAGGGATGACCTCTGGTTCTCCCCTGATCTCCCACTATTCTCTGTAGAACTTCTCCACCATTGATCCTATAACAACCCCTTACCAACTTATAGGTCTCTATCATATCTCCCCTCTTCCTTCTCTCCACTAGACTCTGCAAATTACATCTTTTCAATCTTTCCTCATACTCGACATTACAGAGGTCAGAAACTCCCTTAGTCAGTCGCCTTTGGACCCTTTCCAACATCTCGCCATCCTTCTGAAAACCAGGTGACCAAATCTGGACACAATAGTCCACGTGTGGCCTAATCAAAGCCTTATACAATGGAACAAGAATCTCCCTACTTCTACACGTCAGTGTCCTCCTCATCATTCCCAGAAGTCTTTGTGTTGTCTTCACAATTTTGGCGATGTCTCCCCTAAATTTTAGATCCTTATCCACTATCACTCCCAGATCTCTTATTTCCTCTACTTCCAACAATATATTCTCACCAAGCATAAATTCTGCATCCCATCTTTGTTTTCCAAATTTTAAAACCTTACATTTTGCAACATTGAACTCACATCCCCATTTGCTTGCCCAATCACTCAATTTATTCAAGTCTTCTTGCAAGGCCACAACATCTTCACTACTCTTTATGGTTCTTCCCAATATTGCACCCCCATACACAACTTGTTGATACCTATCAGATAGCCAGTCTCCAATCCAATGCACTAATCTAATATCCAACCCCATCTGCTCTAGTTTGACTGTCAACTTATCATGAGGTACTCTATCAAAAGCTTTTGCAAAATCCAAGTATATTACTGTGTATCCTTCTCCTCTGTCCAAGGAAGCAGTCACTTTATTGTAATAAGTAAGTAGATTACTAAAACACGACCTCCCTTTAGCAAATCCATGCTGTCCATCAAAGATTATACCATTGTTGTCAACCCAACTCTGGATCCTAGTTCTCACAAGCTTCTCCAACAACTTAACCACAACACCTGACACACAGATAGGCCTATAGTTTGATGCTTGAGTTCGATCACCTCCTTTATGAAGTGGCACAATCTTTGCCCTCCTTCCACTCTTTAGGGACTTGACCAAGTGCAAGACTCGTATCAAAAAATATGTCAAGGCAGGTGTCAACTCTCTGGCACATTCCTTCAGAATACGCAGTGATATATTATCAAGTCCCACAGCCTTATTTACATCTAGTTTACTCAACTCCCCGAACACCTCTTGCTCACTTACAGTCAGTCTCTCCTCCCCATCATCAACTGCTCTTAATCTCTCCATGAAGTCACATTCACAAGATTGAAAGATCTTTATGAACTGCTCATTAAGTAACTCCACCACACATTCTGCAACAGCTGTCTTTATACCATTTCCTCCAATCAATGTCATCCTTCCATAATCATTCTTTCTTTTGCTGGCTACATATCGAAAGAACTCCCTAGCATTCGTTTTAGCTTCATTAGCTAACTGCTGTTCATACCTCTCTTTAGCTACTCTCACCAACCAAGTCACTCTCCTTGCCTGGTCTTTGTAGAACTCATGAAATTGGTTACTTCCACTTCTCTTATGCTGCCTCCACAATGCCCTTTTTCTCTGTATTGCATGCTTAATCTCTTTATTCATCCATCTCACACCTAACTTATTTAACCTTCTCACCCTTGGTATACATTTAGACATTGCATCCACTAAATATTTTTTGAAAATCCCCCAAGCTGCATTGATCTCTTTTTCAGCTAACTCCTCATTCCATGCTACACCTGCAAGCTGTCTCCTGAGCTCTTCATAATCACCCCCTTGCAGTTCCACATATACCCTTTTTTCACAGGGGTCCTTGCACTGCTGGCAACCACCCAAGTAATCACCTCATGGTCACTTTCACCAATTGGTGGATGATTTGATACCTCATTGATAATTACATCCTCCGATGAGATGACCAAATCCAAGACCCTTAATCCTCTTGTGCCCTCTGTTACATACTGTCTTTGGTAGTTATCCTTCAAAAACTCAAGAAACTCATTTTCTTTACTTCCAGTTGCTATCTCTTCATTCCAGTCTATATTGCCATAATTAAAATCACCCATAACGATCACCCTTTTCTTATTTGCTTGGCTTATTTGACTGTACATTTCACTATCACCACCATCCACATTACCAGGTCTATAACAACATCCCACCAAGTATTTGATTCTATTCACCTCTATCTCACACCATACTGCCTCAAAACCACTGGTCCCATTTCCCTCTTGCATCTCTACCTTGTATGGACATAACTCTTTCTCTATCATCAATAGCACCCCCCTCCCTTTTTACCCCTTCTATCCTCACGAAACACATCATACCTTTCCATCTCTATTCCTGTCAGGATGTCATCCTCATCTAACCATGTCTCACTTATTCCGACAATCTCTGGGTGCACAGATGCAATTAGTGCAACCATTTCATCCGCCTTGTTTCTTTTACTTCTAGCATTGGTATACAAACACAACAACTCATTTCTCAATCTACAGCTAGTTCCACTGATACCACTCACTCGATGTGATCTCTCCATGCTGGACTGGGGCCATTTCCCTTTCTGCTTCTTTATTTTAGAACCCTTTGCAATTCCATCTGTTTCCTTTTGATCCCTGATCATCCCATTACTTTCCTGCCTACACATTCTCTCACCTCCTCTTGGAGCATCCACCTTTCTCATGCTGTGTATCCCTGTCCACCCTGAGCCTCGCCGTTTCCCTGCTCCTCTTGCACACCCATTCTCTCATTTTCTATACTCATACCACTCACTTCCACATTCATTTCCACTCCTTCAATCTTTCCTGTCTTACTCTCCTGTTCTTCCACATCACTCCCCTCTCGATCTGATTCATTCTCTCTATTCACTTCTCTACCTTACAGCAGCAGTCTCTCCAAGCGACTCACACCATAACCACTCAAATGCAGTCCATCGCTCCCATACAGCTCACTTCATCCCTCAAACTCATTCCACACATTAACAAACTGTACTCCCATCTCCTCACACATTTCAGCCAGAATATCATTCATAATCCTTGCTCTCTGCCTCATTTCACCACAATCATACCTAGGCAACACACTGACCACCCTTCCTGTCACACTATTCTCCTTTATCTTTCCAAGCAGTCTCCTGACATTAATTTTGACATGCTCTTTGTTCTATCTCAAATCATTCGTACCAATTAATACAATTAACTCTTTTGCTCGTTCCCGCCTCATATTCAATGCCTCAATTACTCTACTCATTTTACCGCCTGGAAAACATACCTTGTGAATTTTATCCTCTAGCACACCTTTAATAATGGAGTCGCCATACAATACCACTCACTCATCTTTTGTTAACTCTTTCATGCCATCATGATTTATTTTAATAGTTTTGACCTGAATTCTCTTAATTTCATTCCGCATCCATTTCATTTCTTGCTTCATCCAATCCAATTCACCTTCTGAACCTCGTCACACATTCACTCTATCATTAAATCTTTCTAACTTTCTAACTCTCTACCCCCTCTTCTCACTTTCCCTCTCATTCATCCTTCTTTGTTTCCATACTTTCGGTCCAACATACGTCCAACTTTCACTATCATTCTTCTCACTTTCACTCTCACATATCTTTCTTTGTTTCCGTATTTTCGGACTAACATGCATCCAACTTTCGCTATCATTCTTCTCACTTTTACTGTCATTCATCTTTCTTTGGTTCAGTACTTTCGTTCCAACATGCGTCTAACTTTTGCCATCAGTCATTCTTTTTTCGCTATCATTCATTCTTTCGATTTTTTTTACTTGCGATTTCTGCACCACGCCATTTCTACTTTCATTCGTTCTCTCAATTTCGTTTCTTTCCGCCTCACTTTCATCCCTTTTAACATCCGTTACGGTTGTCAAATTGCTCATTTTCTTTTTTCCTGTTTTTTTTTTAACATTTTTTCGCCTGTCTTTCTTGCCATCCTTCTCTTGAAAACATGCACTCGCGACACAATCGGTACTAGCACTTTCTGTTATCAACTTCATATTCGCATTCATCAATTCCTCGTTCAGGTCACATTTCGCAAAAAGCCTTCTTCCATCCGCACTAAACATCCACAAATCATTTATGTAATCGAAGGGATACATATAACAGACCTCACACTTAACGAACCGACTGAAATCCAAATTAAAATCATAGTATGACAATGCCGCCGCCATTTTTTTTCTCTGCAGGTTACTAGGTCTAATATTAATGTTTTCGTATTTAGTTTAAGCAAGAAAAAAACCCCACACTAATAATGTCGGTAGCGTACAACGTTTACAGCCGCTCTTACTTAAACAATTACGCATATATACTTAATTATTCCTAGTAAAACTTATCTGAATCAGGAGCTCTTCAAAACACTTCTTAGCCCTTCGTAGAAATGAGTGAGATGTAGAGCCTATGGAAACAGAATTACCAAAATTGTTACTGCTGAACTTCACAGAAGATTGATGGGATATCACATGAAAGTGTTACATAAATAGCAGTAAATATAGGAGCTCTCATAATAATTAATAGGTGTAAATGAGGACGGATATGAAGCAAGAATAAGAGAGTGACTAATTGACAGATATCAAATCAGTGCATATGGGAATGACTACTGGTTTACTATTATGACACAGCTCAGTACTTGGACTACGGTTGTTTAATTTGTACATCAATGATACAGAAATGATTTAAGGGGAAATAGTCAGCTGTTTTCCAATGATGAAAAGCTAAGAAGAGTAAAGAAATCCTGCAGACGACTTTAATGTACTTATTGTAATAGGTTTCATGGTATAATAAGAACACAGATGGTTAAGAAAATAACTATTTATTAACTTAAAGCTAATATGTGTTCTAATTATACCGTGAAACCTATTACAACATGCTGATGAACACATAAGCCTATCCATGCACTTAAATGGACTGATAGTATGGGAATAAAGTAGTGGCTGTCAGTTTCATGTGCCAAGTGTAAGGTCATACACTTTGGGAGGAAGAGATCACAAGCTCTATACCACATTGATTGGAACTGAAATATATGAAATTGAGGCCAGAGATTTGGGATTGATTATAGATAAGAAGAATTATCCTGTTTTATGGCAAGCACACCCATACCATTAAAATATTTTAAAAATATTATTAATGAATATTTTACTTTTGAGTTTTTTTCTGTGTTGTGGTTAAATTTTATGTGGTGAAAATATAGCATAGTATTTCTAAAATTTCAAATCATTTCAGCAGACAGTAGAACAGCTGGTTTTAGATTGCAAAGAAATAGTACAGAATTAGAACCTTCAGGGTTCAACAATATTATTGTCTTATTTCTTTTGTTGAAACAGTAAAATGAAGTAATAGATTTTGAATATATTACTGTCTGGAAACGTTTATGAACCTGTAAAAATTTAGAGTGGTTATGTAATTGAATTCCAGGAGAGGATAAAGATGCATGGGGGGGTTAAGCATTAGAAAATCTTCAAAATGGGCATAAATTTTGAATCATTCTGTATATGATATCCTTCATATTATATTTTCAACATATCTACAATGGTTATGCACTGGATATTATAGTAATGTGCATCCTACAAGAAAAAGAAAAGGCGAAGAATCCCTGCTAAAACATCATTGGCTATAAATGTTTGATACTAAAAAGATTCACAATCGGAAACCGAGTTATACAATATTACATCGTTTGTTGTTCATAAAACAAAAAAAATCGTTTCTAAAACTGAAATGTAATGATCCATATAACGGTATTTTGCTAGGAAAGAAAGCAAAAGGTCATATTTATTTCAATAAATATTATTTAAAAATATAAATATGTGATATAATATGTTCAATGCGCCTGTGTTGCTCAGTGGATGTGGCGTTTGCACACCACCACGCTAGGCTGCACGAAGGAAGTCTTGGTTTCGAGTCTAGTCGGCGACTAGAGGAAATTTTTCTAAGCCTTTTTTCGACCGGTTCCCGAGTTAGTCGATCTCTGGCACAGGCAAGCAGGTTTTTCCTCCCGGAAACTTGGGTTTTTTGTCCTGTAAACTCACGAAAATCGACCGTAGAACCCACATTATTTCAGACACTAAATATAGTGTTAGGGTTAGAGACCACGAGATGGCGGCACATTTGAGCCGTCTCTCTTCACTGCGTACCGCTTAATTAGTGATAGCCTTGGGCCATCTGTCTCTGATTGGGTACCAGTGGAGATTGAACTGCCAACTCAGTCTCCAAAAGTTAGATAGGGCTAAATGGCCTCGCCTACTCCCGTATATATACGGGAATAAAAAGGCGTTAGCTGATTTTTTTTTTATATGTTAAATGCAAACATCGAAAATTCGCGAAAAAAGTTGTTTCTATATTGGAACAACCAGTGCAACTGTTCCCTTGCAGTGATTTGAAGAATAAATTTATAATACGACAGAATAATACAGCAACTTTGCTACTACTAAAGAGATTCATTGCAAAGGCTGATAGATGGACATTTCAGGATTGATTATTTTCGCACATGGGAAATTCATTTCAATTTTCAGAAAAGAAACGCAATAAATCATTTTAGAGGCAAGAAAGTCAAATATTTAAACTTCCAAGTGAAACAATGCATCTAATGACAGCTGACACAAACTGTTAATCAGGCAGTAACAGTTAATCCATGAATGGCTCTAAAATAGTCATAAAGGGATTAATGGCAGATAGAGTAATGGCATAATGAAAGGTACAATGCTGATGGAATCTTGATCCATGCAGAAATATGGTAGGCTGGATATTTCATCCACCTCACCCAGTAGGAAGGTTAAAGCTGACATGTTCAACTATATTAAGTTACATGACCAATATAGTGAACTGTGTTTTATTAAGAAGAGCTGCAGGAATATTAGTTGTATACTCTTAAAAACATCCTGGTTTAGTTCTACACAGTGAAACAACACTGGCCAAAGAATTTTATGGTTAAAGACCAACCTTAGACAAATATTGTTTTATATTTGAGTGCTTATTTGAAGATCTACTCAAGTATCAATGCATTGCCTAACCTGTGCTGGTATGACTGTTTCCTTAATAAAAATTTGGACTGTATTATATTGCTCTGTCTTGTTGAATTGGAAGATAATCTCTAAGTTTCTGATAAGTAAATATTTAGTTATGTTATTAATAATCTTTATGTAACTAAAGTTTGTTGAACTCATATGCATGTACTTATTGTTTTTGCTATGTCTCAAGTGGTTCAAAAAACTTATGTATACTGGTTGTCTTACTTAATTGTTGAACATGCTAGCTTTAAATGCATATTTAAAAAATAATGATAATGTAGGTGGATGCAAAAATTAGATATGTGTGTTGAATATGTTTAGTATATGAGGTGGTGGTGGTGTGTGAATCTTGTATTGCTTAGGCCACAAAATTACTCATTTAATTTCATTCTCCTTGAAGCACTGATTTATTCAGACTTAGACTATGACTTTGGGAGAATTCTTCTAGTTTTGTCATTAGAATAATGAATTTAGTTTCAAAAAATTTGGTTGTAGTAGTAGGAGTACTGGTATAGTAGTTGATCATAACATAGCCCTTTGATTGGAAATACCAAGATTACTAGATGATTTGCAACCAAAAGTGACTTGACAGACTCATGCAGGGCCAGCAGGGTTTTTTCTCCCCATGCTTTTTCCTGTTCTAATAAGCACTCTTGCTCTTCCAATGAAAACAACATTTCTGGAAACATATCTTCATCTACTCCTGTGGATGCAGCAAAGGAATGATATAGTACATTCATTAAAAAATGCCTATCAGCTCATCCCTGGATACAAGAAATTTATTGATTTAAGACAAAGTATGGGTAATTTGTGAGTTTTGTCTATGGACATTGCTGGATTATTTATAGTGATGATATACACTTGATGTTTGAAGGCATATTCAGTACAATGAAAATTTAACATAATTAAAATACTAATAACATTTTAAAAATCACCACCAAAGCTTGAGAAAGATAACAACCAGTTTAAAAATAAGAAAATAAATTATGAATTAATAGATTGATACAATAATATTTCCCATAGAGGGGATTACTGAAGGGTCACCAGATCTAGTAGGCTTTGGTTGAATGTTTATGGATGGCTTTGGTTGAATGTTGAAATTGTTTTTGTTTTAAGGCTGTATGATGCTGTTCAGTTTAATTCTGTCATTGATTAAATCAAAGATATAAGGCCTCACAGTGCTTTTTACAAAAATGTTCAATTAGAAACATTTCAACCAATTCAATTGAATAAATATTTGTAGAATTAGTGATAATTTACTCAAAATAGCTATATAAAAGACAGGCGGTGTTTAAACAGATGATCCAAGAAATACTGAGTAATTATTCTCTATCCTTCCTGGTATTGATTAGTTATACACATTCAGAAATGTAAGTCTTGTGAACAATTTCTGCATACTTAACACCCAGCATGTCTAATTTTGTCCTATCCCATAATTTTATTTATGCCATACTGTTTCATTGTAAATACAATTAAAGCTGTAATTTTGAAGTACCTGACCTTATTTTTCCATGCTGAGCAAGACAGTGAATTTAGTTGCAAGTTGGCTGCTGTGTTTTTGTTCATAAAAATGTTTAATAATTCATGACTTCCTTCAGTTTTTTGTTACTTATTTGTTACTTATATATTATGTTTCCTTTACCAAATAAAATGTCATAATTAAAATTTTGTTTTAAAACTCCCTATTCCTATACCAAGGAGTCACATCTGAAGATTAAAAATTTGTTTTCTTTTACAGAGAGAATTGAATGAATATGATTGACTAATCTGGTACTCAGAAAAGTTAAGCAGGGATAATAAGAGAAAGGAATGAAAAGAACAATTGGAGTGTCATGTAACACAGTGATTTTTGTCTATTGAACGTTTTTATATATGTTTGCTGAAATGCTTCTGTATGTTAGTGAGACATGGCTGGCAGAAGATGATATATTTAGTGGGATAGAATGTGAAGGGTAAAGTATGTTCAGGAGGGGCAGAGAGAAAACAATGGGCGAGGAGTGTTATTGATTGATAGCTGATGAATTATAGTCGAAGAGAATAGAAGTTTAACTGCAGAATAATGAGAATAGCACATTTGAGGCGCTATTTGGTGAAATCGAGGCCAGCAGAACAAAAATATACAGTTGGGTGTTGCTATAGACCGGGCGATGGAATAAATGGTGGAGGTAGTATGCATAGGCAAATAGACTCATTGAGTGGAGGAGAGGTAACTATTATGGGGGATTTCAGCTATTGTAACATTGAATGGAAGGAGGAGAGGACACATGGGAGGAAGCAAATGGATTTTATGTGGTTACTAAGCGATAACTACCTCAGACAACATGTAATGGAATATACTAGGGGTTCGAGAGTGATTGACCTAGTAATTGCATCTGAAAATTTGACTGTAATGAATATGACCATGTTGCTACCAATTGGTGAAAGAGTGATTAACCTGAGATGATGGCATTGTTGTAGTGGTTATAGCCTTTTGGCTGTTTAGGACAGCTATATATACCACCACCATCTAGGGAAATGTGGATTCCCATTGCCTTCTTTGATTGTAGCCTACATGTTCATGATTTATCTGCTTGCAGGATGAAAAAACTAGATTAACTGGAGGTAAAAACCTCACTGTCCATGCCCAAGACCAACTAACTTGACTATGGCAGAGAATGATAATTAAGGTCCCCACATCATCAATGAGAATCGAACCTAGGGCAACTCTTCCCCAAGTATATGGTTGCAAAGCACATAGCCGCTAAGACTATGGGCTTTGCATAAGAGGATATTAATTAGTTTTTTTATAATTTCTTCTAGTATACTCTCATTTCCTGAAAAATTAAAAGCTAGATTAAAAATCATTGGTGAAAATATGCAGCCTTAATGAACATCTCTTGAAATGGTGAAGAGTTTTAATAATGCATACTGTTTTATTATCTATTCCATAGTGGTTCAGTATTCTCTACAATACCTTATGCCATACTGAATTAATACCTTCTGCATATCTATTAAACTGTGACATAGTATTTTCTTATTATTAATATCATAAGACACCATGGAGTCACAGTTGTCCAGGAGGACCCATTGTCCTACACACACCTCATCATACTGTGCCTTAAACACATTGAAATTCTTTGAAGACACCACACTCTCAGGCAAGGAATTCCAATCATTCAGAACTCTTGCATGCAAAAGACCTTCTTCCGACTCCCTTGTTCACACCCACTTTATACAGCTTCCCTGGATGACTTCTTCTTCTCCTACTGATGTGCCATCATTTTATGAAATCAATATTGACCCTGTAACAACAAACCTATATGTCTCTGTCTCCTCTTCCTCCTATCCACTAGACTGCAAATTGCATCTACTCAACCTTTCCAAACTATATGTCTCTGTCTCCTCTTCCTCCTATCCACTAGACTGCAAATTGCATCTTCTCAATCTTTCATCATATTCAACATTCCAGAGATCATAAACTACCTTAATCAGTCACCTCTATACCCTTTCCAACATCTCTTCATACTTTTGAAAGCTAGGTGACCTAATAAAGGACTTAAACAATGAAACAAGCATCTACTTCCTTCTACCAGTCAGTGTCCTCTCATCATTCCCAGAATTCGTTGTGGTGTCCTCTAAATTATAGATCCTTATCCACCATCATCGAACGATCTCTAATTTCCTCCACCTCCAACAGTATATATCCCCAATATGCATAAATTCTACATCCCATCTTTGTTTTCCAATTTTTGAAACTATACATTTTGCAACAATTAACTTGCATCCCACCGCCTATGCCCTGTACCTATTCAGTCAATTTATTCAAGTCTTCTAAAACCATAACATCTGTTCTAGCCCTCAGAGTCCATCCCATCTTTCCATTATCTGCAAACAGGTTAACCTCACAACCGGCCAGTGTGGATGAAATATTCAACACTCCCTAGCTTTTTTCATGGATCAAAACTTCGTCGGTATTTTACCTTTTATCATGCCATTACCTTCCTCTGCCGTTAATCTCATTATGGCTATTCCATAGCTTAACATGGATTAACTGTTGCTGAGATACCTTTGTGTCCCCTCTGTCTTTATGTCTACTGTGTTGCTTAGAATTTCATTTGCTGTCCTAAGTTATTTGACCTTCCTTGCCTCTAAAATAATTTATTGTATCTCTTCCCAAAAATTGAAACAAATTTCACATATGCGAAAAAAATCAATCCTGAAATGACCACTGATCAGCTTTTGCAATGAATCTATTTAGCGATAGTAAATTTGGTGTATTTTATTCTACAAATCAGTGCACTGGAAGAGTTGCACTGATTATTCTTTCACTTTACGTATAATAATTGAATAATTTTTTTTCGAATTTTCAAATGTTTGCTTTGAAAATATTATGTCAAATATTTATATTTTAAAGTAATATTTATTGAAATAAATATGTCCTTTTTCTTTCGTTTCTAGCCATAAAGCATTATATGGATCATCACATTTCAGATTTAGATACGATTTTTTGTTATTCATAAAGACAAAATAAAAAAAATGTTCAAATGCTAAATTGCATTACTCTGTTTCCAATCGTGTCTTTTTGGTATCAAAAATTTATATCCAATCATATTTTAGCAGTGATTGTTTGCCTTCATCATTTATTTATTTATTTATTTGTATTATGCATATTACGATAATATCTAGTCCATAAGTAGATATGATGAAAATATAATGTGAAAAATATCATATACGGAATGATTCAACATTTTTGCTCATTTTGAAGATTTTCTAATGCTTTCACCCCTCCTTATTCTCTCCTGGAACTCAATTGCATAACTACTCTAAATTTCTATACAGGTTTGAAAGCTTTTCTAGACAGCATTCAAAATCAATTACTTCATTTTAACATTTTGACAATAGATATACGACAATGAGATTGTATCGTGAAGCTTCTAATTCTGTTCTATTTATTTTCAATCTAAAACCAGCTGTTCTACTGTCCGCTGAAATTATGTGAAATTTTAGAAATAATATGCTATATTTTCACCATGCAAAATTGTTTATATGTATACCACACAAAAGGAAGTTCAGTAGTACTATTTTTGTTTGTTTTTCTTTAAAAAAATCTAAATATTACTTCTGCTGCTGCTGGAAGCTATTTCTGAAATAATCTACGTCTTATAAATACTTGGTAATATCCTCTTAGCTGGAGTAAAAGATGAAGGACTATTACTCTCAGCTATTGAGAAAGAAAGGGGAGAACACTAAAGTCGCACTAAATTGCCTCAAGCTGTAGTGCAGAATACATCAAGAATGTCTTATTTTCTTTTCGATTGTTGATTACAGATATCCTAACAGAAATACTGATATTTCGTTTACATGCTTATAAATTATTTATGCGAAAATAATTGCTTAATTTATAATGATCAGTTTCACTTTTATTATCAAAAATTAGAAATTAAATCATACAATTATCTTGAAAAAGAGGATTTGAATTATTTTCAAAGAAAAGGTGCATATGCGTTTCATAATCTTCTTTTTTTTTGGGGGGAGGGTACAGACCTAATCAAACTGCAGATATTTCAGATAATTTATTTCATAAATCATTCGCAAGACAGCTGTTACAAACGTAAATCACTTCGGGAACATACCCATTCATTTTAGTGTAAAATAGTAGCAAAGGTTCAGTTACTTTAGATATGTAATCTAGAAGAAAATGTTGTCTGCTGAGATTAGAATCTTACGTGAATAATTTTTCTGACATGATTTCTCTATTCATTATAATGTAACCAATTTCCAGATTTTTTCCCTCATGCAGACTCCATGTTATATGCAGTGATTTCTTCTTTTTACTACAAGAAAAAAAATCAGATAACACCAGAAAAATATGTAGTATTTTCTTTTCAACTGGCAGAATTTACAATGTTCTTTCTTTGTGTTTTGAAGAGAAATTTCAAATGATTTTTTTCTTACTATTTTTGCCATTATAACATATCATATAATTATAAGAGTGACATTTTACCGTTTTTCTCCCACACGAGAAACAGAAATACGGTAGTAATAATATTGTTGATTCTGCCAAACTTCATTTTAGCAGAAATGTTTATTACAAAACTTTGTAAAATATATATATATATATATATATATATCTCCGAAACAAGAAATTTGGAACACATATCACATCAATGTTGAGTGTTGGCAAGGTGAAAATGTTCCCGTTATTATTTATATATTTCATTTATTAACTAAGGGGGGTCTATGCCCAACCGCCCATGTTCCGGTATGGTAGGCCAGTTCTTCTTCAATTATGATAACTCGAAAGGGGGTTCTGCCCCTGAATTCTGATGACACGAATTTTGAAGACTCGACACTCGGAGTAGCCCCTGAGTTTCAAAACGTTTCGATAAACATCACATAAAAAGGCTTATCATTTTATATATATATATAGGGTAGATTTTATTTCATTATTTTTTATTGTTTTGATGAAATACTTCACCTGGAATCTCTTTCCCGTTTCTCTGTGTCATAAAAAGAACTTAAAAATTAGCCTTCAAGATGAAAAAGAAACAGTGCATTCGGGTATCCCTCTATCAATATTGGTAGTCCTGAGAAGGACTGTTTTGATGGTCTTGAAAACAAACATTTTTTATTTCATACTGTTCAGAATTTAAAATTCTTAAACAGCATGGAACATCTTGAAGCAAGGGTAAACACACAAAGCAGTTTTACACTCAGGGCACCAGATTTTTGTTTCCTTTCTGATATTTTTTATTACATACATAATATTTGCTTGCAGGTTTTTTTATTAGCCGTTGGTGGTAGAATTTCGGGAAAACGGTTGGAGTTATCAGCGTTCAACCTCAGATGTCTGGCAGGATTTCCTGTTTTTCTGCTTGCTGAAGAAGGTGCATGTGCATGCAGCAATGCTTTCACAATTTCTATTCTGTATTCTAGATATGTTATGGTAGACAAACATTTTTTCTTGTACTGGAGGAAACTGTTCAAAATAACAAAATCCAATATATGGCCAAACACTTTTTTGTAATATTTTTTATGCTGTTTCCTCATTACAGAGTAGAATGATAGCTGCTGATCGCACCTGTCGACCCTACACGTAGTGTCGTTGTATGCACACAGCAATGGGTTTTTCTTTCTTCAATCCATGCTTCTCCACGGATTCCGTTGATGGATTGTTCAGGGAAGACAGCAGAAAAACATCTTTTTTGTCTTTCCAACGTAATGCAAAGACTTTCCCTCGCTGATAAGTTCGGAGTTCCCCCTTCGGTAGCTTTCCTGGAGCCAGATCTGGAGGCATATCTCGCCTTTTTGAATTTACAGTACCATAACTATCTGTATGATGCTGTAAAAGCAAATCAGTGAGTTCAGGACACATATATAATAATTATCCATTATAATGCAGTAACCTTTCCCCAGTAAAGGGTCTAGTAATTACTGCACGCATCGACAAGGGGAGATCCGAATATTTATCATGCTCGATTACAGTTTGCTTTCCCGTATAAGGATTGAAATCCCAAAGATATTCACTTTCTGATTCGCAAAGCATAAAACATTTTACTCCATACTTTGCTTTCGTTTTGGGAATATACTGCTTAAATTTCAATCTACCTTTGAATGGCATAAAGCTTTCATCGATACTGAAGTCTCTCTCAGGAATGTAGAGTGATCTACATTTCTGATGGATTTTCATCAGAAAATCATAAATTTTGTTGAGGACTGGGCAAGGATGTGTTGCCTGATCATATTCCTCATTATTTTGAAAATGCAAATACTTCATGATGAGACTGAATTGTTTTTCAGTCAAAACATCACGAAACATTGGCATATTCAGAATCCAGTCTGTAGACCAATACATTTCGAGATCGGGCTTTCGAAATATATTTTCGAAACTTCGGGTTTTCCACTTTCTTTATTCTGATATTGCATTTGAAGGATGAAAGTGATTTTAAATATTAATTTCAGCTATATTCGAATATCACATAATTTCCTGATTTATAATAATCAGGAAATATGTATATTGTCTGATTTATAATTTACTAATTTATAATAATCACCACATAGTTTCAGTATCGAAAAAGTAAAGTTATGTGGAACAATTACTAGAGAAAAATAACGAATTAAATAAAAACTGTACCTATGTTTCATAACAGTTTTCGGATGTGTGATAGTAATGCAACAGTGGGGGGGAAGTTAAACTACCAGAGGCGAAATAAAGTTCAATTCTATTGTAGAAAAATGGAAATGAAATTTCACATTTGATATACATATTTTGAATGATAAAAATAAGCAAATGTATTGCTTACTTTAAAAACTGGAGAATAAAATATCTGAATTATGCAGAAAATATAAATTTAAATCATAACTGTTAATTTCATTTTGTAATGACCAATCATACAAGGAAACCAAGAAAGCGAAAGTACAGATTACTATACAACATCAAGAAAAAATTTAGTAATATGATTAAAGAATTTCATGTTATTCTCTATAAAGCAAAGTTGCTCAAGCATGTCCTAATGGAAATCTGTGAAGTATTATTCGATTTCGAAGGTTTTGTAGAAAAATAAACATAATATAAACTGGAACGTCAGCAGCAGGTTTTCTTTTCTTTTTTTAAAAGAATGTTTCAAATAATTATCGTGAATTAACTTCTTCGAGAACAAAGAAAAATCTTTTGTCTCGTAAGCGATTAGAAAAAAATTAGCACAAAAGAAATAAAAAATTAAATTGGTTCTCCAAAGCAAAGAAATATTTAAGTGAAGAAATTATGCAAGACCTTTATTTTGTCCAGAAATTAAAGTTGTATTGTACAATAAAAAGAGAAAACAAAAATATAAATAATTTCTCTATTTTTAGTCTATTATATACAACTAAAATCCAGTTAACCAACATGGAACAAGAAAGTCCGTTTCTTGTTAGAGGCAACTAAGAGGCAGCTACGAACGGGAGATAATCCGATTAACCGTTCTCTTCAGCGTGAGGGTTTATCACACCTTGTAATGGACATGACAGTCAAATTGCACTTCTTATCCAGGTTCTTTAAACAGGTGGGCTGAAACATATCCAAATTTAGTTGGACGTCTATAGACGTCCTGGCCGGTAGGGAGGTTAATATATCTCCCATACAAATTTTCCCCAATATCATTAACATACAGGTTAAACAAAAATGTCCCTAAAACAGACATTGATGGACACCACCAGTGATTTTTCTTTTTTTTGGGATATTGCTCCTCTACACAACTTGTCGATACCTCTCAGATAGCCAATCTCTGATCCAATGCAATAGTCTAATATCCACCTCCATCCACTGTAGTGTGTTCAAAAGCCTTTGCAAAGCCTCAGTATAATATAATATTGTGTATCCATCTCCTTTGTACAATTTATTTCATATCCAACCACAAGTAATACAGTAGTAAGTGGTACAACATGATTTACAACAAATTAAGATACATTACAATGAGATCAGCTTAGTTTGGTAGGTGAATTATACATGGAATAATAATTAAATATGAAAAAAGGAAACTATACATAACTTATATACAATAAACATGGTCAGATGTTCATTTAGCATCTTGCACAATCAACTGCTCTTTCTGTGCAGGATATAAGGTCCTCTTTTGCAGAAACCGATGGAAGAAAGGGACAAGAAATGAGTTCCATGGACTGGGATTTCCCACACTTACAATTGTCTTTGCCAGTGAGGTAGCCACTTGTTTACAGCATTCTGTCGTTCAGAGTCTGTTTAGGCTTTTTCAAGTATTCCAGTCCAAGTGGGCACCACATAGATGTTTGGCTGTTGGAATACCAGTATCATTTTCAGGATATAGTGCAAGCCATTGTTGAAGTCTTGTCTCTGGGAGGTTTTTAGGTGGTTCAACAGTTGTCAGGAAACTATGTCGGGATCTTAGTCTGTAGGGCACTGTGGTCTGGCCGAACAGTGGGTGGCGTTCATCATTGATTTGTCTGCTTCTTTCATCAGCTGAGAATGCAGATCTTCAAACTGAATGGGGTGCAATACCAGCCAACGTATACAGGTCTTTTAGTGGTGATGGTTTCAGGCATCCTGTAATTAAGTGGCAGCTTTCATTCAAAGCTGGATCAAGTTTTTCAGCATGGTAGGATCTGGACCATACTGGGCAGGCATATTCAGCAGAAAATAGCAAGGGACCAAGACAGAAGATCTTAGTGTGCTAGGGTCTGCACCCCATTTGGAGGAGGTAAGCTTCCTTAGTATGTTGTTTCTTACATTCACTTTTGCCTTTGTTTTTTCTATGTGGGTTTTATATGAGAGGGTGTGATCGAGAGTCACACGGAAGTAGATTAGTTTCCAGGAATATTTTATATTAGAGCCTTCCCAAGAAATCTGTAGCTTCCTTTTCACTTTCTTATTGTTAAGGGGGGAAAATGCCAGTCTGGGTTTTCATGGGGTTTGGTTTTAGTTGATTGGTGGTATAGTATATGGTTAGACTATTTAAGGCATGTGATAGAGTAGTCTCAATGGACTGGAAATTTTTTGATTGAGTAGCTATGGCAAGGTCATCAGCATAGAAAAAATATCTAGTTCCTGGAAAGATGGGGAGATCACTGATGTACATGTTGAAAATTAATGGTGATAACACACTTCCCTGAGGGAAGCCATATTATGGTGGTGGTGCCAGCAGCTCTTTCTACCCCCAAGGTCCACTTAAAAGTGTCTTTTTTCCAAGAGTGATTGGATCATGAGGACAAGGCGATAGTCTAGTTCTGTATATTTTATTTCTGAGTGTGAGATGTTTTATGGTATCATATGCTGCAGTTAAGTCTACAAAGACTACTCCTGTGGCTAGTTTTTGCTCATAAGCATTTTCTATATATTGAGTGAGGTTGAGAATTTGTGATGTGCAGGATTTTCCTGGTCTAAAGCCAGCCTGCTCAGTAATAAGATGGGGTTCGATTAGGTGTTGTAGCCTATTCTAAATTAATCATTCATAGAGATTAAAGAGGTTGCTTAGTAGTGATATACAGGGTGTTCGGGATAAATTTGACAGTTTCGTAAGGAAAAAGAAAATCTTCTTTGTATCTATTAAATTTAATGAATTGACAAAAAAACATTACAGGCAGAGTTAATTACAATACTATCAACAAGATTTACTCAAAATAACCACCATTAGCATCGATCACAGCTTCAATTCTGCTTCGGAACCTCGAACAAGCTGATGCTACAGTCTCCCTGGGAAGGGCCGCAAAAACTGTTTTAATTTTATCCATTAACTGGGCTTTTGTATTACTGGAAGTGCGATTGGTGTCTTTTTCAACTGCGCCCCATACAAAATAATCCATGGGGTTAAGGTCTGGGGAGTTTGGAGGCCAAACATTTGGACTGGTGAAGTCGTAGAAATTTTCAGACAACCATTTTTGACTTTTCCAAGAGGTGTGGCAAGGGGCCGAATCCTGCTGCCATACATACGGCCTACCATTGGCTACCCTTGTTATCCAGGGCTTGACTACAGTTAGCAACTCCACGAACAAAGCCCGAATTCCAATGCCAGGGTTCTTCAACACCTGTTCCTGCAGATTTGCGAGGAATTCTGCTGTACGAACGCAATCAGATCATCTGCTAGGGATCTTTCTTCTTGCTACATCCTCGTAGTCACCATTGCAAGTCTCTAGTTCATGCCTGATTGTTTTTACTGTATTCAGGGAGCATTGGGCAGCAGTCGTAATATCCTTATTTTGATGGCGGGTACGAATCATCATGATACAAGTTATTCTCTTCCATGATTCAGGTGGGTTCCAGCTATCCATCCTTTCTGACATCTTGTATATGAATGAAGAAGGGTCCAAACTTTTAAATGAAGAGAAGTGTGTGTTAATACATGTAACTTACGGAAAAATATAATTAATTATAAATATGTCAAATTTATTCCGAACACCCTGTAGGTCTGTAATTTTTTTCTTCAGTTGGGGTTTTCCCCAGTTTCAGAAAGGCCACCATTTTGCATGCCTCCAGATAGGTGATATTCTTAGGGCTCTGAGGCAAGTGTTGTATAGGTTTAATAACCACTCTTTAGTCCTAATTCCAAAATGTTTATTCTGTTCATTACAGACATCATGAAGGCCTGCAGATTTTCTAGGTTTTAACAGGTTTATGGCAGCATTGAGTTCAGTGATGGCGAAATCTGAGTAAACACGTTCGCTGCCACGCTACTTTGGCATGGTCTGTTCCCCTACACCGAGCAGTTTTACTTCTTCAAGGTCAGTACGATAATCTTGTTACCGGAGGTAAACGTCCTACGAGTATACTCGTAGTTGGCTTGTACAGAGCATATACGGTCTATGGAAATACACAGTTTTGATGCTAGCCCCACAAGTCAAGCATTTTCACTTCTTCAAGGTCACTACAATAATCTCGTTCACGGTGGTAAGTGTCATACGAGTATACTCGTAGCTGGCTTGTGAAGCAGGTTTACCCACTACGAGTATACTTGTAGTTGGCAGCGTATGTGTTAATCATATTTTGTTCCTCACTTGCGTTCTATTTTATTTCTTGTGTGTTTTTAGTGAATTCTCCATTTTGCAGCAGTTGGCATGCAATATGATTATCTGTTACCTGCTGATGCTTATATGGCTTAGTGAAATCCTTCCTAATTCTGTTGATAAATTTCAATGTCTTTCTGTTACTATGGGTCATATCAACAGCTTCTATTTCTATTTTCAATGAAGAATGCCTTTCCTCTGCCATATTGGAGCATACTTTTTCTCCTGCTTGGATTGTCTCTTGTGAGGAGGGCTTGGTGTTGTGAAGTTGTAAGTAACCAGCACACTGAGCTTGTATGTCACTGGAAAGGCCTAGAATGCAGTTTGTGCATCATCCTTGGGAGGATGTGTTTGGTGGAGATTTTCCTCAGTATTTTTATGAATTCTGGATACTCATGAGGGTTTGGAGGGACTTCTTCTATGGAGTGGTCAAGATCTTCCATGAAACCCTTCCAATTAGCTTTTTGGAAATTAAATCGTCGTCTGTAAGGGACGTTGTTAGGCATAGCTAGGTTGAATTGAATCATTATTGGTCTATGTTGAGTATGTGGAATCGGATTTAAAACCTTAACACACATGTTGGATATTTTTGTGCTAACAAATATCAGGTCAGGGTTATAGCCTCGCTTTCATCTGCCACTGTTAAAAGATGTAGGGAGTTTTTGATTATGTATCAGGTTTAGAGAAAGGTTTTCAGCCTATTTTTAAACAATTTCTCCATCTTTGTTGGACTTTGTGTAACCCTAGTTAACACTGCGGCTGTTAAAATCACCTAATACAACATTAGTTATGTATGCATTATTCTTGAGGAGGATGTCATGGAAAGAGAAAGCTTCATTTGGTGGTTTATAGATTGAGATGATTGAGATATTTTTAAATGTGATCGTAATAATCTCAATGTTTCTGTTGTTCATTGAGTCAATGAACGATGGGATCAAGTTCTCTTTTGTAAATATTGTACTGTCATATTTATTGTGGGGTATTTCTTTGATGAGTTTCATGCCATGGATGCAAGGTCTTGCAACACCTTCTCGTCTGTGAGTTTCTTGCAGGTAGAGCACATCGCAGTCATTATCTCTGCAAAGATTTACAATGAGATCTTGCTTGACACTGGAGAAGCCTTCAATATTAAATGATATTATTTTTTGGCTTGGCCCCAGGTAGGATCCTTTAGGGCAGAAATTTGGGAGCATTTTAATTCGATCACTTGTGTTTGGTTGATAGCAGCTTTAGCTTCCCCTAATGGGTACTAACCAGAAGCACGAACGAGAACCCAGCTGCTGAGCACCTTAATGTCTTTGTCCAATGAAGCCATTGATTTATTGTAATAAGTAAGTAGATTATTAAAATATGACCTTCCTTTAGCATATCCAGGCTATCCGTCAAAGATAATACCATTATTGCCAACCAAATTCTGGATACTGGTTCTCACCAGCCTCTCCAACAATAGTCCTATAATTTGATGCTTGAGTTCTGTAACCTCCCTTATGAAGCGGTGCAATCTTGCCTTCCTTTCACTCTAATGGAACTTGACTCAATGCAAGACTCACATTAAACAAATATGTCAAGGTAGATGCCAGTGCAATATACATGGTGGTATATTGTTAATTCCCACAGCGTTATTAACACCAAGTTTGTTTAATACTGCATATACCTATTGTTCTCTTACAGCAGATTCTCCTCCTCAATAACTGCTCTCAAACTCCCCATATCACATTCACAAGAATGAAATACCTTTATGAACTGCTCATTAAATACCTCAACTATATCCTCTGCAGCAGTTTATAAACCATTTTTAGAAATCAATGCCATTCTTCCATGTTTATTCTTTGTTTTTTTTTTTTCTGGCTACATATCAGAAGAACTCACTAGGATATTTTCTGGCTTTGTTAACTAACTGCTGCTCATGCTGAACTTTTGCTACCCTTACCAACATAGTCACTCTCCTTGCCTGTTCTTATGTTTAATATATTTTCTCTAAAGAGAGGATTGTAAATAAGTGATCTATTGTACTCTTGTTTTTATAAAATGTGCTTGGTTCCCTCAAAGTATACTTTCTCTTTTCTTCTGAATCCTACAGGGAAATTGTTTGTATACTAGTATGATTATTGCTGTATTTTAACTTTCTGGGATTTTTATTTGTCTCCAGAGATTATTAGATATTTCCAAACACATTTGATGGAAGGGATGCCTGCTTTTATATTAAGTTGTAAGTTTATTTCATCTTCTGCATGGGATTTTCATGATTTTTTGCAGTATGTTGGATTTCTTGTAATGTTATATCTTCCACTGTATAGCGAGAATTAAATCAGTATTATATTCATTACTATTTTGTCATAATTTTTGAAAAAAGTTCAGGCAGGTTTTCTCTTTGTAAATTTCAATCTTCACTTCTTTTATAATCCCTATTCATGTTTCTTAGAATTCTGTATGGTATATTTAAAGAAGCTTGATTACTCCAGTTATGTTATTCCCACCTATATCCAACCTATAAGTAGTCAGCCATGGAATACACTAATCATTTTGAAAGCATATGGTGTCACGTAGAGATAGGCAAGACTTTATTTAGTGGTGTGTTGCTATAAACCAAGGAACACAGAAGGTGTGGACCAGGAGATGTTTAGACAGTTGAGCTTAGCGAGTGCAAGAAGATTGATTGTTATGGGAGATTTTAATGACAGCAGTATAGATTGGGGAGAGGAAGAGAAAGAGGAACTCCCGAAATACCCTTGAGGTCTCTTCAGTGAGAGCCAGGCCCAGAGTTGGAGATACCATGCAGAAGCAATAGGAAGGTCATTTTTACCTATAGGAGTTGCCAAACTCTCACTTGGATAAAGGATTAAACTAAACTTATTATAGTCTAAACAAGTGAAAAATACTTTCAACATCTTTCTCAAAATCCAGAGTAATTTAATAAAAAAGGTGGCAAAACTTTTGGCAAATCCTATAGGTAAAGATGACCTTGCTATTGCTTCTGCCTGGTATCTACAACTCGGGGTCTGGGCTCCCACTGAAGAGACCTCAATAAAGGTCGAAACTAGTCTGGGTAGTGGCCAATCCCTTAATGCATAACATTATACATATCTGTAAGGAGATGTGTTTTACATTATGGGAGATACTGGGATAGGAGTGTTGATAACTTGCTCCACCTTTGCTATGAGTTGCCTGGTGTTGTACTACTTACCCAGGTAAGATAGTACAACACCAGATTCAGTCCTGAAGATATTTCCAGGCGCAAACTTTTTTACTCTCACTTGGGTAAAGGATTAATCTAAACTTACTATATAAAACAAATTGAACATACCATTCGGCTAAAAGTTATGTGGTTTCACTTGACTTTACAGTACTTATTTTATTGTATTAACTCATTCATTTCACCTTATCTGAAATTCTTAGAATATTCCAATTTAAAAAGCGTTCATTGACAAATATACTTGCATATGTCCTCTTTCAATAAGGAGATTTCCTTAAATATTTCTCATTTTTCTGAAGTAGACATGAAGAGTAATTGTTCAGACAATAGGAATACAATAATTTGATCATTCCAAATGCTTTTCCAATAAAAGAAAGTTTACTGCTGATTCTCTCTTGCTATGTGGAACATACATGACTTGCTTCTCATATAAAAAGCTTGGTATGTTATGCGGTCATTAAGTTATTAACTTCACATTTTCTGCTTGGAAAGTCGGTAAAGATTAGAGAATGTAACTCAGTAGTTTATTAGAGCTTATTGGCCTCTTTACCTGCTTGATAGTGTTCTTGTTACCCAGCAGTGGCTGTTGTAAAAATGATCGTGCATACTTATTACCAAGATTCAGTGCAAAACAAGGGACAAAATGGTTATTCCTTGTTTTCTAGCTATAACTACAATCCTCACATCTACAGTAATAGTGTGCCATACAAACACTATTATATACAAACATACAATAATATACTTACAACATTATTTCTATGTGAATTGCTAAGGATTACAGCATACAGTAAGCACTTTTACTTGTTAATTACCTTTTTTCAGATTACTATTGGTATACCACTTAACCACATGGCGACACCAGTAATACTAAGCATATAAGTACATTACTGAACATGAACACCTACATATATTTTTAGATTAGTTTAAGTTTTTTTTATACAATAATGTGATTCTCGCAAAATTCACACAAGATTTAAATTTAGCACCATTTGTGCGGTAAAGTGTTGCCAACGAGATAAAAAAGATAGCATGACAGCTGACAGTTCAGGGTTATTACAAATGACCACACACAGCGAAGAGAGTTTGTTGAATGGATTATGGAGCAACAACAAGTCGATGTTTATTTTTCGAACAAAATCATCTTCAGTGATGAGGCTCATTTTCATCTTGATGGCTTCGTTAATCGACAAAATTGTCACATTTGGGGTTCAGAAAATCCATGAGTGATTGTTCAGAAACAAATGCATCCACAACGTATCACTGTTTGGTGCAGATTTTGGGCTGGAGGCATCATCGGTCTATTCTTCTTCGAAAACGTGGCTGGTGAGGCAATAACAGTTAATGGTGCTCGCTATCGCGACATCCAGTTTTTTGTGCCTAAATTGCAAGATATGGATGTGGACGACATGTAGTTTCAAGAGGATGGTGGCAAATGCCATACAGCCCGAGAAACAATTCAATTACTGTACAAGTCATTTCCTGGTCGTGTAATTTCCCATTTTGGTGATCAGAATTGGCCGCCCAGTGACTTAACACCGTTGGGCTTTTTTCTTTGTGGTTTTTTGAAGTCTAAGGTTTATGCCATCAAGCCCATGACCACCCACGCCTTGAAGGAGGAAATTGAGCGCTGTATCAACGAAATTCAGCCACATTTATGCAAAACGGTCATGTGAAAATTTCTACAAAAGAGTGCGTATGTGCCAGCAAAGCTGTGGAGGCCATTTACCTGATTGCTATTCCATGCATAACCCTATACTGTATACTTTATGAATCAATAAGTAATTACAATTTTTAATTAAAAACCTGTGTTTTCTATCAAAATTACTTCTTTCGTGAATTTTGGGATACCCTGTATAATACTGTAAAACTACATGAAATATTTAGATTTGATCTCTTCAATGTAAGATCTCTTTTCGATTTTGTTAAGAAATAATCCCATATTTCTTTATTCTTTTCCCCGTATGTTTTTCCTATAGCTCTTTTACAATTTTGATTAATTTCTGCTTCCAGCTAATTTTATGCTTCTCCATTGATTATATGCTTCTTTCTTGTCTTTGATTATTGTTTAGTTTTCTTATCCCAGTTACTTATTCCCCTTCTCCTCAGCATTTGCTGCATTTATTAATGTATTTTTTCATACAAATCCTACATCGCTACTTCTACATAACCAGCATATTCATTTACTACCATTTCTCTCGTAAGTCACCTCTATCATTGCATAGCAGGAGATTTCACAATCTTCACATTCTCACTCTTCAGTTTGATTTCTAACAACTCCTTTACATCCTCCTGCATAGAATACTTTTCACCTCTGAAACCATTTGTGCTAACCAAGAAAATTAGCTGTTTTACCTTACCTTTTTAATTCTGGATGGTATGACTAATATTGAGAAATTTTGCAAAAGTGAAACATGATTTTGTTGGACTTTCATTAAATGTTCCCTTGATCATTTAGTCTCTATACATAATTTTTCCTAAACTTGTTTTCATGGTTAGTTCACTTGGTCTTCATTATTATTTCAGACCACCTGCTTTTTTCTTTTTTCAGCTCTGATAATCACTTGCTGCTTCTGTAGTTTTTAAAATATGCATAAAAGTAAGATTTATGGCCACACACACGGTAAAAGTGAAGGAATTTTTGAGGCTATAGAGAACGTAGCTCACCCAAAGAAAGAGGCAAAATGTTGATTGGTCCTTTTTGGGAATCTAAATAGCAGAATAGCAAACGATTGTCAGACATATAAAAATATTTTGGAAAAATTTGGAGAAAAGAGCAAAGCTAATAATGACAAATACCTGATGGATTTCTGCTCATGCCATGTACTGGTTATTACTAAGACACTTTTCCAACATAAAAATTTGCACAATTTCACATGGAGAGAAGAGGTAAGAAATGAGAAAAGTCTCACTGACTCTGTACACTCAAGACCAGAGTGTACAGAGGATTTGAAATTGGAAAATATAAACCATTTAGTCTTGAGCAGGATAAACGTGAATTTCATATTGAATAGAAGAACATGTAAGAATGTTTTAAAGTGAATAAAAGTTGAGCAGCTCTCATATTTGAATGGTAGACAAAAATACACAAACATTAGTCAAGAAAAAATGAAAGTGCTGGAGAACAGGAAACAAACATTGGAAGTTCAGTGGCAAATCCTGAAGAAAACATTGATTGATACAGCCCAGAGAGGCATGTGGTGAGGTTCGTGTACAAGGACAGAAAAATGAGAACTTCATGGTGGACACAGGAAGCAAGAGGCATTAAAGGAAATTAACAAAGCATGTCAAAAGTTCCTGCTAATAAATCAGCTTTTGCTCTTAGAGAATGCAGACTAATGTAGAAAATTAACACTGTAAAACTAGCTAAAAATTCATGGGAAGTCTTTGCTAAGAACATAGAGAATAAATATCAAGAAGATGACAAAGTATTATGGAGGCTGTTGAAAAAGCTCAGAATTGACAGAAAGAGTGCTGTAAAAGGAATTAAAGGTGACATGAACATTTGTGAAAAATATATACTTAATGTTTAGAGGAATTCAAACAGTTCCTTGACCAAACAACCAGTGACAGCATGTTGTAAAAAAACACTCAACACATATGCAATCAGGTATACATATCCATACATGAAGTAAAAAAAAGCGATCAAAAGCCCTGAAATGTGGAAGGACAGTTGGAGTAGATGATATTCAACCAGAAATGATCAAGTATGGAGGTATAAAATTCTTATAGTGGCTGCACTACATTGTTCATAAAGCCTGAACAGAGGTACAAATTCCTGATGATTGAGGTAGAGCTCTCATAGTATCCATATTTAAACCGGGAAATAAAACTGAATGTGAGAATTACAGATATGTTTCTCTACTGAGTGATACCTGTAAGATTTATGCAATTATACTTCAGAAACAGTTGAGAAGGATTGTGGAAGAAAAGCTTGGTGAAAAACAAGTGGGATTCAGGCCAAATAGAAGCTCTCAAGATTTTTAACTTTATAACAAATAATTCAGAAATCATGGGAATGTAACAAATATCTGTATTTAACTTTTGTACATATGGAAAAGTCATATGTTAAAGTGCCAACAGAAAAGCCATTCAAAACGCTACAGTTGTAAGGTGTCAATTGGGCATTCCATCAAGTATTACTTAGTCTTTATTTGAGTTGAAAGTCACCAGTTAGAATTGAAGGAAATAAAGGAAGATGTGTTAATATTAAATCTGGTGTCAGACAATGATGTACATTATCACCTCTGTTATTCATTATCTACATGCATTACATTATGAAGGAAAGTGGTATTAAACCTGATATCAAAATTGGAGATGTTAATATCAGCTCTTTGCTTTATGTGGATGATGTTATACTACTAAACAAATCCTCTGCAAGATACTCCAACTGAATAACTGTTGTACTAGATTTGGAATGAAAGTAAGCAATAATAACACAAAGACAATGAAAATAGGAAGAAGCATTTAAACTATTAACTATGTTGTGAATGGTGAAGCTATATAACAAGTAAAACATTTTAACTACTTAGGCACGATTTTTATTGAAGATGGTAAATTAAGTATGGAAATATAAGGTGTGTTCCAAAAAACCCATACTTTTGTTAGAAAATCTATTGCTCATTTTACAAAATTGTAAGCTCTATCCCCTTCAAAGTAGCCCACTATACTGTGATACATCATTGCCAATGTTTATTCCATTGGTGCAATGAACTTTCTGTGAAAGTGTACAGTTCTCTTCTCGTATATATCCCGAATCGCCACTATGGTTTGGAAATGACATCCTTTCAAATCGGTTTTAAGTTTTGGAAACTAGAAAAAGTCATCTGTGGTTAATGTTTTGCCATATAACTCCAGATGAAGGCAATTCTTGAGCTGGCACATTGTTATGGGGTAAAATCTAAGCCTGGTTTTCCCACATTTCAGTTCTCTTCCTGTGGAGAGCATCTCTCGGATGTTCTAAAACTTCCTGGTACAACTCCTTGTTTACCTTCTGGCCACATAATTCAAATACATAATGGACAATGCATTTCCTATGACATAACCATCACCATGATCTTTGACTGACTCATCCATGCTTTATTTTGGTCAACAGGATCCATTCTCCACATACTCTAATGATTGCAGCTTGGTTTTAACATCAGCATATTCCTATGACTCGTCTCTTGTTATGATGTTCTAAAGAAAGTCACTGCCATCTGCATTGGCAAGCATTTCCTGACTGGTATCAACATGATTCTCTTTCTGATCCTCAGTCAACAAATGAGTGAAGAAATTTTCACTGATGAGACATATCTGAAATTTTTCCATTAAAATTTGATGGCAAAATCCTATGCTGATTCCCACTTTTTCAGGATCAGACTGTTAAACGCTATTTCCACAAATAACATCACATACTCTCTCTCTAGATGCTCAATGTCTGTTACCAAAACCTGCTACTAGGTCTGGCCAATAGCTGCAGTGCACTCGCTGCTGGTTGGCATGCTGTTTCAAAAAGTTTGGTCTTTTTTGACACCCCTCATAGACAACGGAATCAACTAAGCTGGTATGGTAAGAAGTCAACTGAATAAATTTATATAGAATAGGAGAAATTAGTCAAAACACTGAATTAGCTGTATACAAGGCAGTGTTCTATCCAATTTTAACTTATGAATATGAAAACTGGATTTGATGTAAAACACTTCACCAAAGACTGGAGACAACAGATATGAGAATCCTAAGAAAGATTAGCCATTTGAACAGATAGCATCAATGGCAATATCATATTAAAATGAGGATATTAGGAAAGATCTTGACATTATTAGCAATGAGGAATGTGTTAGCAGAGCTAACCTCTGGTGGTATGGTTAGGTTCTTATTTCCTAAAGAGAACATTTAAACAAAAAACACAACTTCTTATTCTTTCACTCTGCCTTATCCCATGTAAACGGGGTTGGTACAACAATCTTTAACCTTCCTCTTCCAAGTTCTCCAGTCCAGAGCATTCTTCGGACTCCATCCCTTCTCCCTAAGATCCTCTGTCATCTATCCCTCCACCTGAGCTTGGCCCTGCCTATTTTCCTCTTTCCCTCCAACTCCATATACTCCACTCGTTTACCAACATACTCCTCACCCTTCCTCTCAACATGTCATGAATGATTACATCAGAGGTTAACCGTCCCTCTGATGTAATCATTCCTTATCCTGTCCTTTTTTGTCACACCACTCATCCATCTCAACATCTGCATCTCCACTACCTCCATCTTCCTCTCCTGTGCCTTGGTTATATGCCACGTCTCTGCACCATGCAGCATTGCCAGCCTCACCACCATCTTTTAGAGCTTTCCTTTCCTCTTACAACTCACTCCCTGGTCACACAGGACCTCACTCATCTTACTCCAATTCATCCAACCGCATGTTATTCAGTGCTGTATTTCCTCATCCAGGTCACCATTCCTCTCGATAACCAACCCAAGGTACTAGAATTTCTTTCCTGACATTAGCCTTTCACCCTGGAGCCATATGACTATATCCTCGTCACTCCCCGTTGACATGTATTCAGTCTTTACCCGGTTAATTCTCATGCCGCTCTCCTCCAATGCCTTTCTCCACTCTTCCAGGGTATTTTCAAGCTTCCGTCGGGATGATTCGCATAGAACAATGTCATCGGCAAACAGCATCCTCCATGGTGCCTCCTTGACATCCTCCACTAGTACATCCATGACCAGTTCAAAGAGGTAGGGGGCTCAGAGCTGACCCTTGGTGTAGCCCTACGACAATAGGAAACCCTTCTGTCATGCCGACACTAGACCTGAGTTTCTGTTAACTCATACATCTCCTTCACCAACCTCATGTACTTCTCCAACACCCCCCTTCTTCCTCATACACCTCCATATCTCCTTCCTGGCCACTCTGTCGAATGCCTTTTCCAGGTCTATAAACACCATGTGCAGATCCACTTGCATCTCTCTATATTTCTCCATCAATCACCGTAGCACAAATATTGCATCCGTTGTCCTTCTTCCTGGCATAAATCCAAACTGCTACTCACCAATTTTCGTTTCCTGCCATAACCTTTCTTCAATTACTCTTTCCCATATTTTTAATGTGTGTGACATCAGCCTGATTCCTCTATAGTTGCCACAGTCTTGAACATCTCCTCTTCCTTTGTTTTGTAGATTGGGATGAGAATACTTTTTCTCCATTCCTCTGGTATCTTTTCCTGTTGGGCTATTTTACACATCAGATCCCATAACATATCCACGCCCTCACTTCCAAACTTTTCCACACTTCCCCAGGTATCTGGTCGGCTCCCACAGCCTTTCCATTCTTCATTTTTCTCAGTACCCAAACCACTTACTCTCTAGTTTGTCTTGCACCAGTCTCTCATTTACCTCCCCATCTTCGCACCTCTCTCTTGGATTCTCCTCATTTAGTATTTTTCGGAAATATTCTTTCCATCTTCCTCTGATTTAAACAAAAAACAAAACAACAAAAAGAAAAACAAAATACAAAGTACAGGAAAAACTGAAATAGCGTCCATACCCCTGAAGAGAAATATACCTGGCAAATCGACAAGGCTATCATTTTAGACATAACAATGAAACAATGCTTAGAATATCGGAAACGATAGCCATAAAATGTTATAAAAATTCCATAAAAGTGCACTGACTCTACATAATCTCTGAGTGTTGGAAGCTCCATAATATAAAAATTAGGTTGCAGCTCTGAACAATAGGAGACAACACATGCACACCAAAGACAGAAACACCTAGCCGACATGACATAGCTTCCACTTCCCGTTCCGAAGATTACAAGCTGTCAAAAAGGCTCAAATCCCGTTATCCCACCCCTGACTTTTTCCCATCAATCCCTTCTCTTTCCCCAAAAAATAATTTCTGTCTTCAGATCCTTCTCTCACACTACCACCCAAATGCTCTTCACACACCTGTAATAATATTACACACATAAAAAACTGTTTTTTTTTCAAATAATTTCCCCACTCAAAACCCAATTCCTTTAACAGCTTAACAGCAGATGCATATCTCCGGGATAAGGAGACAGAAAACAACATCCAAAAAAAGATATGTCCGAATTTTCCTCCTATATTATTATTTACATATTGGGTTTATAACACTTCAGTAATGCCCTAAGATTTGAGTAAAGAGCCAATGACATTGTAAAAAAATGTCACTGCTGAATTAAAGTAGGTTATGTTAGCCATTAAAATAACAAAAATGATTTTCCCATTATAATTATTATTGATAAACAAAGCAGTGTTATAATCATCGACTAGTGATTATTATGTTATTGTTTTTGCTTAATTGCACATATGTAGATATCAGTAGCAAACAACTGAATACTTCCTCTCAATTATTATTATTATTATTCCTGATACCTCCAAGGACACCGAAGACTCATCGCGGGATTTGATGTCCTAGTACTGAGCTCCACTAGTCACCCTCATTCTCATACTCCAGCATATACTACTTTCTTTGACAGCCAACCGTAATTGTTGTTACCAACTTCATATCCAGTCATATTTGCTGCTCCATTTATGTAATAGTTTTCTGTACAGATCTGTCAAATATCTCTGCAAAGACCAGCAGTATCATATTGTAGACATTTCTCTTATTCAATTCATCACTCAGATGATATGATTAAATTACTAAGACTAAACCTACCTTTCACAAGCCCATGCTGTGCTGTCCAACATAGTTTATTAATCATATTCACCCATTCCTGAATTCTACCTTCAACCAACTTATCCAATATCTAACTTGCTTAATTTGGTTAATTTACTTCTTATGCCGTGGAGCTTCCTTGATGTAACTAACTAGCCTTATTTTCACCACCTTGGAACCTTCCCACAGCAAGACTCAGATTAAACTTGCAATATGCTGACAAGCACAACAAAATTAATAACAGCGATCAAGTTTAAAGACACTTGTCCACAATTGTGCACATATGCTATGATATGAGTAAATTACTCATATCATAGACCAGATTTATCATTTGCAGAAAGGGAACAAAGACGGCAGTTTTGAAGAAAACTCGAAGAAAAACATCAAAACGGTGAAACAGTTGGATCATTGACTACAAATAAATTAAACTGATGCAAAAATCAAGTGATGCCACTAGCAGCCACCAGTATTCAGGCACTGCATAGAAAATGTGCTAGACCCTTGAGGATAAACGTATGACTCACAAAACCACACATCCACTTCACCAACATCAGTAAGCTAAACCTTAATAGTGTCCACTACCATTTTCAGTCTGCCAAGCCCTATTCTGTCTGGCAGAAATTCAAATCTCAAATGTGGTCATCCAATTTTTCCTAATCACTTTAGTTGATTTACCAGTTGATGGGTTTCTTGTGTTAGCCTGGTATTGCCATTTTTGATTGCCTCCATAGCTGATCTTGAGTCTATATAAATTATAATTCCCTCTGATTGTTGAGATCATAATTTTAAGCAGGCTTCGAGCCCTTTATTAATTGCATAAAATTTTCTGGCAAAATTGGAAGCAATTCTCCTAGATCCAAATTTTATCGAAATTTTTTCACCTTTTGGGAGTAGCGAACACCAGACTCCATTAATCAGATTGGTGCCTGACGATCCATCGGTATAACAAATAACCTGATTGGAGGATCAAAGAAGGTTGATAGTATTTAGGACTTTTTCTTTGAGCATTTCTTTTGATTACGTTTTTGTACAGAGTTTCGTAAGGTTTAGATTATTATTATTATCCAGGCCTTCATGGAGTCAAATGACTCATCATGGTAGGTCTATTTTAGGAAACACAAAGTTTATCATACCTCTCCTTGAACCCATTGAACGTTCCCACTCCAACCACACTCTCAGGCAATGCATTCCAAGCTTCAACCACCTTCCATGCAAAGAAACCACTCATCAACCTTTTGCGCACAGCCTCCTTTCGTGACTTCCAGGGATGGCCCCTTTTTATCGCTCCTTCCCGCTGTTCCACTAAGTGAAGGAACTCTCCAATGTCTACAATGTAACTGCTTCTCAACAGTTTAAAAGTCTCGATCACATCACCTCTCCTTCTATCCACCAAACTCTGCAGTCGACATTCTTTCAGTCGATTTTCATAACTCATGTTGTGCAGTCCTAAAACCATCTTTGTTATCTGTCTCTATACCTTTTCCACAGTCAATTTACCCCCTTCAAATTTTGGGAAGTAAATGTGAGAACAGTAGTCTAAGTGTGGTCTGATCAGAGTCTTATATAATGGAATGATAACTTCTTTATCTCTGTAGGTCAGCATCCTTCTCAGTATTATTGCAGCCATCCTCTGAGTTACCCGCAACACCTTGGTAATATGCTCCCTGAATTTCAGTTTTCTATCAATCATCACCCCCAGATCTCTTCTCTCCCATACTACCTCCTGTACAGCTCCTCCAATCAAGGACGCATCCTCCCATTGATTGAACCCAAACCTCAACACTTTACATTTTGCTGCATTGAACTCATACCCTCATTTATTTGCCCATCTGTCTAGTTTATTCAAAACCCTCTTGCTTGGATGCCACACATGCACTGTTACTGATAACCCTTCCCAACTTCACATCATCTGCAAACAACTGAATGTGCCCTTGCAATCCATCGACAATATCATTGATATAAAGATTGAACAATACAGGTGCCAGTACGGAGCCCTGTTGAACCCCACTTGTAACCTTCTGCTCCCTTGATATTGCCCCCCCCATCATGCACAATTCTCTGATGCCTATCAGTCAGCCAATCCTGAATCCATTTGATTCAGGATTAGTAACCCAACTAATCCGACAACTTAACCCCATGTGCTGCAACTTAAATATCAGCATATCATGTTGCACCCTGTCAAGCAGCTTAGCAAAATCCAAAAAAACGGGCAGTATATACCTTTCCCTCATCAACTTTTATTGTCACTTTATTATAAAAGACAATCATGTAATTACTAAAGCAATAACACCCCCATAACAAATCCATGTTGATTCTCACAGATAACATTACCTTCATCTGCCCAACACTGTATATAGTCCCTCTCTAATTTCACAAAGACCTTAACAACTACTGATGACACACAAACAGGCCTATAATTAGAAACTTCCAGTCTGCTACCACCCTTTTTCAGCAGTTACCTATCTTCGATTCCCTGGGTACCTTTCCTTCATCCAGACTTTTACTGAAAAGTCAGATCAGTGGAGCTGTCAGTTCTTTAGCACATTCTCTCAAAACCATGGTGAAATGCCATCCAGTCCAACAGCTTTATTGGTATCCAGAGTACTGAGTATGTGGAACACATGCTCCTCTTGCACCTCTATATCCTGATCCTGCTCTATCCCTCTGGTATTAAAACTCCTCCAGGATGAAATACTCCAACAAAATGCTCATTTAACAACTCCATATCCTCTGCATCAGTCACTCTATTTCCATTTTAATCCCACAATGTCATTCTTCCACAATCGTTTATCCGCCTACTGGCCACATAGCTAAAAAATTCCCTAGGATTTTCTTTGGTTCTTAGTGCCATTCTCTTCTCATATTCCAGTTTTGCCTCCCTCACCATACCAGTCACTATCCTGCCCTGAGTGTTATATTTTTCATGCATCTGCTCCCCACCCTTCTCCTCATCTCTTCCACAATCTCTTTTTCACCCACAGTTCCTGTCTGATATTGTTTGTCATCCACTTTAGACCAATTTTGTGGAATACAGCTTACTATTGCTGCTAACAAATATTCCTTCACAATTTTCCAAACACTAATGATACCCCAGCCTTCCAATTCCTTCCTCCCTGAAACCTCCCCAAGTTGATGTCTAAGACTATCGTAATCACCTGCCATATAATTCCACATATATTCCCATCTCTTTGATATTCATGTATGTCTATTCATCTTCTGATGCTATAATTACATCCAAACTCTTGAACTTCTTGTTCCCTCTATTATTGTCTAAGACATTTGTCCCTCAGGAACTCTAGAAATTCCATTCCCTTATTGCTACAATCATCTTCCTCTTCCCAATTTATACTGATGTAGATAAAATCACCCATAACAATCATTCTTCTTGCACTTGCCAAGCTCAACTGTCTAAACATCTCTTGGTCCCCACCTTCTGTGCTCCTTGATTTGAAGCAATACCCCAATAAATATCCTGTCTTGGCCATTTCTGCCTCACACCATATGCTTTCAAACCATTGGTGTTACTGCCTTCCAAAGCCTCTACTCTAAGAGGAAATAAGTGATCACTTATCATAAATAGTACTCCGACACCACATTTTCCTTTCCTATCCTGCCAAAAAATGCTGTATCATGCCACTTGAATTCTGGTTATTATGTCATCCACCATCAACCAGGTCTTAGATTTATGGAAGTATTTGACATAAAGGACTGGAAAATTGAGGTTTTTGGTTTATGTGGGCATTTAGCTGATCAAGACCTATTTCCTTCCTGTTAGTGTCATATTGTAAAGTTGATGATCTGTGATGTCTGCATTTTTCATTCCAATGTTCATAAGTTTTTAAGGAGATGTGATCGTTTTCGTAGCTTCTGATATTAATAAAGAGTTTTATGGTGGCAAATTTTCATCTGTCCCCCAGTAGGTCAAGCCAACATTCCTGTTGGGCTCTGATGTTAGTGGATAAGAGTGCACCAATGATAATCTGCATATGTTTTCTTCAGCATTCAGTAACTAATGTGTAAGATGAGTGCGAGCTATACAGAGCCTAGCAAGAACAACTTCCTTTCTTCTGTTTCTACATTGACTAGACTGTTAGTGCTAAATTTCAGGCTTAATATCATGCCATATGTCACTTTTCCTGTCATGATGGGCTTTGAACATATAAGTTATCTGTAATTATATGTAGGGACCTGCCAAACAGTATATGGAAAAGTATGAGCTGAACTACCAGCTGTGCCTGCAGTCTTCTTTTTTTAAATCCGGTGTGGCTGGGAATCCAACACAAAAATATCCTAATTAAGGATCTTCATTTTGTTTTTGTACAGCATTCATATGTTGCAAAGTGTTGAATGTGGATTATGCATAGGATCGGAAACCAGCTATAAAGAACTTAAAGGGCATGTAAATTTGATAGTGGCTTTCTATGTACAAGTGCAAGCTGAATGACATGCTACTTTGCTTTATAAAATCATGAAACACAGCAGCACAGCCAATAGATATTACTGGTCTTGAACTATCAGTATGGATGGACAAGTAATTGGTGTACTGCTCTGTGTGCATTAAACATTTGAAGTTACACAGATTATGGTTTATGAGACTTAGGTTGGAAAAGTGATATATGGAGTGCAAACCTGCCTTGGATGAATGCTGTTATACTCGGTGCAGGTAATGTTTATGTTCATGCCAATTGCTACCACAGCTTCTTTAACATGAATATGAATGGAATGTATGCTACCTGGTGTGATATTGAGCCACACCCCATCCCCAATGTAGTCCACATAAGATGTTTTTGAACTGACTAATTAGGGCATATTGAGAAACAGCTATTTTCAATTAATGATTGAATAAATTCATTTTCTTCATCACAAAGGCTTTGACTGGGCATGTGTAAAAGGCAACAGTAGCTCTCTGTATACCCTGATGATAGATTGGATCCAACAATTGCAGTTTACTTTTCCTTGCTAAACCATAGACTTCAGATGTATAATCCAGCTTTGTATAAGAACACAATAAAGACACACTCAAGATTAATTGGCACCCCATTCTGTAGAGGATAGAGTGCAAAGGAGATTCAATGCTTTCACTTTTCTCTATGTTTACGAACGTGTGGAAAATAATGTAAATTTTCTGTAAAACTGTGAATAGTACATATTTGACAGAGGTATACAGAATTTATTTCTGCTGAAAACCTGAATCCATTAATAAGAGAGCAAATGATCATGTCTTTTCTTGTGTGCATATTAATGAAGTCAGGTTTCCAGTAGAAATATATTGTATATACCTCAGAAAATGCACTACTCTCATGCTACAATACTGAGAGTAAATTGTAAACATTATGAACATATAAAGCATTGCCTACGGATCGATGAAGCTGTTTAGTGATTGAGTTAATTTTGATAGTCAAAAGAGCCACATTTAAGAGAGAGACTTGGGGAACACCCTGTTCTGTGTGATATTACCATCGTAAAATGCAGTTTTTAATAAATTCAGGAAATTATCCTCTGAAACCTAGGTTATAGAGGTCTCTTGATATGCATTTTCCATTAACCTTTTCCCATGTCAAAAATATTGAAATCAGATGTTCCTGTTTGTAGAATGTGTCTCTTATACAAGTATTTAAATGGCCCAATGGTCCAAAGTCAAATGATTTATACAAAAGCCACATTGGCTATTGGAAAGAATATTGTTGCTTTCTAAATAAATGAGAAGTCTGTCATCAACCATTTTCTCTTATATCATATGAAAGCAGCTGAACAGATAATTGTTTGCTTGTGTTGGATTCTTTCCTAGTTTTGGAATAGTGATGGGAACTGAGTTATTAAAGAGTTTTAATGGTGGCAGGAATCTGGAAACTTCCTGTGTAATATAATTAGAGAAGAACACGCATAGATGTTTTATCATTTCATAATGAGAGGCATCCAGTACTAGGGTTAACAGAAGAAGATATTTTTCTCCCTCTTTAATGCATTGCTAATTTGTTCTTCTTATTATTATTAATATGGGTACTGCCTGGAAACATGACTCCACAGGTCACACACTCTAATCATTAATATATTACATATGATAGATATATCTTAAACCTTTTCACTTGGGGTGCTCACAAACATCTCTGGCAAACCATTTTCTCATTTACCACTCTCTAAGTAAAGAACCTAGTCTGTATATCCTTACTAATCATACTTCTAAACACCTTAAGAATATGATCCCTTCCTCCCCCTCTTCTCCCCATGTATTAAAACATTTCTTCTGTCTCATTCTTAGTCCCTTTAGTAGCTCTTCAGAATCCAAGTAATTCTATGAGCTATTCTGCCAACTATTGTAATATGTGTTCTGAATTTCAAATCTCTATACACTGTCATCCCCAGAACCCTAGCCTCATCAATTTCCTGTAAATTGCCATCAACAGTAAGATGCAAATTGTAATATTTTCAACCTGAAGGGCCTTACCTCACATTTTACATTGAATTGACAACAGTTACCCTTGGCCTACACTGCTAATTTATTTAAATCATCCTGTAAAATATCTGCATCAGGTTTGCATCATCACCAAACAGATAACTCTCCACTCCCAAATCATCTAGTATATCATTAATATACAAATTAAAGAGTTTTAGTACAAATTTGCTAGTACAGAGCCCTGAATACTCCACTAGTCACCTTCATTTACCTTGATTCCACTCCTATATACCACTCTCAGTCTGCATATCAACTGCCCCTATCCATGGCATGCCACAAGCCTCATATCCATTCCCATTTACTTCAACTTATGTAATAGTTTTCCATGCCATATTTTCAAATGAGAGCCTGTGTAACTCAGTGGATGTGGCATTTGTACACCATGGAGCTTATCTGCATGAAGGAAGACTTCTTGTTTTCGAATCTAGTCAGCAACTAGAAGAAATTTTTCTAAGCCTCTTTTCGACCGATTCCCTAGTTAATCGATCCCTGACATGGGCAAGCAGGATTTGTCTCCAGGAAACTCTGATTTTTCATCCTGTAAACTTAAGAAAATCGACCGTAAAACTCGCATTAATTCAAACATTAAATACGAGGGTTAGGGACCACGAGTTGGCGGCACTTGTTGAGCCGCCTCTCTGCACTGCATACTGCTTAATTACTGATGACCTTGTGCCAGCTATCTCTGATTGGCTGCTAGTGGAGATTGAACTGCAGACTCAGTTTCCAAAAGTTAAATAGGGATAAATGTCCTCGTCTACTCCCTATATATGGGACTATAAAGGCATTAGTTGATTTTTTAGCTGATTCTCAAATGCCTTTATAAAGTCCACGAGTATCATGGTGTAATCATTTCCTTGATCGAATTCTGCTGTCACCTTATAACATGTAAATCAATTACAGAGACAAGTTCTGCCTTTTACAATGCCATGTATAGACTTTCACTTTTTGTATCCACCCATTCTTCAATTTTTATTTTTAACCAACTTTTTGAATACTTTATCAACACTTCAGGTATATTGATTGGTCTGTAATGTGCTACTTCTATCTTGGAGATATTATTATGTAATGGAACTATCTTTCCATCATCTTTCCACTCCCTTGGAATCTTGCCAAAGCTGAGACTTCTATTAAACACCGTAGACAACCACTTGCTTCCAATTCACTTGCACATTCTTCTAACAGGTAAGTTGATATTCTGTGCAGGCTCACTGCTGTATTTACCTTGGTATTTTTGATATACCGAGTCAGCTTATCTAACTCAACTTACATCATTACAAATCAGCAGTAATCTTTAACTGCAAAGTCACCAACTAGATGATATACCCTTTCAAAGTGATCAATTAGTAACTGAGTTATTTCTTCTGCTTCTGTCACTTTCGTGCCATCAGCACTGAGTAAAGATATCTTTCTATAATCATTCTTTCTCTTACTTGCTATGTAGCAAAAAAAACGTTTGGATTTACTTTGGCATGCTGAGCTAATTTTCACTAAAATTCTGATTTAACCTTCTTTATTATACTAGTTACGCTTCTTGCTTCTGCTTTATACTGCTCATGGGCATGCTTGATTACCTTGTTGTTTATGTTCTTTCCACAATGCTTTCTGTTTTTGCAGCTCCTGCTTTATATAGCTAGTAATCCACTTAATCCCTTTTTTGGTTTATCCTCCTGGCCCTGTGTGTGCATGCTGATACTGCAGCGCTCAAACAATCTGATTGCTTACCTGGTAGTACGGACATTCATTCCATGTAGTTTATTATACCATGACACCGCTAAGTTTTCTCCGAGGTTTGTCATAATCACTAGTTTTGTAGGGCCATAAATCCTTTCTTGACTGATATTTCGACATGTTGAACAAACTCCTGGGACAAGAGTGCATGATTACTTTCCCAGTCTGATGTAGGGTAGCTACTGTAGTTAGATTTTCTGATGATATTACCATATCCAACACTCTCAAATACCTGGATCCCATTATTATGTGTGGTTTCAGATAATTATCCCCTAGTAACTGTAATTTCCATTCCCATTTTGCTCATCTGCCCTTTCCTCCTTCCAGTCTGTATCACCATAGTTGTAGTCTTGCAGGATAATTGCAAGGCCTGCATTCATTGTGCTAATCGGCTGATGCACATTGTCTTCATTTTCTTCCACACCTCAGGTCTACAAGAAATGTGAATGATAGCAGTAACCAGCAATATATTTTGTTCTGTTGACTTCTATCTCACACCCGACAGCCTCAAAAGAACCACTTTCATGAGATCCACAATCTTCCTTGACTTGTATATTTGTAGGTTTAGGTTCTTCAGCTATTAATATTAATACCATCCTAGTGTGCTATTTCTTCTATCTTCTCTCAATATACAATATCTACTAAAGTCTAGCCCAGTAACTATATGATTTTGTGACATCCTGGTTTTGCTGATGTCAATAACTTTTGCCAAGTCGAACTGACCAGTTGGCAGAAACTCTCCTTTATTTCTGATACTTTGAACATTTCAATATCCCCTTGGCCCACAGTTACCATTATGTAACATCATAGCTGTACATATATATTTGAAACTTTGGAATCTGTACACAGCTCTTCATGATCATTCCTTCACTCATACTTATATTTACTGAGGTGGCTATTTGCACACAGTCATTCCTGAACTCACATTCGTTTCTCTAAGGGATAGCTAGAAACCAGCTTGATTGCCCCTCCTGCCCATTATCTCTAGTTTGCTGGTTTTTACACTTCCATTGTCTCATTGAACAATGCTCTCCAAGCTCATAACTCGAAAATCCTTTAACTGCAATTCATCAGGCATGTACAGATCCTTAAATTCATAATTTATAAACTGCACAGCATTTCTTCTGCACAATCTTCTCATTGGCAATCATGCCCCTTTTTCTCATTTCTGTCCTATCATAACATGGCAGCAGACTCACAATCTTTACTTTTTTACCATTCATTATTGCTTCTATTAACAACTCTCATCATTTCTCATTGCACATTTCTCAAGTTTCAAATAATTTCTGCCTGCATTTATTCTACAAGCTTAAAACTTCAATGACCTCATTTATTTTGCACCCCTAGAAAACATACTTTTTTCACTGTCTTTTTAAGTATATCTCTTAATATCAAATCGCCATACAATAAGATACTATTTTCCTAGTTTCTCACACTTTTATGCTTTCTCATTCACTCTTTCACTCTCCAACCTTCTGTACTACAAAACCAAAGATTTCATTAGTTGCTTTAGCTCATGTTGTATCCTGTGAAGGAGTCCATTTGCAATATCTTTCTGCACTGTCATCTCATCCACATTATTAATTTCAACCATTTCTTTCAACCTGTCATTTGTATTTCAAGCACTATTATTTTTTGCCTCTCCACATTCTCCACAACACTTTCACAATCCTACCTTATTTTCATATTGGTTACTTCTTTCTTACACTCGTTACACAATTCACATTTCTAACTCGATTATGAAACATTTCAGATATCTCGATTCCGACTCTCATTAACGAATACATTAAAGAGATGCTAGATTGCACTAAATTCCACACATTGATATCGGTCAACATCAATATGTTGTTACCATTTTTCTTGTAGGCATTCCTGCCATAACAAAGAACATTTTTGAAAGAATATCACATAATTTTATTAATAGTTAAGACTACACAACAGTCATAAGTAAACAAAATAACACCAATTTTATTTGTAAAATTGGTGTAATTGGGTATGATTAGATATCGGTGCCACATTTCCTAAGAAATCAGCTTTGGGATGCATATAAAATACCATCTTCTAATTGATAGGTTGAGTTAGATAAAGAAAGGTATCTAATCCGTAAAGCAGAATATCTAGATCACCTTACCATCATTGCTAACTCATGATTTGTATATATCCATATGGTCGCATATGTATAAAACTTTATCATCATAGTTTATTCACAATATGATACAATGTGAAAAGGGAAAAGAGATTTACATTAAAATTCATCATTAAATTCCTGTCAGGTACCCTCAAGGGGTGTGCAGGATATAATAGTACTACATGAAAAAATTACATCATTACTAACTTCCTATCTACAATTTTCCTAAAAATAACTCTTACCTGTCAAGAATATAACATCAGATCTTATATTTCTATCTTCTAAAGCCATTTTTACCATACCAACACAACTACACCCTCTATTCAAAAATGAACCAAACGTTTTGAAAATAGAAGAAACTAGTGGTGCCACTTGCTGTATCTTTTTGTTATTCGAAAGTGGCAACTTTCATTAGTGTTTTGTCATCTACTTTTGATATTTGTTTCATTAGATGCCAAGTTATAGTGCCAAGAGTGACAGTGTGTTTTGACAGTACGTTCATCACGATATTCTTGCCGTACGCTACCAATCGCTGTAAAACTTCGAGATAAAACTCACCATTGACGATTTGGCCAGGTCGACTGAATTCTTCGTGGATGATCACCTTGGAATTGTAGAAACAAATCAGTATTGCCTTTACTTTTGACTTCTCCAAGAAGTTTGTTTTGGATGCACCTCTCCTGGTGGTCTTTATTCAGCACTCTGGTGCTTTATTTCGGACTCCTACTCAAAACCCCACGTTTTGACACTAGTAACGATCGTTTCAAGGAAGTTTGAGTATTTACAAGCGGTTTAATGAGGTCCTTGTAGTGTTCAATTCGATACATTTTTTGGTCGTCGGTCAATTTGTGGGGAATAAATCGCGAATTCAATTTACAAAGGCCTAAACTTTAAAATGTTCAGTTAAAATGTTCTGCACAGTTGATTTTGGAATCCCCAGTTTATCTTCAATCAATCTCCTGTATAATTTCGGATTTCCTTTGATTAAATCACACCTTTTGGATGTTAATATCGCCAGTCCTGTTTTTGGACTGCCCTCGTTTTCATTATCCTAAAAACATCTCACAAGCACTATGAAATTGCTTAAACCACTCATAAACTTGAGTATGAGAGAAGCATTCATCACTGTATGCTTTTTGAAGCATTTGATGCATTTTGGTAAAACGGTTACCAAGTTTAACACAAAAGTCAATCGCAGGAATCTTTTTAAAACTCATTTTTAGACCGTTCGTCAAAACACACTGTCACTCTTATACTATAACTCGGCTTATGAATAAAACAAATGTCATAAACAGTTGACACAACTGTAATGAAGGTTACCACTTTTGACAACGAAAAAAACACATTCAACAGGTGGCCCCACTAGTTTTTTCTATTATCAAAAAGTTAGGTTTCGTTTTGGACTGGCCTTCATTTGGGTCTTTTTCGAAAGTGACATGGTTAGCATCCAGGAATTCATTAGCATTCCTGGATGCTGACCATATCTAGTTCTTTCCTTGTATCCTCATTTTAATTTGATATTCCCATTGATGCCATCTGTTCATGCCCCTACTCTTTCTCAGGAATCTCATATCGTGATCTCTAGTCATTTATCAAGTGTTTCACCTCTAATGTACCTGTCAGATTCTTAAGTTAAATTTGGTTTGAACACTGTCTCATATACAACGTAGTTAGTGTTTTGACTAATTTGTGTTATTCCATATAAATTTATTCAGTTGACTTCCTACCATACCAGCTTTGTTGATTCTGTTGTCTATTTCCCTATTTAATTTACCATCTTCACTAAAAATCATGCCTAAGTAGCTGAAATGTTTTACTTGTTCTATAGGTTCTCCATTCACAATGCAGTTGATATTTTCAGTGCTACTGCCTATTTCCACTGTCTTGTTATTGCTGACTTTCATACCAAATGTATTGCAACAGTTATTCAATTTAAGATGAAAAGCCAAATGGCTATTTTTTTTCTGGCCAGGTTGATAATTTAAGGGATAAAAATTTTATCCCCTTAATTTATCAACCTCGCCAGAAAAAAATAGCCGTTTGGTTTTTATCCCTTTAAGTTATTCAATTTAGTTGGGGAACCTTGCAGACTTTTATGGGATCTATTTAGAAGTATAACATCACCTGCATCAAGCAAAGAACTGATATTAATAGCTCCAATGTTGATATCAATGCTGTTACCACTTTCCTTCATAATGATTCAAAGAGATAATGAATAACAGGGTGGTTATACGCCATATCTTCCCGCACTTCCTTCAGGTATTACTGCTGACTTAAATAAAGAACAATTATTGCTTGATATAATACCCCACTGATACCATATAACTGTAGCGTTTTGAATAGCTTCTCTCTTGGCTCTTATCATATGCTTTTTCCAGATCTATGAAACATAATTACAGATGTTTTTTATATTTTCATGATTTCTCAACTATTTTTCGTAAAGTGAAAATCTGATTATGACAGCCTCAATTTGGCCTGAATCAATCTTGTTTTTCAACAAGCCTTTCTTCCACAATCCTCAACCATTTCTCTAGTATAGTTGTGTAAATCTTACCAGGAACACTCAGTAGAGAAATACCTCTGTAATTATCACATTCAGTTTAATTTCCCTTTTATATGTGGGTACTATGAGAATCTGACTCCAAACATCTGGAATTTGTCTGTCCAGACCTTCTAAATAATGCAGTGCTGACATTGTAACACTTTTATACCTCCGTACTTGAGCATTTATTGTCGAATATCATTTAGTTCTGCTGCTTTTCCACATTGCTGACTTTTGATGGCTTTTCCTACTTCAAGTATGGATATGTATTCCTGGCTGCATGCATGTTGAAGGTTTTTAGCTCTCTCATTTCACTGATTGTTTCATTGAGTAATTTTCGAAGTATTTACTCCATACCTCAAGGATATTTTTTCTCCACTTTTGTTGTTTCCTTTATCATCTCTAATTCCTTTTATAGCACTCTTTCCTCCATTTCTGAACTTCAGCAACCTGAATATCTTGCCATCTTCTAGATATTTATTTGCTATATTCTTACCAAAGTCTTTCTATGACTTTTGTTTATCCAGTTTTACACAGTGTTTAGCTTTCTTACATTAGTCGCTGTATTCTCTAAGAGCACAAGCTGACTTATTTGCCAGTAGCTTTTGATATGCTTTCTTCTTTTCCTTCACTTTCTCTTTAACTTCATGTGTCCACCACGGTGTTCTGATTTTTATATCCATGCACACAAGCTCACCACATGCTTATCTGTTCGAATCCATCAGTGTTTTGTTTAGGGCTTTGTTTCTATTCTCAAACTCTCATTTTTCTTGAATATTCTTTTTCTATAAAGCCTCCAAAAATTCCTCCACTTTAGCTTAGTTGAAACTTTTCTTCGTCCATAGACACAAATAAGTTTCATTGTCCAGTTCCCCATTCTGATTTGCCCACATCACTACTTGAGATGGCCTGCCATTAAAAAATTAAAAATGACAAATTATGGTCTTCAAAGTTTCTCTATCTTGAGCTAACTTTTAGATGTTAGATGGAGTTTTATAGTTCCTCCCATTCATGTTTTAACATATGTATTGCCAAAATGTTTTTCATCATCTTCTATTGCAGTTGCCTTCTTATGGTTTGCACAGGATGAGGAATATCAGAAGTGTGAGACTTTAGAATGTCTGAGTTCATGTCCAAGCTACATGAGTTGTAGTTGTTTGACTATATTGTCAAGTGGTTCTCATTTAGCCAGATTTAGCACAGCAGATGTAGTGACATGGACTGTCCAAGGGGTAGTCTGAGATTTGTTGTTCCACAGGAGTTGATAAGGTCTGTAGTTTTTTTGTGCTTATTGTCTAGGTTTGAGAAACATACAAAAAGATGGATCTATTGGTTGCATGGTAGTCGTAATTTTTTAAGATGGAATCAGAGCAAAAGCTTTTCGAAATGCTGGGTATAACGCATACTCCAATCTCCTTGCCATAATTAAAGTGATCTTGAAACACTGGAATAATATGTCAACAATTGAAACAAGGCCTTATTGTTCCTATATCCATACACATCAGCTTTAATAGAATGGATAACTACAGAGCGATTACTTTGCTATCGACCACAGTTGACATCTACAATAGGATGTTACTGAATAGAATAGAACTTTATTTAACACCAGTTTTAAGAAAATCCAAGCTGGATTTGTAAAATTGTGATTGACAATAGAACATATGTTACATCAGAATAATGATAGAAGGTTCATGTGATAAATACTTACTTCTCATTTTAAACTTTTAGACTTTGCTTCCATCGATTCCATTAATAGAGAAGCAGTGTTTAAAATACTCAACTTCTCTAGTCTGCCCTCAAATATCATACAAATAATCTCAGCACCTTATAGAGCTCACAATGCTATGGTACTTTGTAAAACAGAAACATCTGAATCCTTTACCCTGACAACAGGAATCCTGCAAGGTGATATACTAGCACCTTATTTGTTCTTCGGATGCTTAGACTACATATATGATCAACAACAGAGCTGATCTTGGTTTTAACATTACAGCACACACCCACACCATGCAGATAACTTATCTCAGCTTTTCTGATGATATGCTTATCGATACAGAACCAACAAATGTGCAAATATATCTCAGCCTACTTGAGGCAGAGGATAAATATACTGCAGCTCAACACCTAAAAGTCCAAAGTATTCTCAATAGGTTATGAAAACTTTATACTTCATATCAACAATAAACACTCTAAAATTGTAAAGGTTTTTCAATATCTTGGATCATTCATCGGCAATACAGAAAATTATATTAGAAAAAGTAAACATCTGGCTCCAGTTTTCCATAACAAATTCCACCCCATGTGGATATCATCATTAATATCAATAATGACAAAATTAAGACTATAAATATTTATACATTTGCAAAATATAAATAAACATTTGTGCACCCTTTCAGGAATGAAATTTATATGAAATCAATTTTTTAACATACGAAATCCATGTAGCTACCAATTTCCATAAATATAACGTAAAATGAACTTCAGTGCATAAAATTCTTTTATTTCCAGGTAAGCAACATATACCCAATGAACAAAATATTAGAAATACCTTCCAAATAGCATGTCAGTGTGCCTTTAGCACAAATAACAACCTGTATTCTCTGTGACATTTACTCCACCATATGAACTTCATTGTTGCATTGTCCACAACTACACCTTTGATGTTAGTCAAGATACCATGTATCCTGTATCTATGGCATCCCAGAGATTCAATCAGATTTAAATCCAGGGATCAGATCCGAAACGCAGATATGTGTTCCACAAGCCATGCCAGGGTGGTTTCATAATGCTCATCTGAGTTTGGGACATGGTGGAGTGGCACATTGTCCTGTCGAAACAGTCCATTGGCTGCAGAATGTGCAAAGGTTATGAAAGTGACCAGGTTGTACATTATAGTAGCTTCCAGCAATTATGTACCTCTCCAAACAAACTAAGGTATATAATGTGTCACATTAAAAGGCTCCCTGAAACACCACAGAGCCAACATCTCATGATTTTGACACCACACCTGCACCCTACCATCAGCTCACTACAGCTGATAATAGGAGTCATCAAAGCATACAACTCTGGTCCATTCTGTAGAGGTCCAGTTTCAGTAGCCTTGACATCAGGTGAGGCACAATGGCTAATGACAAGCTGTTGACAGTGATCCATATTAAGGCACTGGCTCATGTAGCGAATGTAGGTTATTCAGTATCCTTTGCTTGCTGATGCTGATTGGCCCTTCGATATTGAAACTGGATGTGATTTGTGTGCTGCCATTGACCTGCAGTTGATCTGTATGAGCCTGGGCATTCTACATCGATCCTGATCATCAACGATAAGTGGTCAGCCACCACTTGCTTGCTAGGCATTGCTACAATTGTTGATGGTATACTCGTGATAGACCATTGATATGATAGCTCTCGAGAACCCAAGGATATTTACCACTTGAACAATAGAACGATCTGTTTGTCTTGTGCTGATAATACATCTACAATGAAAGTCACTAAGATTGCCACATTTCCAGATGTTTTGTTGATTGCAATACACTGTTGGGAATCCCCGATGTCTGCATATTTACCATATGCATTTGGTTTGGGTAGGTTTCACTCTAAGCGGGGACTGGCAATATCAATTTCCCAACACCACTAATACTAATGTTTTGTCCATTGGGTTGAGTGTATATTTAATTAAAATCAGAAATATTGCAGTATTTGATTTTTAATTATTATGGTCTTTTTTCTGATGTGCCTGTTGAGCACATCATCTCCAGCAGTGTTAAGAATTAAAATGTTTTTTCTGTAAATTTGAAGAAGTAATGAGGGTGTGTTATAAGAACTAGGAAAATCTGAATGTAACATATATACTACATATGCAGTAACAATAAGTGCGTAAGGAAAAGATTTATTAGTTGCTCAGTTGTAAACTTATAACCATAAATGCAAAAATAAAAAAATGGAATGACCTGTATAGGTTAAGCATTTCAGATCAGTCTATTGCCAAAGATCATGTAGACTTTATTTGACTAGCAGATACAGTTCTGATATTAAGTATAAGAGGTCTGACAGACACATAATGAGATTTTTCCTTATTTCAATTAGACGTATTGTTGAATCAGCAATGGTATATCATTTTAGAATGATTCCTGCTCTTTCTGTCAATTTTTTTACTGTTTCTTGTCAGTAAGTTAGTTCTTAAACTAAATGATTCTGCTACCTTAATGTTTGATGTTTGACAGAAGGGTAACGAGTCTGGTAAGAAACCCAAAAGCAGATTGTGAAAGGAAATTAGCCACACAAGCTAAAGAGAATCCCAAACATTTGTTTCAATATGCTGCAAGTAAAAGAAAAACTGTTCACAACAGAATGATTTTAAGGAATACCGATGGTAGGGAGGTCACTGAATCAGTTGATATAGTGGAATTACTGAGTGAGCACCTTGCAAGAGTATATGATCCAGGTGATGTCATTGAAGGAATGAATGGACCATTAATTTACATGGGAATTGTGGTGAATGAAATGGAGGTGAATAGCCTATTACAGAACATTAATGTGAATACATCTGTGCGATTGGATGTTATACCAGCATGGATCTTACATGAAACAGCTAAAGAATTGTCAGTGCCTTTGACCATATTGTTTAATCTGAGTCCTGGGTCTGGTCGAATATCATCGACTCCTGCTGCCTTTCCAGCATTTCAAGCCTTTGATAGCTTTTTCTACTTCAAGTATGGATATGTATTCCTGACTATGCCTGAGCGTTTTTTACCACTTTGCTATTAAATGCTAGTTTCATTTAGTATTTTTTCAAAGTAATTACTCAATGCTTCAAGGATATCTTTTCTCCCATTTTCTTTTCACCTTTATCAACCATAAGTTCTTTTACAGCACTCTTTCCTGCATTTCTCACCTTCTTCAACAACCTCCAGAACATTTTGCCACCTTGTTCATATTTATTTTCTATGTTCTTGCCAAAGTCCACCCATTACATTTGTTTAGTCAGCTTTATACATCATTTAGTTTTCTTACATTTGTCTCTGCATTCTCTAAGGGCACAAACAGACTTATTTGCCAGGAACTTTTAATATACTTTCTTCTTTTCCTTCACTGCCTCTTTGACTTCCTCTGTCCACCATGGAGTTTTGATTATTTCTATCCTTCCAGACAACCTCACTACATGCCACTCAGGGTATATTAACACGTTCGCTGCGAACGTGTTAATATATAATCATATATAGTATAATCATACGAGTATACTCGTATGATGCTTACCGCTGGCAATGAGATTACTATACTGACCTTGAAGAAGTGAAATTGCTCGGCATATGGGAAGAGACTATGCTTAAGTACCATGGCAGCGAACACATTAATCAGGGTTATCTTCAAGACTTGCCACTGAATTTCCAAGATTTGATTCCTGTTCTCAAATTCATTTCATTTTACTTCAATAATCTTTGTGTATTTGCCTACAGTTCACATCTGAGAGCTGCTCGACTTTTATTCACTTTAAAAAGTTCTTACTTGTTATTCTTTATAATATGAAATTCAATTTTATCCTGATCTGGACTAAATAGTGATTGCTTCCAATTACAAATCCTCTGTACACTCTGGTGTCCGGCACCAGTGAGAAAACATCACTATCAACAAGAAAATAGTCAATGAGAATTTTCTTATTCCTTGCCTCTTCTCTCCATGTGAATTTGTGCACATATTTATGTTGGAACATCGTGTTAGTAATAACCCGTCCATGTCCTGAACAGAAATCCAACAGGTATTTCCTATTATTATTGCCTTTGCTCTTTTCTCAAAATTTTCCCAAAATATTTTTGTATGTCTGATAATCATTTCCTACTCTGCTATTTAGATCCCCAACAAGGACCAACTTTTCCTTTTTCATTGTGTCAGTTGCTTTTTCTAAAGCATCAAAAAATTCCTCCACTTCTATCTTACTAGGACCTACTTTGGCAACAATAGACACATATAAGTCTCATTATCCAATTCCCCATTCTGATATTTGCCCACATCACTCTATTTGAGACTGCCTGCCATTAAAGATTAGCCTTGAACTTTGTGTTGAATACTATGGCTACTCCTTTTCCTTGATTGTTTGCCTAAATATAACATTTTGTATTTATTGTTCAGAAAGATCTCGCCATTTTTTTCTTTTTTTGTTTCAGTCTCCCCTATTATATCGATCCGGTATTTATCTAATTCCTCAGCTAGCTCCATTTCTTTGCCATTCAGGCTTCTTATATCGATAGTGCCAATCTTTAACTCTAGTGGTGTTGAGTTGGGGTGTATTTCAGATTTGTTTCAGTAGTTGACTTTTTAGTGTTTGCCCTTGTTTCATGGCGAAAACATTGGAGGTCTTGTTTAACCGGGCAACGCCCCAGCCGGCATGCAATTTTTCATGTTGTACCATCATGTTCTATATTGGTAAGCCAATAAGAATAGTTTGGTTGGCTAAATCCTAAATTGCCAGACCATTCTCATTCGTTCACTATCCAGGTAGATACCAACAGGGTGCTCCACGAGAAGGTGAGGTTGGGACATTACATTAGAAGCTCTGGTTGGATCTCTGCATTCCTTTAAAGGGTATGTGGAGGTCACCTCTCAGATACATACCTTTGACCCTTAAGCATGCTGCTCTCAGATGAATAAGTTAAAATTGGTTTCAACCCTGTCTTCTGTACAATTAATTTGGTGTCCTGACTAATTTCTCATTACTCCATCTGAATTTATTCAATTGATTTCCTACCATACCAGCTTTGTTGGTTTTATTGTCTATTTACATATTTAATTTACCATCTGCACTAAAAATCGTGCATAAGTAGATGAAATGTTTTATTTGTTAGACAGGTTCTCCGTTCAGAATGCAGTTGACATTTTCAATGATTCTGCCTATTTTCAATGTCTTTGACTTTTTATTGCTGACATTCATACCATACATATTACAACAGTTATTTAATTTAGTCAGGGAATCTTGCAGACTTGTAGCAGATTTATTTAGAAGTATAACATCATCTGCATAAAACAAAGAGCTGACATTAACATCTCCAATTTTGATATCATGTTTAATACCACATTCCTTCATAATATGATCCATATAGATAATGATAACAGAGGGGATAATGTACATCCTTGTCTCACACCAGATTTAACATTAAACCATCTTCCTGTTCTTCCTTCAATTCTAACTGCTGACTTCGACTTGTTTTCAGATGTTCCATTTGCTGACTTTTTTGCTGTTTGCCATGGTTCCTAGTGAAACCAATGGGGACTTTGTACAACTGGGTGACTGACTATAATAATAAAAATCACTGGTCATATGATAATGAATATTTATCACATGTTCACGTGTTTAATTGATACAGGCTGTTTTTCACGGAAAGGGAGAGCATGCAAGCTGACCAATGTGTAGGGTGGCCTATCACAACAAGGAACAACAGGAACACATTTCTGATTGACATTTATTCTACAAATATTCTTAGAACAGTATATTAACCATTTCATTGGACACTAGATTTTGATTGAAAATTGTTAAATGTGAAAGATCCATGCAAAGGTTGCAGATTGTTACAAAAATTATAGTAAATGTGAGACACTTTGCTGCTGCAATATTTCAATGGAAATGCTGCACTGACTTCAAAGTGATCCCCATATTTTAGATCATGATATTGTTGTGTATGAGAGCTGGTTTTTTGAATACAGTCCTGCAATGAAATGAAATGCCAAAGTTTAGTGTGGCACATGGGAAATTCTCCAAGAATGAAGAATGAAGAAACGAAAACCTTCACTGCCATCTTTTGTGATGGAAATATCCACCTAGAATTTGTACCTCCTTGAGTGACTGTTGATCGAATGTAGTGCAGAGAAATTCCTGAACTGTTGCAAAAATGTGCTTATTATTTCTCAATGCAGATATTGCAAATAACTGGATCTTGCATCAACACGGCATCTTCTGATTCTGTGCTGACATTACATTGAAATATGTGATGGATATGAAGTGATGGAATTGAAATATGTGATGGATACATCACATATTGAAATATGTGATGGATACTTCGTACCCATCACATATTTCAATATAATGTCAGTGGTATTTCAAATTTAATATGCACTTCGCATCCATGGGAACTTGGGCATATACGTACCATCTTGGCTGGTAGCATGGTTGTAGGAATTTTTTCTCATTACTCTTCTGCTAGACAGTGTATTTGATAAAAGAAATGTGCTAAGTAATTTCAATTTGAATTTCCATCTGTGCACAGCACATGAAAATCTATATTTTCACAGTAAGTATAATTTTCTTTCAGAAATTATACTTACTATGAATTAAACTTCTCATCCATCTGGTGATGCATTGAGTCCCCTTTGTACAATCTATCTTCAAATGATTTTCTTGTCTTCTCAAACAGAGTAATGAAGTTGGGGAATTTGCCTCTCTCTTTTAAAGATATGAGCCAATGTTTAGAAGTCTGACAAGAGGCATTCTCTGGACATGGCAAAACCAATGGAGCTGTTACTCATGAAAAATGTCTGTGAGCCTGTCCTGGTAGTTCAGGTCTTGCTTTTTTGTTCTGTGGTTTCATGGTCAATAAAGTGTGTTTTTATTTTTATTAGGCACTTCCCCTTAAATGCACTTATTTTGAGTACTTCCTTCTTAGTGTGTCACCATGACTCACTTCCATATCTCACTGTAGGGGTGATTATGGCTTTGAATAGTTTGATTTTATCATGTTTCTAGAGTTTGTTATTGTTCCATATTTCCCATAGTTTATTCATATTTGACCATCAAATGTTAATTCTATGTTTTACAGTTTCAGTGCTGTCTACTATTGTGTGTGTGAGAACTGCTACCCCAAAACAAGAAAATAATGGTCAATACTATCTGTATGCAGTTGTGTTCAGTAGTATAAAATATAGGGAAATATTTAAGAGGAATTCTTTATTTGCTTATGATGTAAAATTGGGGAGTGCAATAATCGATAAAAGTGACTTAGATAATGAAAACATGTGGTTGATTTCAATAAATTGCATTGTGGGCAAATTATAATGATTGTCAATTGAAAGTTGCAAAGTGTAAGGCTTTGCACTTCAGATTGGAGGCTACATTAATGGTACTGGCTTCTAGGAGATTAGTGAGGCTGGGACTTGTGGGTAATGATGAACATGGAGTTCAAGTTCAGAGGACATATTGCAAATATTGGCAAAATAGTTCAAATAATTACTTGCATGTTGAGAAACATGCTAAGCTATGATTTGGCAACATCTTGATCACTTGCATGAATCTGGCCATCTGCATTTCTTGGGGAATTGGGATGTGGTCTAGAGGATTCAGAGAGAAGTGACTAAGCTGGTGATAAAACTGTGGATTTCTCTCTATGAGGATAGGTTGAAGATGTGTGGCCTGCAAGGTTTAGTTAAGAGGCAGAGAAAAGGAGTCAAAGTGGGTTCTGTAAGATTAAACAATGGAAATTGTTCAATAAATGATGGATAGGAGGAGAACTAGAGGTCATCTATGAAAGTTTTGTAAGAATGTGCATAAAGCCTACATATTTTGACTTGACTGCTAGATTTAGTTGAGTGCGATGATGATAGAGAATGAATTTAAGGAGAGCTATGATAGGGATTGTGTGTATATTGTTAGCATGGTCTGCCACTATTAGTCTTGGACTTTATGGAGATCACCTTGTAATAATTATTTTTTATTGTTACATGACACCTCTAAGGAGTCCGAAGACTCATCCAGGGAGGTCACCAACACCACAACTCTCCATCTCCAGCATTCAATCCACCAGCTACAGCAAACTGCATCATCTACACAAATGCCATCTACTGCCCACCACCAGCACTAGTATCTTCATACACCATCGTGAACATCCATGACCTTAGTGGGATTCACATCAGCAGCCTTTTCTCTGCAGAGCAGAAATGCTAACCACAGCCAACCAGACTGGCATAATAAAAATGTCTGAAACAGTATTTAAACTTTGAGATAATAATTCGTATAGATACTATTATTGAATTAATACAGGCAAAGAACCACAAAAAATTAAATAAAGATTATTGAATAGTTTCATTCAACATTTCATTCAATATGACAGATTTATATAATAAATACAAATATAAAGAGGTATTATCATGGAGATTTCTAAATAACAAGCCCATTTTTTTAATTCCCCCAACATGACACAGATGTTGAATACAGAAATGTTATATCATGGGTCATTGTTATGGGATATAATATATTTTGCCACATAGCCTAATTCATCAATATGTTGATTTGTGATATATATGATTCCAAGAGTTGATTTAATATCTGACATTGGTTTTTAATACAATAGATTGTATATTATTTGAAGTAGTTAAGAGTCAGCTACTGAAAATATCATATGAAAACAAGATTACAACTGAGTTAGGTTGGATATTTTCATCATTTGACCAGGCTCAGAAGAGTCCTCAGAACTTCACCTACTTCCCTAATGGTTTGAATTAAAGAAATATCCAGTTTATATTAGATGTATGAAAATATAGATCTGTTGCCTTCTTGGATTTTCTTGTCACAGTTGAAGATAACAGTAATCTTACTTTTAAATGATACAGTAAAATTTGAATACAGATGAGCACTCCATGCTGGTTACCACCACTGATGGCACAAAAATGGGATATAAGCAAAACATCCAAAGAGGAAACCATTAATTTATCAAATGATGATAATAAAAGAAATAAGAAAATAACATTAAAGATGGTTCTTAAAAATGGTTATGTTAAGTGGAGGGGACATAAGACATACTTTATCTTTCCATTTGTATTGGGTACCTAAGATTTATTTTTTATAGATTTTGAAACTTTCTATTCTAAATACACCTTGCTTTATGAGTATATTATATCGTATATGCTAAGGTCATTTTGAAAACAAATATTGTGTTTCTTTCTTTAGATTAAGAAAAAGCAGTTCTGGCACTAACATTTTAAAATATGAGCTACATGTTTTCAGGTGTGCAGGGTGTCAGATATCATATATAAAGGCTTTTCTTTATGTACATCAGTGGCACCTGATGTAGATTTCTTGTCAATAAATTTCTTTGAAATTACTTTCCTGAGTAACCATTTTGAAAACTGGGTGATGACAAATTAAATGCTTTCATCACTTTGATATTATGTTTTTTAATATTTATAGCTTTGTTTCTTTTAAGGATGTCATACTCATAATTGAATCATAATTCCTAATCATCATTGAAAGAAGTGATCTACATGTTGGCATCTGTCAATATGAGTGAATTTTCCTATGGATATCTAGGGTGCAGCATTCCTTGTATTTTTTCAATTAAAACTTCCCAAAACTGCTGTCTTTCTATGTTCATTCAGAACCTTTTTGGATGAAACTTTTTTTACAAAGCATCTAGAATTCTCACTGTCATATAGTGTGATTCCAACTAATTACTGAATGTCATCCATTTATTAACAATAAGATAAAGAATGACTTTACATTTATTAACATTGAAATGACATCCATTTTCATATGCCCTAAATATGTCAGTACATAAAAATGATATATACTTACTAACTTCAAACTATTGACAATTTTTATCCAACTTAATTTATTATGTCAGGATATGATTATTATCAGATTTCATAGTTTAGTTTTCTAAGAAATATATTACTGAATCTATGGATCTTCTCTTGATCTTCCTGCTATCCTGAAAAAACTGGTTCTGATAACTTCCTTTCCCATTCTCTTTAAGAAACTTAGCTCTACTCACATATTTCTGAATTGTAACAATGTGTTTTTCTTTTCTAATATCTTCGATTTTCATGGGATACTATCGTTGATGCATCTGTTTGCTCCCTTATTTATTCTCAGAAGTCATATATGGTATCCAGTTTAAATGTTCTATTTCTAATGAATCTCTCAGATACACATGTTAACAATTGGTTTAACACTATCTTGTATAGAGCTAGTTTAGTGTTTCCACTAATTTCTGTCCACATGAATTTATTTAGCTCTTATCATACACCTCTGCTAGTTCTGGCATTCATTTTTTCGTATTCAATTTTCCATCTTTACAATAACATTGCTAACTAGCTGCAGTGCTGTAGCTGAAATTGCTAAAGCACCACATTTGTTTACATTTATTCATTCATTCAGGAGACAGTTGATATCCGTGGCTCTTTTTTGTAAATTTTTATTGGCGATTTTCCTACCAAATTTATTACAGCAATAACTTGATTTACAGAATCAAGCAGACTAGTATTGGATTTATTTAGTAATAAAACATGATGCAGGAATTCCTTTAGAGCACAACAGAGGAAATTATTTTTTTCACAGAGGATTTTTTTGCAGCATCTTATATTTTAACAAGACCCTTTGGATATATTTATTCATTCAAGGCATATTTTAAATCTCCTAATTATTCAGTGTCATAGTTGGTATGTATTATATAAGAAAAATGAGAATGTATCAGTATGGTTCTTAAAAATTTATATATTTGTAGTGCTTTGGATTTCACATTCTGAAAGGCATCTTGCACAGACTGAATGAAGGTGAGAAGCTAACAGCAAATGAATGTATTTTTACAGACAGTTTTAAGGGGAGGAGTTTTTAAATTTGCTCCTGTGAAAATATTACCAGATGGACCTTAGAGTTTCAGGGTGTCATCATTGAGGGAGGCCACATGCCTACCTTTTATGGAATTCGATCACACTACCAGCAGGCACCACATCCGAAGGTAAGCTATTTCATTCAGACACTGTTCTATGAGGAAAAATCCAGCTTTCATTCCCATTCTTGGCTAATTCATTCTGATCTTTCATGAATGTCCCTCAAATGGACACCTTTCATTAAATATAAAATTCAATCTAACTGGTTTCATTATTTTAGAGGCTTTGTAGCTCCCTTTCTTATCCCTCTTTCTAGTGTTTGCAATTTGTAAATACTCGGTGTGTTCCCCCAATCTACATTCCATAGTTCAAATAATATCTTTAACATCCCCTTGCTCCTTTCCTCTGTGGCTGCATCACCTCAGAAACTAGCAGATGATATCTATACAAAATAGTCATCCAGCTGAGGTCATATCAAGGCCTTGTAAAGAACTGAAATAACTTCCTTATACTTGCATGTCACTGTTTTAACATGACAATAGTTTTCTCAGTTGTATTTGCAATTTTGCTATATTGGTTTCTGAAGTTCAACTTCCTAACTACCAAAACTCCATGATCCTTTGCTTGATGAGTTTCTTTTACCATAAACTGGCAACTATAATACATCGTTGGATATATCAATACACCAAAGTGGATAACTTTACATTTACTTAGATTTACCTGTTAGCCATTTTCACATACACACAATTTTGCTATATGCAAGTCATTCTTCAGGGAATGCAGGTCGACCATTAACATCACTGATTACCCTCTCTTTATTTACATCATCAGCAAATAGCTGTCTCTAATTAGATACTCACTAATTTCATTAAGGTAGGTGTAGAAGATTGAATTATATTGGACCAAGAACTGACCTTTGAGGTTCTCCATTGGTGAGCATAAATTTTGCAGACTCATCTTCCTATACACCACTTTCTGATATATGTCAGACATCCCTTTATCTTAGCTATAACCCAACCCCATATCCAATTTGTTTAACAGCCTTCTATTCTGTACCCTGTTGAAAGCTTTACAACAGCGAATACATCATAGTGTATTCATTGTTCCTTGTCTGACTGCACAGTGACATTATTATAAAATGTAAGCAGGTTACTCAAACGTGATTCGACTTTAGTAGACAGAAGCTGTTGTTGAAGTGTAGATTTTAAGTCAAGTCATTTCTCTATTTGAACTGTAACCATTTCCAAAACCTTCACTCTTCCAAGATACTGATGAAATGGAATTATCATAGTCTTTTCACTCCTGTGGAATCCTCCCCATGTGTGATAACCAGGTCAAAGCAAAGTCAGTTCAAATGAACTGCCTTGCTTAGCATCCATGCCGATATTCTTTCTACCCCTATTCAGCTTATTCAACATCTCTAGAACCTGCTGCTGATATACCTGTAATTTTTATCTAGTGTAGATAAAAATGGTGCATAGACCAGGTTGAAAGCATTTAACACATCAAAGACTCACTTGAACAGTGTCTTTTCATCTGCCACCTTCTTATTATCTTCATTTGTAAAAGTCATTCTTCTACATATGTCCTTTCATTTACTTGCAACATGATAGAATTCTTTTGGGTTGTCTGTATTGCAAAGATTGTTTCTTGATTAACACATTCGCTGCCACGCTACTCAGTCATAGTTTGTTCCCGCACGCAATGCGCTTTTTGCATCTTCAAGGTCACTACGAGTAATCTCGTAGCCAACTTATCAGATCGAATTTTGTTTCATACACCAACTATGAGTAATCTCGTATCACTCCTATCTTCAATGTCTCTACAAGTAATCTCGTAGCCAGCTTATCAGATCGAATTTTGTTTCATATGCCAAATACGAGTAATCTCGTATCACTTCCATCTATATATTACATGTGCTGATGCAAGTGTTTATTGCGTCTAGTTCAGTTTTAGTTTCTCGTCTCTAAGAACCTTCAATTTCGCCATGATCAGTGAAAGAAAATTACTGATATAGAAGTAGGAGCTTATGCTAATATGAGCGATGATGAATTTTATGAAATATTTGGTTCCGATTCCGAAGATGATCCTACAGATGACTCTAGTGGTGACTCCGATGATGAAGAAACTTTTGAAGATGAAGTTAGCAACCAGCCAAATACATCAACTTATTGGGAAAATTCAGAAGAAGAGCCCCCACAATTTGACTTTGTTCAAACTGCAGGATTTAAAATTGACACTGGAAATTTCAGTATCAAAATGTTAGTTGAACTTTTCTTTTCTGAAGATTTTCTCACAATTTTAGTAGAACAAACCAATTTACATGCTTTACAAAACATTGAAGAAAGCCGAGTTTAAAATTGATTTACAAATTATCATGTTATACTATGGATTAACTCGCGCTTGGCATACGAGGTTGGTAATCGACATACGAGTATACTCGTAGTTGGCTTGTTAAGCTCATATACGAACTACGAGTATAGTTGGCATCTTAGGGATATACACAATATACTATATTTTAGTTGAAATTATTTCTCTTCTACCAAGCTGCCAGACATTATCTCTGCTTTATTCAGAATCCAAGGTTCCAAATTATGGTAATTATACAAAGGGGTAACTCGTGTTTGTCATAGGAGGTCGGTAGATCGACATACATGGATACTCATAGTTGGCTTGTGAAGCTCATATACAAAGTACGAGTATACTCATAGTTGGCAGCGAACGTGTTAATAAGATTGCACATCCATTTGGTCCTCCACTATTTATTCTCAGACTGTGCACATATTCCAATATTCCACCAGCTAGCTAACCTCACAAAGAGGTTAGCTAGCTATGCCAAGTTATCTCACAAATTATATTCCAGTTATTAACAAATCAGAGGACTCTCTTATAGACACTGCTTATTTCTAGTACTTTATCTCTTAACAGTTCATCTAAATTAATTCTCCTATATTACATAAAAGAAACATGGAAAAATTGGAATGAACTCACATATGCTCTGCTTTCCGGGTTGCACACTTTATCAAGGATTTTTCACTAGTGTCCTAGACCTTTCTTCCATTCCATGTCTTAGATTTTCTTTCTGCAGTGTCTTGTTTCATCAAGGATTTTGGTAGAGCTTTGGAATGGTGATCTCACGGTGAGGGGTCTGGCTTGCAGAACTTATGTAGTCTCCCCCCTGAAGGCAATGCATTCTCTTCTGGGTGCTGAAGTCTGCACCTTGATTATTAGCTTCCAGTAATCTTCCACAAGTGAATCAATCATCAAAATAGCCTCAGGTCGATAAACTTCCCTTTCTCCCCAACATCTGGCATGCCCCAGCCATATATAGTCATGTCCTGTTTCAGACTGCCGATTGCAATGATCTCCTCAGCCCCTTTTTATTTCACATTTTCTGGAACCTTGCACGAAGGGTGATAACCACCAAAGAACTCGCCGGAACTCATTGATCCTCTGTTTAGGCTGATCCATTCTTTCTTCTTTTTGTGCTACAAAAATCCAATTTGTCAGTCACCAGAACTTCATGTGATTTGCGCAAGCCCACTTTTAAGAATGACCTTGATGGTTGGCATATATAGAGCACATGAACAAAGGTTTCAAAGCACTTAGTTTAAACAAAGATATATAGTTTATAGTGACACAGCATTTTCCTTTGTAACTAACTCTAACCATTTTGCTTATTTACTGCATTTTTGGGCATGTTACATTTTCCTTAGAATTATTTACATTCTTTTATGCAAAATTTTATTTTTAGAACACAAACTTTTTAGATGTGACCTCAGCAAAAATCGACGTAAAATATTAAGGTACATCGAATTTTACAATACCATAGTTTTCCATTCAGTTGATCATTCAGTAATCTATCAGAATTTCAAAACAATGAATTTTCACTTGAGCAATCAGTGCATGTCAAATGATGGTAGAGCACCATGCAGTTGTGCTCGACTTATTCAACTATTCAATTACTATAACTTCAAATTGACTTCACAATGTAGTCAGATAAACTGTCAGAATCATTCATTCATTATCCATAAGCCCACTATCGGTTTCTCTGATTCGTGTTTCACCATCCTTTGCCACTTCTCTTTGTCCATGACTAACTGATTCAAATACTGCAAATTCTTTCCACACCCCTCTTTAACATCACCAACCTACTCGCTTTTGGCATTCTTTTATATTTCTGCTATCCATTGTACCGAGCATCTAGGTTTTGATCTTCTTCCTGTTATACATTCTCCAGATATTACCAAAAAACTTGCCTTCTTTTGAATTATTTTCTGCACTAGATTGTCTTTCGGTTTACCTTGCAGTACAGTTCTTTGTTTCTTTCCTTTTGTACTCATTGCATTGGAAGAATATTTCTATAACATGTTCTTTGAAAAGGCTATATTTTCTCACAGAGTCTTTGACCATTACTCAATAATATAGTCTACTTGTGAATACACGTTTCCAGCAGTCACAGCTTTATGGGAAAGCTCACTGATTTACTTTTCCATATGTTGTCCATTACCCATAGGTTTACTTTAGCTCTTATTATCCAACCATATTTCTTTCTTAGCCTAAAACATGCATCATGTTGTTCCCTATGTATGTAAATTTCCTAACCTCCTGTAGCCCTACTTTGTTGAAAAAAAGAAGTTACCTTCTTTGTTTTCTTGTATTCAAAAGAAGCCAAGTTTTTTTGCATATGTGGAGAATGGATAACAGGAGAAACATCAAAACCTTGATGGTTGGTACAATGGATGGTATAAATAGAAAAGAATCCCAAAAGTGAGTAGGTTGGTGATGTGAAAGAGTGGTATGGAAAGAATTTGTGGTATTTGAATCCGTTAGTCATGGACAAAGAGAAGTGGCAAATGATGGTGAAACAGGAAGCAGACAATTTAAAGTTCTAGTAATTGCTTTTTTCTTTACTATGATTATCATTGGTTTCTATTTTTCTGTTTTTTATTTTGATTTTCAAAATCATCCATTATTTGCCATTGTCAGTTCATTATTTGCCATGCCCATACACATTTGAGTGAGTACAGGCATGGCAATCCTGAGGTACCAGATTCTGGGCCATGCATTACTTCATGTAATATATATCTGTTATATTATTCTGTAGACTGGTCCCTCCTCTTCTTTCTTTGCTTCTTTCTCCTCTCCTTGCTCCTTTCCCCTGATGCTATTAGAGTATTCGTGGGCTAGGGGTGAGTCTTTCCTATCTTGCTAAGTCATTTCGTCTTATGCAGTCACCAAGGGAGGCAAGCCAGACTCAATAGGTGCTGATCCCAAGCCTGGATAAATGCGGAGTTTGATGTCAGGAAGGGCAACCATTCGGAAAAATTCGATGCCAGCTCAAACTATGATATGAATCAAAGAGAAAAGGATATAAGGGCTGGGGCATATCCCTTAAACGATGCACAGCCATATTGCCCTACAGCTGCGAGAAGTGGACAAGGGCTACTGCATCAAGGGTGGTTGCGGTTAAAGAAGTGAGCCCAGCAGGTGGAGAGGATTTTGCTAGTGGGAACACTGAATGTTGCAAGCATGACTGGAAGGGGAAGAGAGGTGACAGAAATAATGAGGAAGAGGAAGAGAGGTGACAGACATGATGAGGAAGAGGAAGTTGGATATTTTGTGTGCAGGAGACAAAGTGGAAGAGGAAAAAGGCAAAGGAACTTGGAGATGGATATACATTGTTCTACTCTGGACCAAATAACGAGGGAAGATATGCAGTAGGAATTGTGGTGTGTTGCAGAATGACGGATGAAATAATGGGTGGGTAGAAGGAACGACAGGATAATGCAAATGATATTGGATCTTGGAGAAGAGTAGGTGGTCATATTATGTGTATATGCCCTGCAAGTTGGTTGCACAGCAGAGGAGAAAGATGAGTTCTGGAATGTATTAGATGAAGAAATGAGGGAATTGGAAGAAAATGAGATGGTGATTGTCAGAGGAGACTTGAACGGACATAAGAAGACAAAATAGAGACTGTAAAAGGGTGCATGGTGGCTACGGAGTGGGAATGATGAACCAGGAAGAAGAGAGGGTTGTGGACTTTGGTATCCTTTGATCTGCAATTGTAAACTCGTTTTCCTACAAGAGGGAAGAACATTTGATAACATTTAGGAGTGGTAACAACAATTCACAAATTGACCACATTTTGACTAGAAGAAAACATCTTAAGTTTGTGACAAATTGTAAAGTAATTCCAACAGATCAAGTAGCACAGCAACACCGACTGCTATGCGCAGACTTTAAAATAAGATCGAACATAAGAACCTTTATTCTAGTTCTAATCTAGAATAAAAGTTACTTTTATTCTAGATTAGTTTCTTTATTCTTACTTTTAATACTACCATAAGTACTTTCCACAAATAACTTGTTAGAGCTATTGTTCTGTAATTTTTGCAGTCCATTTTCCTTTCTTTTTTTGTGAACTGATTTTGTCCAATCTTTTTAGATTTTGCCTTCCTGTCATGCCATGTACATCTCATCTAATATCACCTTGCCACCATTTGTCAACATCTTTCCACTGATGTCATCATTCCCTGGGCTTTTATAATTTTTCAGATGTTTAACTGCCTTCACAATCCTCAATATATTTCTCCATCTGAAAAAAAGTTCAGATGAAGAAACAGATGGTCTAAAAAGTTCATCAATGAACTTTTTAGACCTCATCTTCCTGTGTATTCTGTAACTCTGAGCAGTATCTTATGGTTGTTTTAGACTGTATTTCTCGTTAATGTTTCTTACCTTTCTGACCATCTTATATACTTCTTGTCCTTTGTTTTTTATTATTATTCCTGATACCTCCAAGGAATCCGAAGACTCATCGCGGGAGGACACCTACAACTGCCTCTACACCTAACCTCTACTACGAATCATCTCCATCAACGCCATCTACTGCCCACCTCCAACACCACCACAACTATTAATTTTTGTCTGTAAATTGTGTGTGTTCTGAAGGGCCGATTTGTATGTATGTGGGATGAAAAACCCAAGTTTCCGGGAGAAAAAACCCTGCTACCTCCATATGAGATCGGCTAACTTACCTTTGATTGAAATCGACCAGATAAAGATTCCTCGCTTCGCGAAGAGAATTGAACTTAAGCCTATTCCAATTGAAGAGCGCAATGTACCGACATTCTTCCAATTGCACTATGGAGGCACTTATGTTTGCCAAAGTATTTCTTGTTATCCTTGCACTGTTCCCCAAGCCATTTTGTTTTTTCTCTCCTAACCACCTTTCCTTAATTGAATTTTGTCTATGATGTTCTTTCATTTCTACAGTGATCTCATCCGATACTAAAGCTCTTTTTTCTTGAATTCTCTTTAATGTCTCCTGTGAGATCCACTTCTTCTTTGGCTTTTCTGTCTCCACAGCTTTTGTTCCACTGTTTTCTTCATTGCAGACCCCACTTTGTTGTTTCAACTTCCAGTTCCTTTTCCATAAAGGATTTCAGTTCCATAATAGACTTTCCATAATAGACTTTCATCTACACTTTCCCTGTAATTTTCTCACTCAGTGTCCTCTTATCCCTCCAATTCTGAACGTGACTTTATATTTTGCTTGAATTTCAATGTGATATTTGCAATCACTAATTTATGATCTGATTCCATGCCTGCTCCTTCAAACATTTGACACTGATGAACTGATACGGCCCATCTGTTGTCTTTGAATTATCGTGTTTAGCATGTTCTTAATACTTACATCTGGTGACTGCTAAGTGCACTTGTCATTTATCTAGAAATGTGTGTTATGAATTAGAATGTCATTCCTCAAGGCAAATTTAAGCTTTCTTTCTCCTCTTTTATTACTTTTTCCATATCTATTTGCCTGATATTCTCTCATATCTTCCTTTGGTATGGATTTCAAGGTTATTTTCAATTGCTAAAGAATAACTGTTTTTTCTTTAACCTCCCAACAGGCTGGTATGGATGAAATAATCAACACTCCCTAGCTTTTTTCATGGATCAAAACTTTGTCGGCATTCCACCTTTTATCATGCCATTACCTTCCTCCACCGTTAATCTCGTTATGGCTATTCTATAGCATTAGTGGATTAACTTTTGCTGAGTGACCTTTGTGTCCCCTCCCCCTATCTTTATGTCTAATGTGTTGCTTAGAATTTCATTTCCTGTCATAAGTTATTTGACCTTTCTTGCCTATAAAATGATTTATTGTGTCTCTTCCCAAAAATTGAAACCAATTTCACATATGCGAAAAAAAAATCAATCCTGAAATGCCCACTGATCAACTTTTGCAATGAATCTATTTAGTGATAGTGAATTTGGTGTATTTTATTCTACAAATCAGTGCACGGGAAGAGATGCACTGATTGATCTTTCACTTTACGTATAAAAATTGAATACGTTTTTTTCGAATTTTAAAATTTTCAAATGTTTGCTTTGAAAATATTATGTCAAATATTTATATTTTTAAATAATATTTATTTATTTGACCCTAATTTATTTAGTTATTTGACCTTTCATGCCTATAAAATGATTTATTGTGTCTCTTCCCAAAAATTGAAACCAATTTCACATATGCGAAAAAAAAATCAATCACGAAATGCCCACTGATCAACTTTTGCAATGAATCTATTTAGTGATAGTGAATTTGGTGTATTTTATTCTACAAATCAGTGGACCAGAAGAGATGCACTGATTGATCTTTCACTTTACGTATAAAAATTGAATACGTTTTTTTCGAATTTTAAAATTTTCAAATGTTTGCTTTGAAAATATTATGTCAAATATTTATATTTTTAAATAATATTTATTGAAATAAATATGTCTTTTTTCTTTCGTTTCTAGCGAAATAGCATTCTATGGATTATCACATTTCAGATGTAGAAACGATTTTTTGTTATTCATAAGAAAAAATAAAAAAAATGTTAAAATGCTAAATTGCCTTCCTCAGTTTCCGATTGTGTCTTTTATGGTATCAAAAATTTATACCCAATGATATTTTAGCAGTGATTCTTCCCCTTCGTCATTTATTTATTTATTTGTATTATGCATATTAGATAATATCTAGTGCATAACCTCGTAGATATGTTGAAAATATAATGTGAAAAATATCATATACAGAATGATTCAACATTTTTGCTCATTTTAAAGATTTTTTAATTCTTCCCCCCTCCTTATTCTCTCCTGGAACTGAATTGCATAACTACTCTAAACTTCTATACAGGTTTGAAAGCTTTTCTAGACAGCATTCAAAATCAATTATTTCATTTTACCATTTTGACAATAGATATATGACAATCAGATTGTATCGTGAAGCTTCTAATTCTGTTCTATTTATTTGCATTCTAAAACCAGCTGTTCTACTCTCTGCTGAAATTATGTGAAATTTCAGAAATAATATGTTATATTTTCAGCATGCAAAATTGTTTATATGCATACCACACAAAAGGAAGTTCAGTAGTACTATTTTTGTTTGTTTTTCTTTAAAAAATCTAAATATTACTTCTGCTGCTGCTGGAAGCTATTTCTGAAATAATCTACGTCTTATAAATACTTGGTAATATCCTCTTAGCTGGAGGAAAAGTTGAAGGCTTATTACTCTCAGTGCTAATGAGAAGAAAGGTGAGAACACTAAAGTGCCCCAGGCTGTAGTGCAGAATATGTCAAGAATGTCTTGTTTCCATTTCGATTGTTGATTACCTATATTCTAAGAGAAATACTGATATTTCGTTTACATGCCAAAATAATTGCTTAATTTATAATGATCAGTTTCACTTTTATTATCAAAAATTAGAAATTAAATCATACAATTATCTCGAAAAAGAGGATTTGAATTATTTTCAAAGAAAAGGTGCATATGCGTTTCATAATCTTCTTTGTTTTGGGGGGGGGATATAGACCTAAGCAATCTGCAGATATTTCAGATAATTTATTTCATAAATCGTTTGCAAGACAGCTGTTATAAACGTAAATCACTTGGGGAACATACCCATTCATTTTAGTGTAAGATAGTAGCAAAGTTTCAGTTACTTTAGATATCTAATCTAGAAGAAAATGTTATGTCTGCTGAGATTAGAATCATACATGAATAATTTTTCTGACATGATTTTTCTGTTCGTTATAATGTAACCAATTTCCAGATTTTTTACCCTCCTGCAGACTTCATGTTATATGCAGTGATTTCTTCTTTGAACTATAAGAAAAAAAATCAGATATCAGGAGAAAATATGTAGTATTTTCTTTTCCACTGGCTGAATTTACAATGTTCTTTCTTTGTGTTTTGAAGAGAAACTGCAAATGACTTTTTTCTTGCTATTTTGGCCATTATAACATCTCATAAAATTATAAGAGTGACATTTTACCATTTTTCTCCCACACGAGAAACAGCAATAAGGTGGTAATAATATTGTTGATTTTGCCAAACTTCATTGAAGCCGAAATTTTTATTACAAAACTTTGTAATATATATATATATATATATATCTCTGAAACAAGAAATTTGTAACCCATATCACATCAATGTTGAGTGTTGGCAAGGTGAAAATGTTCCCATTATTATTTATATATTTCATTTATTAACTAGGGGGGGGCAATGCCCAACCCCCCGTGTTCCGGTATGGTAGACCAGTTCTCCTTCAATTGTGATAACTCGAATGGGGGTTCAGCCCCTGAATTCTGATGAATCGAATTTTGAAGACTCAATACTGAGGGTAGCCCCTGAGTTTCTAAATGTTTTGATAAACATGACATAAAAAAGCTTATCGTTATATATATATAGGGTACATTTTATTTCATTATTTTTTATAGTTTTGTTGAACTTTACCTGGAATACCCCTTCCAGTTTCTCTATGTCATAAAAAGAACTTAAAAATTAGCCTTCAAGATGAAAAAGAAACAGTGCATTCGGGTATCCCTCTATCAATATTTGTAGTCCTGAGAAGGACTGTTTTGATGGCCTTGAAAACAAACATTTTTTATTTCATACTGTTCACAATTTAAAATTCTTGAACAGCGTTGAACAACTTGAAGCAAGGGTAAACACACAAAGCAGTTTTACACTCAGGGCACCAGATTTCTGTTTCCTTTCTGATATTTTTTTATTACATACATAATATTTGCATGGAGATGTTTTTTAATAAACCATTTGTGGTAGATTTTCGGGATAATGGTTGGAGTTAGCAGCATTCAACCTCAGATGTCTGGCAGGATTTCCTGTTTTTCTGCTTGCTGAAGAAGGTGCATGTGCATGCAGCAATGCTTTCACAATTTCTATTCTGTATTCTAGATATGTTATGGTAGACAAACATTTTTTCTTGTACAGGAGGAAACTGTCCCAAATAACAAAATCCAAACACTTCAAAATTCAAATAACATGTCCAAACACTTTATTGTAATATTTTTTATGCTGTTTCCTCATTACAGAGTAGAATGATAGCTGCTGATCGCACCTGTCGACTCAACCCATAGTGTCGTTGTATGCACACACAACAATGGGTTTTTCTTTCTTCAAACCATGCTTCTCCACGAATTCCACTGATGGATTATGCAGGGAAGATAGTAGAAAAACATCTTTTTTGTCTTTCCAACATAGTGCAAAGACTTTCCCTCGCTGATAAGTTTGGATTTCCCTCTTCGATAGCTTTCTTGAAGCCAGATCTTTCTTGAAGGCATATCTCGCCTTTTTGCATTTACAGTTCAATAACTATCTGTAAGATGCAGTAAAAGCAAATCAGCAAGTTCAGAACACATATATAGTAATTATCCATTATAATGCAGTAACCTTTCCCCATTAAAGGGTCTAGTAACTGCATTACTGCACGCATTGACAAGGGGAGATCCGAATATTTATCGTGCTCGATTACAGTTTGCTTTCCCGTATAAGGTTTGAAATTCCAAAGATATCCACTTTCCGATTCGCAAAGCATAAAAAATTTTACTCCATACTTTGCTTTCTTTTTGGGAATATATTGCTTACATTTCAGTCCACCTTTGAATGGCATAAAAGCTTTCATTGATACTCAAGTCTCTCTCAGGAATGTAGAGTGATCTACATTTTTGACGGATTTTCATCAGAAAATCACAAATTTTGTTGAGAACTTGGCAAAGATGTGTTGCCTGATCGAAATCCTCATTATTCAGAAAATGCAAATACATAAGATCACGAAACATTGACGTGTTCAGAATCCAGTCTGTAGACCAATACATTTCGAGAGCAGGCTTTCGAAATGTTTTTCGAAACTTCATGTTTTTCACTTTCTTTATTCTGATATTGCATTTGAAGGATGAGAGTGATTTTAAATATTAATTTCACCTATATCCGAATATCACATAATTTCCTGATTTATAATAATCAGGAAATATGTATATTGTCTGATTTATAATTTGCTAATTTATAATAATCACCACATAGTTTCAGTATCGAAAAATTAAAGTTATGTGGAACAATTACTAGAGAAAAATAACGAATTAAATAAAAACTGTACCTATGTTTCATAACAGTTTTCGGATGTGTGTTAGTAATGCAATGGGGGGGGGCTTAAACTATCAGAGGCGAAATAAAGTTCAATTCTATTGAAAAAATATGGAAATGAAATTTCACATTTGATATACATATTTTGAATGATAAAAATAAGCAAATGTATCGCTTACTTTAAAAATTGGAGAATAAAATATCTGAATTATGCAGAAAATATAAATTTAAATCATAACTGTTAATTTCATTTTGTAATGACCTATTATACAAGGAAACCAAGAAAGTGAAAGTAGAGATTACTATACATCAAGAAAAAAGTTTGTAATATGATTAAAGAATTTCATGTTATTCTCTATAAAGCAAAGTTGTTCAAGCGTGTCCTAAAGGAAATGTGGGAAGTATTATTCGATTTCGATGGTTTTGTACAAAAATAAAATTATTATAACATGGAACGTTGGCAACTGGTTTTGTATTCTCTTTTTAAAAGAATATTCTAAATAATTATCGTGAATTAATGTCTTTGAGAACGAAGAAAAATCTTTTGTCTAGTAGCGATTAGAAAAAAATTAGTGCAAAAAAATAAAACATTAAATTGGTTAAGTGAAGAAATTATGCAAGACCTTTATTTTGTCCAGAAATTAAAATTGTATTGTACAATAAAAAGAGAAAACAAAAATATAAATAATTTCTCTATTTTTAGTCCATCATATATAACTAAAATCCAGTTCACCCGCATGGAAGAAGAAAGTCTGTTTCTTGTTATAGGCAACTGAGTGGCAGCTACGAACGGGAGATAATCTGATTAACCTTTCTCTTCAGCATGAGGGTTTATCACACCTTCTAATGGACATGACAGTCAAATTGCACTTCTTATCCAGGTTCTTTAAACAGGTGAGCTGAATCTTATCCAGATTTAGTTGGACGTCTATAGACGTCCTAGCCGGTAGGAAGGTTAATACTTCCTTATGTGGGTGAGGGAATAGACCTGAATTGCTCTGAGGTTAAATGGTCTTGCTGAAAAGTTTGCCATTATTATTCTGTCATATTTTGGTTTGTACACTAGTGGCCAAAATTGTAGAAACCTTTTGGATAAAGTATTTCTGAGGTGTGGTGGCTCATAACACCACTTTTCTTTGGAGTAATACCATAAAATTAAAAATCGATGGAAAGATAATTTAATCAAGAATGTAATGCAATAACCTTTATTAAGGATTTGTTATTAGAACAGCAATTATAAAGAAGAAATATGAAACAGAAAAAATGAGATATACAAAAATTCTAGCAGTGTGAGTTAATTCTTATTTGAGTAAAATTTAGCATTAATTATGGCCTTGCAATGACTTCCTATGTATTGAACCAAGTTTTCTTAGCAGCTGTTATAATGTGAAATGAAGATTGAATTATTGTTAATTGGGTTTTATTGGTGGTCTGCTTCTGACTAACAAGTTTCTTTAGTCAGCTCCATAGATTTCTGAATGGATTAAAGTCCATGCCATTCCAGCATTGGAATATGATTATCCTGAAACCACTTTTTTACACACAGCAGCAACATGACATGGAGCTGAATCCTATTGAAATATAAATGATTCATTATCTCAGAAAGGATCACATTCAGAAGGCTTCAATTTGGCTCAAGTATTTCATTTATGTATTTTTGAACATTTATATTCCCATTATTAATGCAAATTTTGCTCACACCTTTTAATGTCATACCACCCCAGATCATAACAATAAGTGGGTGTTTTGCAGTAGGTGTAATGCAATCAGGATGCAAATCTGCAATTCTTCTCCTTGCATATTTTATGCCATCACTACTCCCAGTGCTCTGCTGTCCAGTTAACATGGGTTTTAGTCCAGTTTAATCTTTTCAAACTTTGAGAAATATAAATGACTTTTTTCGTGGAATTCTAGCATTTAGACAAAATTCCTGCAGTCTGTGCTGAACAGCGTTTCCACTCATCTTCACATTTTATTGCATCATTTCATCTTGTATACACCCAGATGATTTTCTTCTGTCACATAGTCAGTCTACCAATTCTTCTATCATCACTTGCTGCTGTGCACGTTTCGCTGTCTTTACCATTCTGGTAGTGACTTACTCTCCTTATACCTCTTCAAAATTTAGAAATGTCTCCTTTGGTTAAGTTTCCCCCAATCTTTCTTTTAATTTCTTCAAAACTGTAGCCTTGTTCACTTAATAGTATTATTTTACATCGCTTTCTTGATGACCAGCCAACTCTTTGTGCCATTACTTTAATTTTATTATCTTTTACAAGCTTCCATACAACTTTTACTAAATAAAAGAACACAGAAAAAACCTAACCAACTTATTAGTAATCACATAACACATTGACAAATGTCCTCCTCTCAGCTCCAATACATGACATCAATAGCTGAATCCTACTGTGACCTTATTGGCTCATTACCAAAACAAAATGACAACTGATTGACTTTCTAAACACTCATGCTCATTGGGTACATTCAAATGAAGAAAAGCTACTTCACATCAACCTAAGCAAGTTGTGCTTTTTTTTGGTTATTTGATTTAACTTTTAATAAAATACCAGCAATTGAAGAAACTTTGTTGCATTACATTCTTGATTAAATTATCTTTCCACTGATGTGTAATTTTATGGTATTACACCAGAACAAGTGGTATGAGCTGTCAAACCTCAAAAATATGTTTTCCAAAAGGTTTTCCATACTTTTATCCACTGTATTGTAAAAAAGTTTCTCTTACTTTTTGAATTAGAAGAAATACGACTCCTGAATGTTTTTTACGCTATTGTCAGACCATATGATTATTCCACTTTTTGTCTTGTCTGGCTTCTAGCACATCACTGATAATCCAAAGATGTTACCAGTATTGCTCCATCTTCTTGCAAAGTCATTATAGCTTACCCAGACTCCTTTAAATATGAATATTCCATGTTTCTACTCATAACTTGCATATTGCTGGTTTTAATTTTATTGCACTCTCTGGGATAGCTAACTTGTCAACCTAATCCTATTCACTCAGTCGGGTACATGGACATTTATCCAAGTGATGCCTGAGCCAAAGCAGACTTTTTATTTGCAATTCGATTGCAATTGCAATTGCAATTTGATTGGTGTCGAGGCTAGCTGGTGAACGGATGTGCTATCAGAGAGCTCCTGAGAGATTTGTGTTTATTGTTGATTTATTGAGGTTTTGGATTCAATTTAATGGACTTAAGTGTGTAATTTTGGTATATTATTGGAGCTTTATTAGCGTGGTTAGTGTACTAAAGTGTTTTATAACATAATCTATGTCAGGAAATTGCCGCTAGATGAATTCGTAATGTGTGGTGTTCGTGCAAGCTCCAGATAAGATAAGTATCATTTTCAGTTATCGATACAAATTACTTAATATTGTGTAGTTTTGTTTTGTTTGCCTTGCATATTCTAGTGCATCTATTTTTGGTGTGTTATAACATATAATTTGACAAAACACGTTTTAAATAAGTATGGCACCTGTGCAAAGGAAAATGGCAGCCAGTAACAAAGGTTTGCCATCGTTATCAAAGAACGGTAGCATTAAAGAAATGAGTCAGTGTACTAGCTGTGAAATGTATGCTTTGCAGAGTGCAGTCAGAGTGTGGTTAGATGCTAATAAAGGATTGAATGTGTGTAGAAAATGTAGGGAGAATGAGGAATTGAAGTGTATTTCAGATCGTGAGTGTGATATTTTTGTCAACCTTCAGAATGAAGGAAATAGCGATATGACAAGAAACGGCAAGGTTGTACATGAAAATTGTGAGAGTGTGAATGTAGAAAGTGTGAATGATAGTATAAATGGTTTCTCAGAGAACAAAAAAGATGATGAGATAGATGCATTGAGTGAGATCGCGTTGTTGAATAGTGCGATAGAAAGAGCAAAACAGCAGCTAGAGTGCACGAACAAAAGTGGACTGAATGAACCAACCAATAATAAAAGGTATGACAGGAAAAATAGACGTATGAATGTGAACATGAACAAAATGAAGGATAGAGTGCTGTATGGAGACTCGTTAGTAGGAGGTGTGTTAGTAGAGGATTTGACAAAATCGTACCAACCTGGTGCGACCATAAAGGACGTAACTGAGTCTATTAGAGAGCAAAAGGAAAGGGTGAAAGAAATGATTGTTGTGGCAGGTACGAATGATTTGAAAGGAGATAAAATGGAAATGATAGAAGACTGAATGAATTGTTTGAGGTAGCAAAAGAAAAGAGTGAGAGAGTTAGAATGATTAGCCACGGTATGACAGTGAAATGTTTAAAAGGAGGGCTATAATTGCCAATGACTTTATGCGTGGGTTATGCATGATGAGTGGTGTGGAATTTGTGGATGTGTGGAGTGAGTTTGATGGGCGAAAGGATCTATATAAGATGGATGGCTTGCATTTGAATGGTTATGGTGTAAGAAGACTTGAGAAAGTGTTGCTGAATGTCGTGGATGTGCAAATTCAGGGAAACTAGATTTGTTAAGGGGGGAGTAGAGGTACAGTCCTTATGGAGGCAGTTGAATGTAAGAATGAATATAATATGCCAGAGCAAATAAGGACAACAAATCTGAGTGCGATAGTTAATATAAGGCATCAAGGTAGGGTTGGGGCTAATGGGGGTCTTAAATTCATGTACACTAATACTAGGAGTATTAGGAACAAGAAGGAAGAGTTTTTGGCCATGGTTGGCACTTCCAGACCACAGGTTATAGGTATTAGTGAAACATGGCTGGCTGTAGATGGTATAACTAGTGGGATTGAATGTGATGGGTATAGTGTGTTCAGGAATGACAGAGAGAATAAAATGGGGAGAGGAGTATTGTTGATGATAGCTGATGAGCTTCAGCCAAGGAGAATAGAAGTTGAATTGCAGGATAGAGAAAAGAGCACATTTGAGGCCATTTGGTGTGAGATTGTGGCTAGCAGAACTAAATATACAATTGGGTGCTGCTATAGACCAGGTGATGGAAAAGATGGTGGTGACAGTATACACAAGCAATTAGAAGAAATGGGTGGAAGGAGGGTGATTATTATGGGAGATTTCAACTATGGCCGCATTGATTGGAGTGAGGAGAGGACACACGGGAGGAAGGAACTGGATTTTATGCGGCTATTAAGGGATAACTATCTATGACAGCATGTAATGGAAAATACTAGGAGTCAGAGAGTGCTTGACCTAGTAATTACATCTGAGGAGTTGGCTGTAACAAATATGACCACATTGCCACCAATCGGTGAGAGTGATAATAGGTTCTTAACTTGGGAGGTGGCTAAAGGTGTACAATTTTCAATTAAGACAGGGTACATGTGGAATTATTGGGCTGGAAAGTATGACAAGCTTAGGAGTTTGATTGGTTCAGAGCCATGGCATGTACAACTGCAAGGACTAGAAGTTGATAGTGCATGGGTGGTAGTTAAGAAGTGGTTGCATGAAGCAATGGCTGACTGTATACCTAGAGTCCGAATAATAAATCAAGTAGGGGTTAAATGGATGAATAACACCATTAAGCTTGAGTTGCAAAAAAAGAAACAACTATGGAGGGAATTTAAGGAGAAGGGTGACCAGCAGGCACATGAACGGTATAAAGCGCATGCCAGAAGGGTGACGAGTGTGGTAAGAAAAGCAAAAAAGGATTATGAAAAAACATTGGCAATGCAGACTAAAGAGAATCCTAAACAGTTTTTTAGATATGTAGCAAGTAAAAGGAAAAATGTACATGGCAGATTGATTTTAAAGAATGCCAATGGTAGGGAGGTAACTGAATCAGTTGAGATAGTTGAGTTACTGAGTGAGCACTTTGCAAAAGTATATCATCCCAGTGGTGACATTGCAGAAACGAATAAACCAGTAGATTATACGGGAATTGTTGTTAATGAAGTGGAGGTGAGTAATCTATTCCATAATCTCAATGTCAATACATCTGTGGGATTGGATGGTTTACCAGCTCGTGTTGTACGAGAAGCAGCTAAAGAATTGTCAGTACCCTTGACCATTTTGTTTAATTTGAGTCTCTGGTCTGGGTTAGTCCCGAGCAGGCGGAAAGAGGGGAGAATAGTTCCACTGCATAAAGGTGGTTCCATGACTGCTGTTGTAAATTACCGACCGATTAGCATATCAGGAATCATTGTCAAAGTCTTAGAGATTTAGTCAAGAAAAGAATACAGGATTGGATAGATGAAAATGGGATAGTGTATGGGGGACAACATGGTTTTGTGAAGGGTAGATCATGCCTCAGTAACTTGTTCACGTTTTATAACACAGTGACGGCTGAACTGGGTAGGGCTAATGGGTTTACAGTGATACTACTGGACCTTGCCAAGGCCTTTGATAGGATACCACATGGAACCCTAATCAGTAAAGTGGAGCAGATGGGTATAGATATAGGGTTGGTGAGATGGATAAGAGGGTGGTTGAAGGAGAGATATCAGAGTGGTTTATTCAGGAGTGGAGTCTAAAAGACATCTTGTGACTAGTGGAGTGCCATAGAGCTCTGCTCTTGGACCACTGCTTTTCAATTTGTTCATCAATGAAATTGGAAAGGATCTGAGAGGAAGTGTTCACTTGTTTGCTGATGATGCAAAGTTGGGTAGAGCAATTATGAGTACACAGGATATCAAAATTTTACAGGATGATTTGGAGAGTTTGGAGGACTGGGCTAGGAAAAATGGATGACAATTTAATGTGCACTTTGTTATGCACTTTTTGATGAAAAGAATAGCAGCAGTATATCGCATTGGTGAAACCATACTCCAGGAGATTGATGAGGCCAGGGATTTTGGAGTGTTTGTGGATAGGGAATTGAAGTTTAGGGGGAACATTGCAAAAGTAACTAAAACAGCTCACCAAATCCTTGGCTTCTGAAAAATACTTTAACATGCAGAGACGAACAAGTTGTTGTTCTTCTGTATCGAGCCTTGATAAGACCCCATCTGGACTTGTGCCCAGTTATGGGCACCAGGGTTTCTTCGTGATGGGGAGGAAGTGGAGCGGGTCCAGAGACGAGTGACCAAGATGATAGCAGATCTGTGGAATGAACCTTATGAGAATACGTTGAAGATTTGTGGGTTGCAGAAATTGGACGATAGGCGAAGGAGGGGTGATATGATCGAGACATTCAAATTACTGAAGGGTTTTTATAAGATTGATCCAGAAGATATTTTTGAAAATATGACTGGTGGTGGGAGGACTAGGGGCCATGCATGGAAGCTGGGCAAGGGTGTGGTTGACAAGGGTGTTAGAGCTAGGTTCTTTACTTGGAGAGTGGTAAATGAGTGGAATAAGCTTCCAGAGTCTGTTGTGGGTGCTATGACCGTAAATGAGTTCAAGGCAAGATATGATAGATACTGTGTGAATGTTGAATAGTTGTTCTTGAAATGATGTTAGGGTCTCCCTCGATGAGCCTGTCGACTCTTTGGAGTTTCCCAGAACAATAATAATAAATAATAATAATTCTATAATGCACCAGATTTCTTTCATTTTGGTTTTACAGTCACCACTTTGTCCCTCATCTGATCAATCTTAACAGTTCATTTATCTTCCCCTAACATGGGCAATGGATGCTGTTTGCAACAATCCAATACTGATCAGAAGGCACTGCTGCCTATAGGTTCATGTGAGATATTTCATTTTCCCTGAGAGGCATTCCCCATCTTCAGCCCCAAACCATACTCTGCAATATTTCAGGCCCCTCCCAAGGGATAGATATTACAGGAAATAAGATATAAGCAGGAAATTACAGACTACTGTAATTTCTTGCTTGTAATCAACCTTTACTGAATCAAACATCCATATACTCAACCTATTCCCAGGTTAAAATAGCATGATCATTCATCAGCTAGTGCTGGTGTGTCTTTAACTGATGCCTCTAACACTCTTTATCATTTAGTTCTTTTCTCTTGCAGGTTGTTTAAGGGAACTCCTGCAATAGCTCATACATTCAGCTATGTTCTCCAAAATTTCATTGCTACATAATCATTCAGATAACTAGTCACCTATCACGTTGATTTGCCAATGCATTTCTCCTTCACCAGCTACTGATGCACTATCTCTGTATCAAAACCTCTTTGTATATATCATCTTCTTAGACTCTTCTTCACGAAATATTGCTTCAAACTCCATACTACATTGACATTTATTAATGATACTGTAATCATAGCCTTCTGCTCCAAATAGACTCAAATCGTCTGATATTGGTATAACAATCTCGATATCAGTTAGAATATGCTGTTGGTCATAAGATATTCACAAAGAAAACAAATTCAACATTTATTCTTGACACTGCTGCCATTTTGGCACATGTCAGTTACATCCATTTTAATGTATAATCACATCTGTTGTCTGCATGATTCAGTTGGATAAATTTAATTTATCTGGGGTAGCTAATAGCTTAGTGTGTGTTAAAGAGTAATGCTGGAAAGACATCCTGTTGCATGTTCACTGCAGTAGTTGAGTACTAGGAAAGAATTAAAAACTAATTTCAATGGTTCCAGTACGAGGATGTGTGAAAGTTTCTTGGCCTCAACCATAGATGCCAACACTATAGGCATGATTTTTTCCCAAGTTTCCATATTTGTCATAAGCATCACTGTGAAATTGCAAGTCATTCTATCATGTAGTTTGTTTTATAAAACTGTCGGAAACAGAAGTGTTGTGTGTATCGCTTAAAATGGATGAAATTGAGTATCATGCAGTTAAAAATTCTTTGTAAAAGAAGGTTTAATGCCAAATGAAATTAATTTGAAGTTAATAAAAGTTTATGGGCACTTTTCCACTTCGTTTATGACAATTAAGAAATGAGCTGCTGAGTTTAAATGTGGCCATACCAGCCTTGAAGATGACCACATGAAGGATGTCCAAAATGTAACAACACCAGAAATAGATTAAGTATACATGATATGGTATACAAATCTGAAAACAAACCCCAACTCAACATAACCAGAGTTAAAGATCGGTACTATCAATGTAAGAAGCCTGAATGGCAAAGAAATGGAGCTAGCTGAGGAATTAGATAAGTACCAGATCGACATAATAGGTGTGACTGAAACAAAAAAGACCAAAACTGGTGAGATCTTTCTGAGCAATAAATACAAAATGTTATATTCAGGCAATGACAAGCAAGGAAAAGAAGGAGTAGCCATAGTATTCAACACAAAATATGAGGCTAATCTTCTTGAATGGCAGTCAGTCTCAAATAGAGTAATGTGGGCAAATATGAGAATGGGGAACTGGACAATGAGACTTATTTGTGCCTATGGTCCCACAGAAGGTTCTACTAAGGTAGAAGTGAAGGAATTTTTGAGGCTTTAGAAAAAGCAACTGACACAATGAAAAAGGAAAAGTTGGTCCTTATTGGGGATCTTAATAGTAGAGTAGGAAATGATTGTGAGACATACAAAAATATTTTGGGAAAATTTGGAGAAAAGAGCAAAGCTAATAATAATGGCAAATATATGTTGGATTTCTGCTCAGGACATGGAATGGTTATTACTAACACCATGTTCCAACATAAAAATGTGAACAAATTCACATGGAGAGAAGAGGCTAGGAATAAGAAAAGTCTCATTGACTATGTTATTGTTGATAGTGATGTTTTCTCCCTGGTGCAGAACACCCACCAGAGTGTACAGAGGATTTGAAATTGGAAGTGATCACTATTTAGTCTTGAGCAGGATAAAATTGAATTTCATATTGAAAAGAATAACATGTAAGAAAGTTTTAAAGCGAATAAAAGTTGAGCAGCTCTCAGATGTGAACTGTAGACAAATACAGAAATATGATTGAAAAGAAAATGAAAGAGTTTGAGAACAGGAATCAAACCTTGGAGATTCAGTGGCAAACTCTGAAGGAAACATTGATGGATTCTGCAAGAGAGGCAGGTGGTGAGGTTGTGTGCAAAGATAAAAAAATCAGAACTCCCTGGTGGACACAGGAAGTTAAAGAGGCAGTGAAGGTAAAGAATAAAGCATATCAAAAGTTCCAGGCAAATAAGTCAGCTTTTACTCTTACAGAATACAGAGACAAATGTAAGAAAGCTAAACAGTGTGTAAAACTAGCTAAACAAAAGTCATGGGAAGACTTTGGCAAGGATATAGAAAATAAATATCAAGAAGTTGGCAAAATATCCTGGAGGTTGTTGAAGAAGCTTAGGAATGGAGGAAAGAGTGCTGTAAAAGGAATTAGAGATGATAAAGGTGAAATGAAAACTGATGAGAAAAAGATATCCTTGAAGTATGGAGTAATTACTTTGAAAAACTGCTAAATGAAACAAGCAGTGATGACAGCACAGTGATAAAAAACACTGACCAGGCATGCAGTCAGGAATACATATCCATACTTGAAGTAGAAAAAGCCATCAAAGGCTTGAAATGTGGAAAGGCAGCAGGAGTAGATGATATTCGACCAGAAATGCTCAAGTATGGTGGTATAAGAGTCTTACAGTGGCTGCACTGCATAGTTCAGAAAGCCTGGACAGAGGGACGAATTTCTGATGATTGGAGTAGAGCTCTCATAGTACCCATATATAAAAAAGGGAAATAAAACTGAATGTGAGAATTACAGAGGTATTTCCCTACTGAGTGTTCCTGGCAAGATCTATGCTAGTATACTTGAGAAACGGTTTCGAAAAATTGTGGAAGAAAAGCTTGGTGAAGAACAACCTGGATTCAGGCCAAATAGAGGCTGTCAGGATCAGATCACTTTACGACAAATAGTCGAGAAAGCATGGGAATATAACAAAGAACTGTATTTAAGTTTTGTCGATTTGGAAAAGGCATATGACAAGGTGCCAAGAGAGAAGCTATTCAATACGCTGCAGTTATATAGTGTCAATGGGGCATTATATCAAGCAATACTTAGTCTTTATTTGAGTTGTGAGTCAGCAGCTAGAATTGAAGGAAGTACAGGAAGATGGTTTAATGTTAAATCTGGTGTGAGACAAGGATGTACATTATCCCCTCTGTTATTCATTATCTATATGGATCACATTATGAAGGAATGTGGTATTAAACCTGATATCAAAATTGGAGATGTTAATGTCAGCTCTTTGCTTTATGCAGATGATGTTATACTTCTAAATAAATCCGCAACAAGTCTTCAAGATTCTCTGACTAAATTGAATAGCTGTTGTAATAGATATGGTATGAAGGTCAGCAATAAAAAGACAAAGACAATGAAAATAGGCAGATTCATTGAAAATGTCAACTGTGTTTTGAATGGAGAACCTGTGGAACAAGGAAGTACAGGAAGATGGTTTAATGTTAAATCTGGTGTGAGACAAGGATGTACATTATCCCCTCTGTTATTCATTATCTATATGGATCACATTATGAAGGAATGTGGTATTAAACTTGATATGAAAATTGGAGATGTTAATGTCAGCTCTTTGCTTTATGCGGATGATGTTATACTTCTAAATAAATCCGCTACAAGTCTGCAAGATTCTCTGACTAAATTGAATAGCTGTTGTAATAGATATGGTACGAAGGTCAGCAATAAAAAGACAAAGACAATGAAAATAGGCAGATTCATTGAAAAGGTCAACTGTGTTTTGAATGGAGAACCTGTGGAACAAGTAAAACATTTCAACTACTTAGGCACAATTTTTACTGAAGATGGTAAACTAAATATAGAAATAGACAACAGAATCAGCAAAGCTGGTATCCTGGGAAGTCAATTGAATAAATTCATATGGAATAAGAAAGAAATTAGTCGGAACACTAAATTAACTGTATACAAGACTGTGTTCAAACCAATTTTAACTTATGGATCTGAGAGCTGGGTCAGAAGTAAAACACTTGACCAAAGACTAGAAACTGCATATATGAGAGTCCTGAGAAAGATTAGAGGCATGAACAGATGGCATCAATGGCAATATCATATTAAAAACGAGGATATTAGGAAAGAACTTGACATTGTCAGCATCCAGGAATGCATTAGCAGAGCTCAGATGGTATGGTCACTTAAATAGAATGGGAGAGGAAAGATTAGCAAAACAAGTGTTCTCTGCCAGGTTGGCAGGAAAACGACCCAGAGGAAGACCAAGATATAGGTGGATTGATACGGTACAAAGTGCCTTAGATGGTAGAAATATAAGATCTGATAATGTTGGAGTCTTGACAAGTAACAGACTGATTTGGAGGAAAATTGTAGATAGGAAGTTAGTAATGATGTAATTTTTTCATGTAGTACTGTCATATCCTGTACACCCCTTGAGAGTACATGGCAGGAATTTGATGATGATGATGATGATGATATGGTATTGGATGATCAGCAAGTCAAAGTGTGTGAAATTGCTGAGACTGTAGGCATTTGAACATGTAAGATATATTTTGCATGAAGAATTGCAATTGCAAAAACTTTCCACAAGATGAGTACCATGATATAGGTGGATTGATACGGTACAAAGTGCCTTAGATGGTAGAAATATAAGATCTGATAATGTTGGAGTCTTGACAAGTAACAGACTGATTTGGAGGAAAATTGTAGATAGGAAGTTAGTAATGATGTAATTTTTTCATGTAGTACTGTCATATCCTGTACACCCCTTGAGAGTACATGGCAGGAATTTGATGATGATGATGATGATCATATGGTATTGGATGATCAGCAAGTCAAAGTGTGTGAAATTGCTGAGACAGTAGGCATTTGAACATGTAAGATATATTTTGCATGAAGAATTGCAATTGCAAAAACTTTCCACAAGATGAGTACCATGCTTGGTCACAGCAGATCAAATCTCTGAATAGTGCTTGGAATGTTTTAGCTTTCAAAAAAACGTATTTTTTGCATACTATGGATGAGAATTGGATTCCCCGTTACACCCTAGAATCCAAACAGCAGTCAAAACAGTGGACAGAAGCCAGTTGTTCAGCACCAATGAAGACAGTCAGTTCCATCAGCAGGAATGGTTATGGTATCAGTGTTTTGGGATGCTAAAATCATTTTTTATTAGTTATCTTGAAAAGGCTAAAACTATAACTAGGGAATATTTTTATGATCTTTTATCCAGACTACACAAAATAAATATCACGAGAAATGCCTCTATTTGCAGAAGAGAAAAATCAACTTTCATCAAGCCAATGCATCTGCCTCAAAGCTGTTTTTGCAATGCAAAAATTAATTGATCTGCACTATGCATTCTTAGAATGTCCACTCTATTCCACAGATTTCTATCTCTTCCCAAAATTAAAGCTCTTCCTCACTGATCAGCATTTTCTTCAAATGGAGAGGTGATTGCTGCTGTAGAAGGTTATTTTGCAGATCTTACTGAGAAACACTATATGGATGGGATACTAGCAATGGAACATTGGAATAAATGTAGGAGTTTATGATGAAAAAAATTGTAAATTGTAAATTGTTTTTTTCATTGTTAGGCAGGAATCCTTTATTACAGGCTTACACATTGATTCAAATACATTGGAAAATTATAGACACAACTACCATGTTTGAGTAAAACTAGTTTAATATAAACCAAAATCCACTTTCAACGTTTTGACCTTTATATCTAGATCATCTTCTGGAGCATATATACAGAGAACAAGTTGAACTACAATCTGCATGGTTTGTTATAGTTACTGACCAACAGCTACAACAATTATTTGCCTGAACTCTGGTGAAAAAAAAATTACTACTTCAATGCTAGTCATATTATTAATATTATCTATTGTTGTAATTTTACAATGGAAGTCACAACAATCTATATATATATATATTAACACCATGGTTATACATACAGGGTGTTCGGGATAAATTTGACAGTTTCGTAAGGAAAAAGAAAATCTTCTTTGTATCTATTAAATTTAATAAATTGACAAAAAAACATTACAGGCAGAGTTAATTACAATACTATCAACAAGATTTACTCAAAATAACCACCATTAGCATCGATCACAGCTTCAATTCTGCTTTGGAACCTCGAACAAGCTGATGCTACAGTCTCCCTGGGAAGGGCCGCAAAAACTGTTTTAATTTTATCCATTAACTGGGCTTTTGTATTACTGGAAGTGCGATTGGTGTCTTTTTCAACTGCGCCCCATACAAAATAATCCATGGGGTTAAGGTCTGGGGAGTTTGGAGGCCAAACATTTGGACTGGTGAAGTCGTAGAAATTTTCAGACAACCATTTTTGACTTTTCCAAGAGGTGTGGCAAGGGGCCGAATCCTGCTGCCATACATACGGCCTACCATTGGCTACCCTTGTTATCCAGGGCTTGACTACAGTTAGCAACTCCACGAACAAAGCCCGAATTCCAATGCCAGGGTTCTTCAACACCTGTTCCTGCAGATTTGCGAGGAATTCTGCTGTACGAACGCAATCAGATCGTCTGCTAGGGATCTTTCTTCTTGCTACATCCTCGTAGTCACCATTGCAAGTCTCTAGTTCATGCCTGATTGTTTTTACTGTATTCAGGGAGCATTGGGCAGCAGTCGTAATATCCTTATTTTGATGGCAGGCACGAATCATCATGATACAAGTTATTCTCTTCCATGATTCAGGTGGGTTCCAGCTATCCATCCTTTCTGACATCTTGTATATGAATGAAGAAGGGTCCAAACTTTTAAATGAAGAGAAGTGTGTGTTAATACATGTAACTTACGGAAAAATATAATTAATTATAAATATGTCAAATTTATCCCGAACACCCTGTATATATTCCAACCAGTTAATATGGAATGGTTTCCAATACTAATTCAAGGTTGCCTAGAGTCCTGAAGATTTCCAGATAAGAAATATTTGGTAGGCTGAATGTGTGTGTCATCCAGATTCTTTGGAATTTTCATTTGGGTGGTTTATCAGAATTTCACAGGCTTCCTTAAATTTTCTTTCATCCCAGGTTTTTGTATAGTGTTAGGAGTGTGATCTGAGAGGCTTGCTTCACCAATGGTTATTTGATGTGTCTTATTTGTTCTTTCTTACATATAGGGATTGTACGTCCTGTTTCACCAATGTACGGTAAGTTACAGGCACAGTGAATGCATATACTCCAGGATGTCAGTGGGAGGAGAGGATCCTCAGAGGAGTTGAATATGTTTTTAAGTTTTGTATGTGGTTTAAAGGTGGCATTGAAGTTATAATTGTGTAGGATTTTGTTGATTTTTCTGATAACATTTTAATGTATGGGATGGCTATGGTTTTACTGTAATCGATTTTTTATGATGTTTTATGAAGTACATTATTAATAGTATTTTTGTTATAGCCATTATTTATAAATGTGTTACTGATGATAGAACAATTGCATAGATATGTCACCTTGGTAAAGTGATGAAGATCATATTGACAGAAAGATCGAGAACACAATTGGAAGCATACCTTGCAGACGAGCAAGCTGGATTTAGGAAGGATAGAACTACAATTCATCAGATTTTGCCAATGAGGTTAATAGCAGAGAAAGCTAGGAGAAAAAACAAAAACGTATATACTTACTTTGTTAGTTTTCAGAAAGCATTTGACAGTATTGACTGGAAAGTGACAATAGCAGTTCTGGAATCCTATGTAATTGATAAAAAACTAAGAGTTATATTAAAAGATGTTTATCAGAATGCAGTTGCAGCAGTTAAAAAAGGCAATGTTTTGGGAAATGGTTTAAAACAAGCACTGGTACTAGACAGGGAGATCCAATATCATCAAGCATTTTCATTGCACATTTAGAAAGAGCAATGGACAAGGAATAGCTGTACGTGGAATGAGAATTAGCAATGTGAAATTTGCAGATGACATTGTTATTATTGAAGAAGATGAAAGAGAACTACGAAAAACACTGAAAGTGTTAAAGGAGGAAGGGAAGAGACTTGGTCTTGTTATGAACTTGGAAAAAACAAAGACAATGGTATTTCATAAGGAGAACATGACACAAAAGATACAAGTGGATGGAACTGACATAGAAAATGTAGAACAATACACATATTTGGGAATTAAACTGACATATGACTTGGAGTGTAAAAAAGAAATAAAGATCAGTATTGAAAAGGGAAGAACAAATCTGAGGGCCATGGATAACATCTGGAAAACTAAAGTGATCAGTCTGCAAACAAAACTAAGAGTAATGGAAACATGTATCTTCAGTGGTGTACTGTATGGATCTGAAACGTGGGTAATAAATAAGGAATCAAGAAAAAGAATTTTGGCATTTCAAAGAACTTATTACAGGAAGATATACTAATAGGATGGGTACAGAAAATCATCAATGAGGAATTCTATCAGAAGATACAACCAAAACAGAATCTAATGCAGAAGATTATAAAATGGAAGCTGCAATTATTAGGACACATCTGTAGAATGAGTGTGGACCAGAAGACGAAGACATTTATGTTTGGTATTTTCGATGGTTTAAACAGAAGAGATAGACCATACAGAAAATGGTTTAGCGATATAAAAGAATGGTGTTGAATGGGTGTACACAAAGTGCGACACTGTGCACTGGACAAAGAAAGGTGGAAGAAGGAAGATGTGTGACTAGTGTATCCAAGATGGGAGTTAGTTCTGATTTTCAAATATGATACTAAATTGTATGCATTCATGTTGTTTGTACAGGTGGCTAAGGAATGTGTTTAGCATTTGTTGCTCATGTGGGTAGATAACGAACATATTTTCAACATATCTAAGCCACACAGTAGGTTTTCAAGTGGAGCAATCAAGAGTGCTTTCCTCAAAAGTTAGCGATTGGCAGGGGGATAGTGATGAGCACATGACTGTACCTTCTTTTTGTAGGTAAAATTTATTTTGCCACACGAAGTAACCAGAACAGTACATGGACACAGAGGAAAGAGTGTTGTAAAAGGAACTACAGTTGATAAAGGTGATATGAAAACTGGTGAAAAAGATGTCCTTGATTATTAATTACTTAGAAACGTTGCTAAATGAGACAAGCAGTGAGTGCACAGTGATAAAAACACTCAACAGACATGCAACCAAGAATACCTTCAGAATATTCTTCATAAAGCACAAAAATGCATATAAAATATAAAAAATGCATATAAAAAAAACGGCAACTAAGACATTGATATTAAAGTGTGATTTAGTGCATTGTCTGAAATATTTCATACATGAGTAAGAAATGCAACTTGTGTAATGTGTAATAACGAGTGATAGGAAGAAGTGACGATATAAAAATATGACAGGATTGTAGAAGTGTTGTGGAGAATGTGGAGAGCAGAAAATAGTAGTGCATGAAATATGAATAATGGTTCAAAGGAAGACCAGCAGGAAGAGAAACTGCACACAAATGCAGACACCTATACAGGATAAAAGATGAGCTCAAGCAACTGAAGATATGATTAGTGCAGTACAGAAGAATTCGTTTTTCTGTACGAGGGCAATTAAATAAAAGAAACAGTGAATGATAAACAGTGAAAAGCATAAAGTGTGAGAAACTAGTAGAAAAGAAATAGCACATGCATTTAAATGATTTTGGGGTGAGGTGCTTGGAGTATAATTTTTCAATGAGTACTGAAATGCAAAATCAGCAAACTAGAGATAATAGGCAGGAGGAGAGGCAATCAAGCCATGTGTATAGCCATAATCCTTTTCCATGGGAAAAGGTTATGACAGCATAGATATAAGGCATATTAAGAGACATCTGAGATCTAAGTTATAACTGTTTCAGAGGATACCTTCCTGTATTTATTAAAAAATTTCTGTGCAACTGAGTTTTATGTTGGAAATATCATGAAGAACAGGGTGTTCTCCAAGGTTCTCTTAAGTGTGGTCCTTTTGGCTATCAAAGTTAAATCAATCACTAAACAGCTTCATCAATCTGTAGGCAATGCTCTATATGTTGATGAGGCTTACAATTTACTGTTACTCTTGTAACATGAAGGTAGTGCATTTTCAGCACAGGTATATAGAGTATTTTTTGCTGAAAAACTGAATCCATTAATAAGGGCACGAGCAAATATACGATCATTTGCGATCAATTGTTATTAATGGTTCAGGTTTTTCAGCAGAAAAACTATGTATATACTTAACAAAAATGCTAATAATTTAAAGTTATTCAGTTTATAGAAAACTTACATTCCTTACCACATGTTTGTCTACCTTGAGAAAAGAAGAGCATTGAATCTTCTTCATACTGTCATCTCCAGAACGATGTGTCGAATAATCTTCAGTGTCTTTATTGTATGCTTATACAAAGCTGGTTTATACATCTGAAGTCTATGGTTAAGAGTAAACTGCAATCATTGTCATCTATAGCTACTGATGCCTTTTGCACATTTCCCACTCTCAGCCTTTGTGATGAAGACAATGAACCAGCTGAATCACTTAGACAAAAACAACTGTCTGTTAATTATGCCCTATAATAGTCACTTCAAGAACATCCTATGGACTACATTAGGGATGGTGTAGATTTTTCTAGACACAAATTGCATTATATTTTTAACATTACAAAGAATTCATACAAATGGATCACTGTTTAACTTAATTTTTGTACATACATACTACAGTAGACTCTCGACTAACTGGCATCCATACTATTCGGAGCCTGGATTATATCACAGAAAATTATAATAATACAATAATTCACCATGATAAAATGAGGAATACGTATTGTAATTTATTTTGGCAAGCAGGCATCTGCTTGAATCCTTCATGCTTGAAGCCTTCATGCCATGTGCATAACACAAGTTATGCACATGGCATGTAAGAGGATTATCTGCAAGTGTGGAATATGTTTGCCACTGTTCCTGTTGAAGTTAGTAAATTGTTGTTTGGTGTGCTTCGTTGTTTTTTTTATTAAAGCTTATGAAATGGATGATAAAAGAAAAAAGTTTGTATTTAGTGTGAAGGAGAAATTACATGCTATAGATTTATAGGCTGGGGTAACAACAAAAACTCTTGCTTCAGAGGTAGGAGTCAAAGTACAGTTGGAGACTGGAAGAAATATCAAGAAGAAATTGAAAAGTGGTGTACTGATAAAGCTAGTGGAAGTGGACTGAAATTAAGAAAAACGTTGCTGAAAGGTAAGCACAAAAAAGTAGAGAAAGCTTTATATTTGTGGCCTGAACACTTAAGAGGAAAAGGCTTGACAGTAATTGGGCCGATATTCCAGGAAAAACCATTGCAATTTAAGTGACAAATACATGTAGAAGAAAATTCAGAATTTAATGACAGTGTTGGATGGTTAGATCGGGGGAAAATGTGATTCAGTAATCGTCAGATTACGATAAGTGGGGAGGCATTATCTGCAAATAGTTTGGGTTCAGCAGCTGATTTTCTCAAGTTTACAGGACGAAAACCCCAAGTTACCAGGAGAAGAACCCTCTTGCCCATGCCAGAGATCCAGAACCAGTAAAAAAAGTCTTCGGAAATGTTCCTCCAGTTGGCAACTAGATTGGAACCCTCAATTTTTTCTTTGTGCAGTCAAGCACCATAGAGAACAAATTCCAGTTCTACAGAGATATACAGGCTCTTTAAAATTATAAACTGCTTCTATTCTTCCTCTTTTATTCTGTCCACCTGTCCTCTGGAATGGCCTTAATCATGAAGTATTCCCATAAAAACTACAGCCTTCAAATCTTCCAAAAATTTCTTTCTTAGTACATCTACACCCACATATGGCACTGATGTGCTTATAGGTCCTTCAACCTCTAGTGTATGGGATCAATTCCACTATGTTGCCAAAAGTATTTGACCACCTGATATGTCATGCAAATTTCAGATTCTACAACATGCAAATATTTAGGAAGTGTCTGAATAAATCTGGTAATGAAAGATGCAATGTGCTGCATGTTTTGCACTTACTCAATGTCAAGATGCCACATGCTCCTCTCCCCATATCCCCACATGCCCGTCTCCCCATACTACCTGTCCCCATATACTGAAATCCACTGCTTTATATCATTTCTACATGGGAAAGTGATGGTGTTACCAAAGCAGAAAACACCCTGGGAGGCTGCGACTCACCAACTGAGATTAATGAGTCACAGAATATTCTTTCTAGCAGAATATTCTGTGACTCATCAATGTGACTCATTGAACATACTGTAATAAGAAATCCCACAGATAATCAAATTGCTACTACTTTGAGAACAGTATGAATCTGGGCATGTTGCAAAGGAATATGATTGCCTATAGGAGAGCTAATCTTCCATGAGCAGGACAATATAGATGTGTCCTTATGAGTAAATCTTTAAGGTAGAATTCTCATACTGTTTTAATATATTTTTTGCAGAGAAGGGAATGGTTTGTGTCTGTAACAGAACCCAATCAGCACTGATATTTTGACAACATCCAATGTAATATTTTTGCAATTGGTTTGGCATTACAGATTTTCCAGATATTCCAAATTTCCCGATCTGGGGAAGTATTGCCAGTGTCCCTCTCTTACTCTGAAAAAGTGCGATGCAAAATCTGATATATTAGAAACATTTCAGTTAAATTCATCATCTGTGGATACAGAAATATCCATTCTTTCCTGTTTTGGTGGCTGGTGGATTATCTTTCATTGATACTCTGTGCATAAATTAAGTTAATTGGGATAGTAAATACTGACTTATGTTACATCTGGGTATGAAACTCGGAAATCGAAATCTAAGAGTTTCATGCCAAAAAAATCAGCAAGTCCAGGCGTAAGTGATGACCTGGGTAATACAACACTAGGGCAATGTGTTACAAAGGTGGAGCAAGCTCTGTCACTCTCCTTAATATTTTCTCTTAATGTAAAACGCATACATCTTAGGAGATATATTACGGTTTTACGTTATGAGGAGAGGTCAGTGCCCAGACCAGTTTCTGGGTACTGATCTTTTTTTAATATGAAAATATTATCCGATATTTTCATCATATCAAATATGATGAAATTTTCATCATATGAGATGATTTTCATCATATGAGATGATTTTCATCATATGAGATGATTTTCATTATATGAAAATGTCGGATAATATTTTCATATTTCCGATATCGGAAAATATCGGAATGATATTTTCCGATATTGGAATATTATGAAAATATTCCTCATATTTCATCATATTTCATATTATGAAAATATCAGATGGTGGAATAGACATGACTTTGAGATAATTTTTGAAGGTTCTCTTAACTTTCCCAGCATAAGAGAAATTAAGGACAGGTGTGGTCATTGTGCTAGTATAGTTCACTTTTTGTATCGGGATATTTTTATCTGTTATATTTTGTTTCACTCTTTCACTGCTGAGAATTCCATGAGCAGTCTTGATGATTATCCTGATAGTTAACATATTGAGAATTCTTGGAGGAACATGATTTATTATCACATTTTACTGGTACATTGGGTGCAGGCAGAAGAGACAACAAGAGAGAGACACAATTTGAGCATGCACAGATGACTTACATTTAAAACACCTCAGGGGATAAAGATGTCAAACCTAATAGAAAGGATGATGAAACTGGGTTTTACAGACATGATCATTCAGATATGTTCTAAATAAATTCCTGATTGGAACCAGGTGCCATTCCTATGTAACAGAATGCATCTCATATCTATCATTCTATGATCTTGAAGCTCTGAACATACATTATGTCCACTCATTTCTAACATCAAGGTGATCCTATTCTGGTATCCCTCCTTTAGAATTTATTGTTTTATGAGTTATTTTCATATTTGTTATTCCTGTCATTGATGTTCTTGACATGATGTATCCAGAATCTTACCAGATGATACTTTCTTATCTGTGTTAGAAATTTCTGATTTATTCATTGTGATTGCATAAATTCACATAGGCAGAAAGTGAAAGAAATAAGAAGTTTCATTAACTATGTTGTGGTTCATACCAATCTTTTCCTCTAGCTTAGGACACAAGATAGAGAGGATTTTAAATTGGAAGTGATCACTGTCTAGTTTTGAGAAGGATTTCATATAGAAAAGAGTGTTCAGCAAAGTTTTAAAATGAATCAAAGTGGAACAGCTATCGGAGGTGAATTGTAGACTCGAATACACAAAGATGATTGATGAATGATGTTTGAAAACAAGAAACATTGGAGATTTAGTGACAAATCCTCAAGAAAAAATTGTAAGAGCCAGAGAATTATTTGGTGAGGTTGTTTGTAAGGAAAAAAATTCAGAACTCCATGGTCAATTTTGGAAGTAAAAAAGGCATTAAAGGAAACAAAGAAAGCATATGGAAAGTCCTTGGCAAGTAAGTCATGCTTGTGCTCTTAGAGTATACAGAGAAAAGGAAGCACTGTTTAAAACTAAGTTATGAGATTACTTTGATAAAACCATGAAAATTATCAGGAAAGTGCTAAAGTATTCTGGCAAACTATTGAAAAAGCTTAAATGTAGAGGAAAATGTAGTGTAAGAGATTATATGAAAAACTCCAGATAAAGATATTTTAAATGCTTGGAGTAATTTAACTGAAAGACGGTTAAATGAAACAAACAGTAGAAAATTCTCAACAGCAATAATACCCATACTTAACATGTTCGCTGCCAACTACGAGTATACTCGTAGTGGGTAAACCTGCTTCACAAGCCAGCTACGAGTATACTCGTATGACGCTTACTGCCGGGAACGAGATTATTGTAGTGACCTTGAAGAAATGAAAATGCTTGGCTTGTGGGGCTAGCATCAAAACTGTGTATTCTCATAGACAATATATGCTCTGTACAAGCCAACTACGAGTATACTCGTAGGACATTTACCTCCGGTAACGAGATTATCGTACTGACCTTGAAGAAGTAAAACTGCACGGCATAGGGGAACAGACCATGCCAAAGTAGCGTGGCAGCAAACGTGTTAAAATAGCAAATCATTAAAAACCTGAAATGTGGAATTGCAATTGCAGTAAATGAAACTCAACCAGAAATTATTCTTATTATTACTTTAAATTCTTATACAGTCAAAGACTCATCTAGGAAGTCCCAATCATTCCATACCTTAAACACATTCAAATTTTATGCAAAAACCACACTTTCAGGGAAGGCATTCCAACCATACACATGCTGCATTCAAAAACCTGCTTCTCATAACCTTGTACATGCCGCTCCTTATACAACTTCCAGGAATGACCACTTGTTTTTCTTGATCTGCCACCATTTTATGAAAAAACCTGAAAATTGATTCTATAACAACCCCGTACCAACTTGTACATCTGTAAATCACCCCTCTTCCTCCTTCCACTAAATTCTGTAAATTCTATCTTTGCAAACGTTATTCATATGCACTGTATGTACAGAGATCAGAAATTACTTTAGTTGCCTGTAGATCCATTCCAATATCTCATCCTTTTGAAACCTAGGTGAACAAATCTGTGCATAGTAGTCCATGTTTGGCCTAATCAGAGCCTTATACAATGGAACAAGAATCTCCTTACTTCTACAAGTAGTATCCCCTGCAACATTCCCAAGATTCATTGTTGTCCTCACAATGTTGGCAACATCTGTTCTAAATTTTAGATACATATCCACCATCACTCCTCCCTCCAAGATCTATTTCTTCTACCTCTGGCAATATATTCCCACCAAGCATAAATTCTACATCCCATCTTTATTTCCCAAATGTCAAAACCATACAATTTGCAGCACTGATCTGGTATCTAAACTGCTGTGTCCATTAACTGATTATATTCAACTTCTTGTAAAGCCAGAACATCTGTTATACTGCACATGATTGATACCAACTATCCATCATCTGCAAACAACCCCCATTAACATATAGGTTAAACATCGATGGCTCTTAAACAGACCCCTGAGGCACGCCACCAGTGACTTTCCTCTTCTGGAATATTGCTCCCTAATACACAGCTTGCTGATACCTATCAGACAGTCAATCTGTGATACAATGCACTAGTCTAATAACCAACCTGCTCAGCTCTAGCTTGACTATCAGCTTATCAAACAATAATCTATTAAATGCTTTTGCATAATCTAACTATACTACTGTGAATCCATCTGCTTTGACTATCAGAACTTTCATAATACACTATCCTATATTGCCTCTTCAAGTCTATCCTATTGAACTGCATCTATACCACAAACCTCAAACAGGCTTTTCCCAATGAAAGGTGATAAAAGTCAATCACTGAATTACTGTCCAACTGCTCTTACTTCTGTATTGAAAAATTATGGAACTCATCAAAAATCATCTTCTGAACCACCAAGAGATGCACCAACTAATTAGTGACCAGCAATACAGATTCTATCACTGATGATTACAGCTGATTTTCTAATTTTTGCCATCAATCTCTGGACTCAATTCATAAAAAATTAGAGTTACTCTGAATAATTTCAAAAGTAATTGGTTTGAGGCTATTCAGCAAATTGTCTTCAATTCTTCAATCAGCCACTATGTGTCATGGTAGATGGTTTCCTGTCTTCAGAATTCCTCACCAATGCAGAATACCACAGGGTTCTAAATCTTTCACCCACTGTCTTTGTTGTGTATATAATGACCTGCTCTATTGACCTCTAATCCTATCTACAGCTCTGCTGATGATATACACTCCGTTCAACCTATTCATTTGACAAACCTGTAGTGCTCAAATATTAGAATCTCTGAGCTCGATAATCACCAATTTCCTTAACTCCAATCTTCTAGCTGTACCACATTTAGGCAAAGAACTTTGTACCCTTCAATGTTACCAAAATTGTCTTGTCTGATCTCTTCCAACAAAGAGCTTGCATCTCCTGTCCCTTATGGTTATCGCTAATGACTCTCTCTCTCTCACACAGACATTCCATTCCTACCTTGTGCCTCTTGTACAGACTTTCATGGAGAGTGTTCTGCTGAACTGTCCAATAGTATTTCTCCACTTTCTTTCGATATTTTTGGAGCAAGAGCTACTGCTCACCAGCAACACCCGTTTTAAAGTGCATCAGGAATTCACTGAACCAGTGCCTCCTTTCACTTCATCTACTTCAGTTTTTGGGAACCACTCCCATTCCACCTTTTCCAAAGAATACAATCTTCAGTTGTAAAAAAATTAAGAATATTTCTCTTTCCACTTGTCCACATATGGCACTGACCTGCTATAGGTCTTGTGACATTTCATGTTATTTATTTATTTAGCACAAAAGGTACATTACATTAAACCTTAATATACATGGACATAATAATACATAATACATGGACATAGACATATATACAATAAGACGACCTAATACAGTCATAAAAGAGACACTCAAGAATTAAGAATATGCTACAACTGAATGTCTAGGTTGATTATCTAGTCGACTGCACTTGGTGTAGCATGGATAATGTCTGACAGGTTTCCACTGTATGTAGGACACATTCTGCTATAATATGATTAATTGTCTCATGGGATGATCCACATTCACACCTGGGTGAGGCAATCATGCCTCATTTGTAGAGGTGGTGTGCATATCTGGCATGGTTGGTGCAGATTCGTTTAAGGGCAGACCTAGTTTCCGAGGTAGGTCAAAACCCGAAGTTACCTGTGTTTGGTCCACTAATTCATGGAAGATCCCTGTTGAAGTGTGACACCAGGACTCTTCCCAGTTCTCCTGCATGTTGAAGATTGCAAGATTTTGTGCTGTTAAGATTGGAGGGTGCCTTGAATTTAGCCTGGATGGGATTTATTCCTAGGGATGGGATGTCTTCATGGATTGGAAGATTTTGAATTTTCATAATTTTGCTGTATATAGAAGAAAGTTGGATCTGTAGATGTATGGAGGCATGATATTGCTTAGCATTGGGAGCCAGTAGGTTGGGGTTGATTTTACAGTTCCAGAAATAAGGTGCATAATGGTGTTAACTTGGGCATCAACCAAATACACATGGGTGCTGTTCAGCCATATGGATGAGCAGTATTCAGCTTTAGAGAATTTTTCATGTGTGGTTCAGATATAAAATATGTAATCTGAGAGAAATTGTAATATTACATAAATATTAGAATTTCTCTAAAAATCAATTATCTCAAATTAAGCATACATAATAAGGATAGTTATTTTTATCATGTTTGCATTATAATAAAAATTAAAAATACGATAATTTTTAATTACAAAATACATTTTTAATTATTGATTCTGTTGTCTACAAGGGAGTTCTTCAAGAAAAGATCAAGCTTTTTAAATTGTGTGCCAATCTGCACAGGGAGCATGCTGTAGCTACTCCACTCTCCTAGTGGTAGTATTTGACAGCAAACTGTCATTTGTCACATTCTGCTATGAGCATTGGTCTTCGAGTTACATCTGCTGAAGTCAGCAGTTGCAAAAACTGTTCATCGGATTAGTGAAAAGGTTACAATGAAAGGAAAGGGACAAACATCGACTGTCAAACATGCAATCTGTCAAAGATCAAGCTGACAATGGTTGAATTTTTGATTGGAAAGGCATTATCCATTATGAATTTGCACAAAGTGGTCAGAAGGAAATCATATGCAAAAGCAAGTTTTTACCACAAATAGGGATGCCATGCACAGGAGGAGGCCTGAATTTTGAAAAAAAACAGACTCTGGTGTTACCCATCAAAAGCACCAGCTCAGGTGGTGTTCCTGAGCCACGGTTATATGGCAACACGTTGGACACTGTTGTGCCCCTTTCACCCTATTCTCTGGACATAGTAGTAGTAGCAGATTATTTCCCAAACTTAAAATCGCTTTGAAAATATATCTTCTCTATACCATTCTGGTGAAGACTCAGAAATATGAGATGGGCCACCAGTAACTCTTATAGCTCCATATGTCAGCATATTGGGAAATATCATCTACTGCTGTCTTTCAAGATTAAAGGCTTTTTATGGCTTTTTCTACATCATAGGTATTCTTGGTTGCATGTCTGTTGAGTGTTTTTATCACTGTGCACTCACTGCTTGTCTCATTTAGCAACGTTTCTAAGTAATTAATAACCAAGGACATCTTTTTCACCAGTTTTCATATCACCTTTATCAACTGTAGTTCCTTTTACAACACTCTTTCCTCAATATATGAGCTTTATCAACGGTTCCTTGTCTGCCATGTAGTTGTGATTATTCTTTCCTTACACACAACCTCACTCTATACCTCTCTGGATGAATCAATCAATATTTTCTTTAGTATTGGACACTGAACATCTAAGGTTTGTTTCATGTTCTCAAACTCTTCTATTTTATCTTGAATCATGTTTGTGTATTTCACTCTACAGTTCACATCTCTGAGGTTGTTGTTGATATTGATGTGTTCTCATGTTCACATGCAAACACATCAATATCAACAACAATAAACAAGTAGACTTTACTTATTCCTTGCCTCTTTTCATGTGAATTTTTGTACATTATGCATAGAATTAATTAAATGGAGAAGAAACAATATAATTCACCATATCACAAATTTACTGAAACTATTTCTAAAAGAGGGGAAGTTACCCAAAAATTGGAAAAATGCTAGTCTAATATTGTTATTTATAAAAGTGGACAAAGAAGAAATAAAGAACTATAGATTAATGAGTATTCTCTGTAATCTATACAAAATTCTCACAAAGGTAATAATAAATATGTTAACATCTCTTCTGGACTCAAATTAACCAATAGACAAGCAGAATTCTGTAATGGCATTAAAACAATCATATTCATGCTGTAAATCAAATAATAGAAAAAGCAGAATAAAAGCAATTGCCTATCTGTTTAGCCTTTATTGGTTATGCAAAGGCATTTGATTCCTTCAAAACTAATGTAATAATCAAAGCATTCCAGAATCAGGGAATTCCTGGGGAAATATACCACACTGCAACAGCAACAATCCAACTTCACACAAGTTACAATAGAATATCAATTGAAAAAGTTGTCCGATAAGGAGACTATCACCCAAAATCTTTACAGGAGTTCTTCAAGAAATATTTAATAATATAAACTGAACAACCTTTGGCATAAAAATTAATTACAGAAATTTAACATACCTAAGATATGTAGATGATATTCTAATTTTTGGAAACACTTTTTTGGAAACAGAAGACCTTAATAGGATAGAAGACATATGATGAAAGTAGAAAAGTTGGTCTAAAAATCAACAGAAAAAAATAAAATCATGTTTAATCATTTTGTAACCCCAAAAACATAATAGAAAACAATTTCTTAGAAAACTTTTCTTTATATATGTACTTAGGTCCTCATTGAATTGAACTGTGTACTTCAAAAAGAAATAACTAGTTGACATCAACTTGCCTGGATTGCATTCAGAAAATTGAAAAGCATTCTGCAAAACAATGATGTTGCACTGTGTTTAAAAAAGGAAGACGTTTAACCAGTGTATACTTCCAGTCATCACATATGGTTGTGAAATTTGGTCACTAATAAGAGCACTGGTAAATAAACTAACAACTCAAGAAAAATGGAGGTAGGTATCACGTTAAAAGTTACGAAGCTGAACAGCTGGATAAGAAGCAGACACACATCACTGATGTCAGTGATTTGTGTCTGCTTCTTATCCAGGCTAAAACTAAAAACTAAAATGGAAATGGGCTACATGACAAGATGAGTGAAGATGATCCAGGAGAGAAGATGAGTAATTGATAGCCATACTAATGAACTGGATTCCAAACAAGGCCGAGAACTTCCTTGAAGATGGTGCCATGATGAATTGTCAAATTTTGTTGGGGGAAATTGATCAACCATTGCCTAGAACAGAGAAAGGTGGAAAGAACTGGAAGAGGCCTTAATCCAGCAGTGGACAGAAAATGGCTATAAAGAAGATGCATTATGATCCCAGAATTCTTAGAAAACACTTTAAGAGGATTCCAAAAGATGTCACTTTTTGGCCTACCAAAATAAAGATGAAAAATCTAACCATTTAGCACTGCCCCCATGTTCAATATCAGTATTAACTAAAATTCATAAACCTAATCATCTTATCCATGCTACATAGATGCCTCTCGCTCCTGATATTTTAAGTTAGCCAAACAATTTGCTAACTCTTTAACATCCAGTTACCTCATATTAAAAATTCCACTCAGTTCAAATCCGTAATTCAAATTTTACTTTTAAATAATGATGTGGTGAGCTTTGGTGTTTCCTCTATATTTACCAAAATTCCTTTTTTGGACACTTTGTCTTAACTAAAATATACTCTCATACATAGCATTTATCATTTCAATTTTGCTATCGATGCTGGATACTTTATTTTTAAAGATATGTTATATAAACAGTTAATGGATGAAGTGATGAGTTCACTCTCTCCCCCTATAGCCAAATATTTCATTTACATTTTGGGACAGCTAAGTTATATTTATGTGTTACCTATCTGGACACATAGCACACAGAGATTAGACTCATTCTTCCTCTATCCTAACAGCCAGTATTCTAGAATCCAATTCACCATACAAAAGTAAGAGGTGGCTTTTCCAGACTAATCATCAATCTTTCCTATAGCACACTTTATTTCTCAATTTACACTTTCTGTCCTACTTTACAGAAAACACACTCACATGTAAATACATGCTTAAACATTCCCATGATCCATTTCACCTCCCTGCCCACCCAAAAGTATGGTGCAATCTACACTTTTTTAGTAGATCCCTAACCTATTCCACTCAACCTTCCATTTCAACTGAACTCTTCATTATTTGCTACACCTTACTGTGCTCTTGTTACAATGCTTATCATAATACCAAATTAGGTTTGCCTCACTTCTCACATCGTTTCTCCATACTAAATACAGTGAAACGATTACACTGTTGTCTAAAACCTGAGAACAAACACTATTTCTGAAGGTTTTACAACCAGAAATTCAAATGAATCAGCTTGTGTAAACTTGTATAACTCATTATTTCTAGTAGAAAGCAGGTAAACATTCAAATTTCTGAACCCATTTCAAAACCCAGTTTTGAAATATGAATAATTTTTGAAAAAGTTAAATCACATTGTTAAACACACAACTTGGGAATTACACAAAGTCTGCCAGCATTTAAAAAACTTTTTATATAAGAAAGGCAAGCATCAAAATGAGAAACAACAAAGTTGATTGATGTAAATTTGTGCATAACAATATATTTGCAATATTTGCAACTCTGCCATATAACAAGTCAATGATGAGTGTGTTTTAACTTGATGTTTTCTTGGACCAAAAAATTAAAAATATATTACATGCAATTAAAAAAACAGAAAATCAAAGGAAAAGATATTGTAATCCTATTACGTATGAACATTTTAATTGGCAATAAGTTCAGCATAAGAAAATATTGTTGGAAAGAGCAAGAGTGAGATTGATGAAGTTGAAAACATGTTTACCCACATATGATAGAAATGAATTAAGACTGATATGATGAGAGACAAAATGCATATGCTGTGTTAAAGAGCTGGATACAGCTTTTTGGATCTGTGTGTTGAGAATGATTAAAGAATCATTTTCTAGAAGAGGGATGTAATGATTGGTGTCATGAATATAAAGAAATTATTAACTGGTATGATATTTAAACATAGTCGAGGAATTTAAATTATGATGTGAGGAATTGAGAAAACCTGTGTTTAAGAAGAACAGTGTTTATGATAGCAATGGACAGTATCAAGGAAATTTTTGTTCTCTCCTGATAATGGCTTGATAGTGACCATTATTTAGGGAATCTTTACCAGGAATCTGAATACTCTGCTTGCCCAATTCAGACTTTCGAGACATATGCAAGAAGAGCATGCATAAAGTACTATATATGACCAGAGAATTGTACATTATCCTCCTGTTTCATGCAGATTTGTCTGAAGTCTGCATGACACAGGTGGACAAATTGGTTTCAAAGGAAACAAATTCAAAAAAAGTTTAATATTTATGGAATATAATGAAATAACAATGGAATCCATTACATTTGTTACAAGATATATGTTTAGATATATGCTATGCAAAGTACAGATAAATCAGAGATGGCATTGAAAATAATCCAGGTGTTCATCAGGGATGTAACATATCTCACACTCTATTCAATATATATATATATATATATATATATATATATATATATATATATATATATATATATATATATATTTATCACAATACTAAAATATGGAATGCAAAAAAACAAGTTGTCTGGTTAACCAGAACTGTTTGATTAAAATGCTGTATGTAGAATATCAGATTATGCTACAAGACAATGCAGATGACCTGAAAACTCAGTTCATCAATTAAAGGAATTCACCAATAATACCATTTAAAAATGCAACAAAAGAAACAAAAATTTTGGCAAGTATTGTCATATACGAAAATAGTCATAGAAAACATAGGGTTTCCCTAGAATAACTTTTCCTCTTTCAGTAGCTAAAATCAATAAATGGAATGAGACCAAATTTTACATTAAGGCTTTTGAAGGCATGGAGAGATGATTTCCTCCAAAAAAAGATTTAGTTCGAAAACTCACTGATATGGGAAATTTTGGCACTAGCAGAGCCAAACACAAGTGGATAATTACATTAAAGGCAGATAAAATGGAATAACTGTGTAAGTGACAGCTGTGCCACTCATTCCAGCTGGATATGAGGTGAGGTACAATGATAATAAGGAGAATAATACGTAAACTAAAATAGCAACATCCCCAGATATCACTCCATCTGATTTTTTGCTGAGAGGATATTTGAAATCATTTTGTATGTTGGAGGCTTTCCTAACTTGCATGTCTTGAAAGAGAACATTAAAATAGGCTCTTATGAACATCCAATCTGACTCCTCTTGTTCAGCTGTAGAGCATGTCACACACTAGATGCAATTTATTGTACACAAGAAAGATCAGAACATTGAATTTCATATACATCGTCCCGGAAACCCTGATTCTGGATGAATAAAACATTATTTCTTGTAAGTTCAATCAGTACATTATTTTCTGTGTCTCTCGCAAGTTGTTTTAGTTAATTATTATTATTATTATTATTATTATTATTATTATTATCATTTTAATGCATCACCTATCAGCTGGAATGGGTGATGCGGATGTCGCTTAGACCGTTGAACTGTTATTATTCTATTATATCAGCCATTAATGTAATTATCTCTTTGTTTTCATCTCCACCATTGCCAAAATTTCCGCTGTCGGCTAGTTTTGGTATTAAATCTTTTTTTCATGGCAAACATATCGCTGATGCCTTCAAAAAGCCTCAATATAAAATTCGGTTTCATTCTGTTTATTGCTTTTAGCTACATATGCCTACAAAGAGGAAAATTTATTTTATGGCCACCCTGTAAAATAATAGGGCAGTTGAGTTCGATTAATTATTTCACCCTATGATTACATTCTTAAAATATAAAGATATAGATTAGCAGATTAGAGAACCCCAATGGGCTCACTTTAGTGGGTACAGTCATGGCAAACCTGAGGTACCTGATGCTGGACCATGCTTTACTTCATGTAATATGCATCTGCTATATTATCTGTAGTTTGCATTGTTTAACATTCTATGTGTGTGTGCAGGAGACCAGGTGGAAGTGGGAAAAGGCAAAGGAAGTAGGAGATGGGTTTAAATTGTCCTACTTTGGAGTGAATAAAGAAGGAAGAAATGGTGTTGGAATTGTGGTGGGTATGACAGAATGGTGAGTGATGTACTGGAAGTGGGAAGGGGGTGCGACACGATCATGCAAATGAAACTGTGCCTTGGAGAAGAGCAACTGATCTCTTATGTGATTCTGCTCATCTTATGTGATTCTTCTCATCTTATTTGTTTCTGCTGTATATGCCCAACAAGTTGGGGCATACAGCAGAAACAAATATGCTGCACTGCAGAAACAAATATGAATACTGGAATGTGATAGATGCAGAAATCAGGAAACTAGAAGAAAATAAGATGGTCATTGTCAGAGGAGACTTGAATGGACACATAAGGAGACAGAATAGGGACTGTCAAAGAGGGCATGGTGGCCATGAAGTGGAAATGCTGAACCAGGAAGGAGAGAGGATTTTAGACCATGCAGTAGCATTTGATCTGACAATTGTGAACTTCATTTACTCTAAGAGGGAAGAGCAATTGATGACATTTGGAAGTGGCAACAATAGTTCAGATCTCGACTACATTTTGACTATAAGAAAACATCTTAAGGCAGTAACAAATTGTAAGGTTATTCCAACAGATTAGGTGGTGCAGCAACAACACTGGCTGCTCTGTGCAGACTTTAAAATAAAGTGGAAGATAACCTTTGGAAACCATTAGGAAGAAAATTAATTGATTTCATTTAAAAGAAGAGCATGTGAGGAACCGTTTTAGGGAGGTGTTAGAGAGGATGGGCTAGAAAGTGTACAAGACTGGTGGAGACATATTTCAAATGTAATTCTAAGCTGTATAATTGAGGTTCTTGGTGAAACATTTTTTAAGATGTTTCTTGGTGAAACATCTAATAGGAAGGCAATGTAGAAGTGGGATGAGTCCAGAGTGGAGTACAGAGAGAAAAAGCAAAAAGCCAAAAGAGTTGTTGCACAGGCAAAGGCATATCAAAACCTTTATCATCAATTAGAAACAAAGGAAGGACAGAGAAAGCTTTATCGATTGGCAAAATATAGAAATAAGTTATCAAAGGACATCGTACATGTGAGGAAGATAAAAGACTCTGGAGGAATATAAGAAACAGATGGGGAATCTGATTCATATATCCACTCATTAGAGAAGCCTAATGAGGGGATGGTTCGGAACATCAGTAGAGAGGAAGTGAAGGAAGGCATTAAGAGGATGAAGAATGGAAAATCGGTAGGCACTGACGTGGTCCCATTGGAGACATGGAAAGCACTAGGGGAATTGGGAATTGATTTGCTGTGGGACCTGTTAATAAACGTTTGTCCACAGGAAAATATACCTGAGGAATGGAGGGGAAAGTACTCTTGTCCCCATATACTAAAGTAAAAGGGGATGCCCAAGACTAAGAATTACAGAGAAATAAAGCTGATGTCCCACACAATGAAGATCCTGGAGAGGGTTCTTGATGGAAGACTGAGGAAGGAGGTGGAGATTGCAAAGGAGCAATTTCTCTTCATGGCTGGTCAATCAACAAAACATGCTGTTTTTGGTTTCTAACAGATGATGGAAAAGTTTCCGGAGAAGCAACGGTACTACACCTAGTTTTTATTAATCTGGAGAAAGTGTATCATAGAGTGCAAGGAGGTGTTTGAAGGAGAAGATGGTAACAAAGAAATGGCAGGTTGGTGCAGGAGATGTACAGAAATGTGAAGACAAGAGTGTGAACCTGCCTGGGAGAGACAAAAGGTTTTCCAGTGACAGTTGGCTTGCATCAAAGGTTAGCATTAATTCCGTTTCTATTTAATATTGTGAAGGAGGTAGTGATGCAGGAGGTGAGAGAAGATGTGCCTTGGACTGTGTTGTATGTAGATGACATCATGCTGTGTGCAGAATCAAGAAAATAAGTGGTAGCTAAACTGGAAAGTTGGAGAAAAGTACTGGAAGGAAGAGGCAGGAGACTGAGCAGAAGTAAGACAGAGTATATGTGTTGCAATGTGGATGGAAACCAAGAGACAGATCTGAAGCTGGAAAGAAATGTCTTCAGCAAGGTCAGTGGCTTTAGATACTTAGGTTCAAAAATGAAAGAAGATGGTGAGGCTGATAAGGAAGTGGAATGCAGGATACAAGCAGGATAGAGGAACTAGACTGGAGAGAGATGGCTGGAATGCTGTGTAATAAGAGGGTGCTGATCAATCTAAAAGGCAAAATCTACAGGAGAGTAGTGAGACCAGCCATGACATTCTATGGAAACTGTAGCCCTGAGGAAAAATAACATCAGCAAAGTTGAGGTAGCAGAGATGAGAATTCTTAGGTGGATGTGCGGTGTGAGCAGTAAGGATTGTCTGAGTAATTACTATGATAGGGGAATGGTGAAAGTTTTCGAACTTAAGAGCAAAGATATAAGAGGTGAGGTTCAGATGATTGGACATGTAATGAGAAGGGAGGAAGAGTATGTGGTAAGAAAGGTCATGCAGATGGATGTGCAGAAGATGAAGAAATGCAGATGGCCAAAGAAGTGATGAAGGGATTAGCAATAATTTTCTTGTTGCATTTTCACTGTTAAGATATTTAAGAAAGCTGTGGAATTAGAAGAGCACTAAATAAAAAAACAAATGTAAACTCATCTTCAAAACCAATATACCATGGCAGAGACTGCAAATCTTTGAACTCCAGCTGGTTGGTCTACTTTTGCTAAATATTTCTCTATCAAATCAACCTGTCCTTTTCATATACTCCTTATATTAACCTCCACACTCCACCAAAACCTCTGATCATGAACGTTCTCTTTATCCATCATGATTGTGCAGTCGACGTACCCCAATAGTGAGGTCATCTACCACGTGGATGAAGTCTGCACAGTCTCATCTTTTGAGACCACAAAGGTGTCAGCTGCTAGGCCATCAATGATATTTATTCCTCCTTCCCCTGATCTCACTTCTGCTTCAGTTATGATCATAATACCTACTCAGCATGAATAACAGAAATTTCACTCACAGGAATGATTTCATCCCCTAATCCACTTCAAATTCTAAGGCACTATCCAAGCCTGAGTTTGCAAAAAGTGTCAATGCTGTAAATTAAAAATCCACTGGTTATCACAGTTAGCTTATTACCAAACCTCCAGCTGACACTCTGCCTATATGACAGCTGAATCATAGTCGACACACAGTCAGACTTTGAAAGCCAAAAGCTAGAAACTTTCTTCCTTCCCAAATGGCAGCCATTAATGATCCCCTTGCCAATGCAATTTGGTGCAAATTTTGCCCATCCAAATTTCCAGCACTCCCTCATCCAGATGGTAGTCTAGTCATCTAAACAAAAGAAAAGTGAAACTACTTGCATCACTATTCTCTTCCAATTCTTGCTGTTGACCTGGAAAAATTTCCCTCTATTCTGCAAGGAATGTCTCCCTTTATGTGTCCCAGTCTTCCGCCAGAAACAAGTATGAAGAATCCTTAACTTGATCGCAAACAAGGCCTCTGGTTCCACCCTGTGGTACAAATTATGCTCCACCTGTGCCATATCACCTCTTCAACCAATCCCGTTCAACTGGTATATATCTGAAAACATGGAATCTGTTTGAAATCCAGCCCAGCCCAAAGAAAGGTGATAAAATTCAACCAATCCAATTACTCTTTAAAAAATCATGGATATGACCATCAGCAAGTAACTCTTGAACAACTTGGAAACATACCAACTAATCTGTGACCAGCAGCATGGACTCCACCACTCCCAATCTACCACTGATGTGCTTGATTCCACCACTCATGTATAGTCAGTCACAGAGAAGTATAAAGAAACTCACATAGTTGTCCTCCATATTTCAAAGGCATGTGATCAGGTTTGGCACAGGAGCCTACTTACAAAACTGCCAACCTATGATCTGCTTACTTCACTCTGCAACTGGATCACCAACTTTTTCAGTGGTTACTTTCTAGGTTTCATATTGAATGGCTTATTCTCCTCAGATTAGCCCACCAATGCAGGAATACACCAGTGTACTGTTCTTTTATCCACTCTCTTTCTCTTGTATATAAATCACCTACTCTCACAGAGTTCCAGTTTTAACACAAGCTTTTCTGATGACAGTTCTCACAATACGTTTTTCATTTTATAAACCCTTTACTCCTCATGAATTTTGTGTTTACTACAAGATCCTTGTGGTAAACAAGTTTCTTCTTTCCCAGCCCAATACCCATATATGGTACTAATACTATATGTTAAATAGCCAACCTCTCGTATATAGGCGAAAACAAATAAGTCTTACAGAAACAAGAGAGAGATAGAGAGGCATGGATGCAGACTGTTCATCAGCTGCAACCTTCTTATGAGAGGAGGCCACAGGATTAGATATGATTAGGGTTCTTTCTTTGATAATTTCCAATTCTTGTTTTAGAGAATCTTCAGATAAAATCTATTGCCGACACTCTTCCTTCTATATATCAATCACCTATTTCAGTTAACCTCTAATCCAATACACAGGTTTGCAGATGACAGCACATTACACTTCTCCCTTTCATTTGACAAATATTACTCTGTACAACTCATTTCAATCCATAGAACATGAACCACCATTGCCTTTAATTCTGAGCTCCAAGCCTTCTTCCAATGGGAATCAGATTACCCCTTAAACTTCGACACTAGTAAAAACCCAGTTCTGTTCTCTATCTCACAAAAAAGAACCATTTCCGCCAGCATTGTTTTTGATAATAATCACATTCCCAGACACTAAAAAATTTCTCTTATCAGAAATACCCTGACATTAATAAAGAAGTCACACCGATTGAAATCACACCAATTGCATACTCATCTTCCAAAAAAATAGGTTTCTATTTAGCTCAAGATGCTACTTCACCTCTACACAGCTGTTAACATTATACAAGTCACAAATCCACCCAGCTATTGAATACTGCTCTCACATTTGAAGTGGGGCTCCTAAACACTCCATAGGAATGTTTGACCCAATACAAAGGAGAGAGCAATTAGCCTGATAAATGGCCCATCTCTCATAAACTTGCTTCCCTCACTTTCACATAAACATCTGGTCTGCAATTTTTATGTTCTGTAAACATTTTAAGGGGAAATATTCATCTTAAACAGCACCTGTAATTCCCCACTCTGTACTAAGCCCATTGGACAACTGCCACTAACATCATTTCACAGTATAGCTTGAAACCCGAAGAAATTTGAAATCTGTGGGTTTCAGGTTTGAAGGCTTTGAAATCAAACGTAAACAAGTTTCTCCTTTACCAACCTACCACCCTTATATGGTACTATAGCATAACCAGCAAACCTCTCGTATATGGGCTTGACATAAAAAATGGTATTATAGAAGCAAGAGAGAGATAGATAGTGAGGCATGGATGCAGACTGTTCATCAGCTGCAACCATTTTAAAAGAGGAGGACACAGGATTAGATTACATTAGGGCTGTTTCTTGGATAAATTCCAATTCTTGTTTTAGAGAATCTCTGTCTCAAAAACAAGAATTGGAACTAAGCCCATTGTAATATGCATCCCCCACCAAATATCCTTTCACAGTACACCTTGAAACCCACAGATCAAGTTTTTTCACCTCCTCCATCCCTCCTACTGAAGTACTGTGGAATATTCCACCTGACATATTTCCCAAGGAATACAACATACAGGCTTTTAAATCAAATATAAGCAACTTTCTCCTTTCCCAACCCACCACCCATGTACAGTAGTAACATACTCTAGTTGACCAGCCATCCTATCTTATATATGGGCAAACAAAAAAATCCTCAGAGAAGCAAGAAAGAGAGATATTGAGGCATGGATACAGCTGTTCATCAGCTGCAAACCTCTTAAAAGAGAAGGCCACAGGATTACATAAGAATAGGGCTCTTTCTTTGATATTTTCAAATTCTTGTTTTAGAAAATCTTCAGAAGAACAAATCTTCTTTCACCGGCCCTCTTCCTTCTATATATCAATGACCTCTTACCAAATACAAAGTTTTGCAGATGACAGCACAATTCTCAAGATGCACTGTCACTAGGAACCTAAACTTATACCTCCTTGCTATATACCATTTGAGAAAGGCTTCAATATCACCAAAACTCAGATCTCTGTGATTTATCACAAGAAAGAGCTTGCATCCCTTCTCTTATCTTCAGTAATACTGAGATATCCATACAAGATTAGATATCTCTTCTTGGACTGACTTGCACCTCCCTTCTTTTTTTCACAACCATATTAACTACAGAAATTACATCTATCGGGATTTATTGATCAAGTATATTTTTGAAACAAATGTGTTGTACCAACTGGTTTCCCCAACAGAGGCTGTTCATCTTTAGGATACATAACTGATATACGGCACTTAAAGCTATAAAAACAGTTACAGACTATAAATCAAATGATTTCCATTATATTTGAGAAAACAGAACATGTACAATACATGTATCACGTGTGCATGATCTCATTTATTGTTATTTAGGAATGTCCTATAATTGGCACTATAGGACATTTCTAAATAACAATAAATGAGATTATTGGCAGTATATCTCTATAGATACAGTTCTTGTATGTATAAAGGTCTAATAAGGGTCTTGTATATCTCGGGAAGAATAATCCTTGGTTCCATTTAAGGTTTTGTACAGAACTGGCAAATGTAGTGGCTTCTTTAATAATTCAGGAGAGAAATCCTCTACTATCTAAGGAATGGAACTTTTATCCCACTTTATGATATGGTTAGTTCTTCAGAAATGAAAAGATAAACCCAATTTTACTTCTCTGTTGTTATTTATATCTCCATTGTGTTCCCTTTGTATAATCTCTAGGCTTCATTGAAGTCAGGCTGATATAATTTAAACTCCACAAGAAGCAGGTTATGTTGTAAACTCCATCACATTTGAAGAAGGGATGGTTATCTTTTGCAGATCTTAAGAATTGCGTAATCATTTCTGTAGGTTTAAAAGTCAGTCTTATTCTATGGGGTTTCAGGAGTCTCGCAACCTTATTAGAAACTATCCAGATATGGAATGACGATTGTGATAATATACTGCATGCTATCTCATTGTCTGTGTTGGGGGGTCTGAGAAAAAGTATCTTGTGGAAAAGTCTCCTAGGGTAGACCTTCATGTTGAGGTTCTTAGATATTGGTGATAATTCATCTTGGAGATCTTGTTGATCAGTCATAATGTGGAAGGCTTGCTTTTTTAGCATAGTACCATGCTAAGTTTCTAATAAATGTGGTGGGAGGAGCTAAAATGCAAATAACGTCCTGTATTTGTGGGTTTTGGTTAATCTCAGAGGCTGAGATGAAAATTCGTTTGATTTTTAACTAGGGTGTCCACAAATGATAGTTGGTTATCTTTTTCAAGATGTAGAGTGAATTTGATTGTATGGTGTAAAGAGTTGATCTTAAAAATTCCTTTTTGTGTGGTTCCAAACAATAAATATATTTTCCACATATATCCACCATATTGTGGGTTTAGCATCTACTTGAGATAAAATTTTACTTCTAAGATCCTCCATTAAAAAGATCAGCACAAGATGGTGAGAGAGGGGCTACCCATTGCAAGGCAGTCAATTGCTGATATATGGTTTTATTCCATAAGAAGATTGCTGTTAAACAATGCTGAAATAGGGAAGTGATATCTTCTCAAAACAAACTTCCTAAAATGTTAATAACTTCTTCCACAGGAATATTAGTGAATAGAGATATAATATCGAGGCTTGCGAGTAGGTCCATATTGGAGATGGAGATGTTCAATTTCTCTACAAAATGTTGCGAATTTCGTATGTAAGCATTCGAATTATGGGTGTGTTGTTTGAAGAGGCTTGCAAGGTGTTTAGATAAGAGACGTATCTGATAGTAAGTTTTTTAAAATCACTGTGAAGTTTCCCTTATCTACTTTCAATATAATAATACCTTTCTTTTTCTTTAAACTATAAATTGTTCGTTTTTCCAGAGGGGTTGATGTTTGTGTTAGGAGTTCTTGAGGATGAGAGGATGATACTGCTTTTTATTCTAAGATCATTAGCTGTGGGTTCTGGTAATGAGAGCCTTTCCTATATTACAAATGATATCCCCTTTAGGAATATAATCAGGAATTATCGTTGAAAAGTTGAAACCTTTCTCGAGTATAGTGAGCTCTGGTTTTGTTAATATGTGATCAGTAAAATTAAAAATAACTTTATCTAGCAGATGAGCTAAACATATTTATTTTAAAACATCGCTGGCACTTTTATGTGATTGGATACAACACACTAGAATTCTATTATGCAAAATAGATTTACAATGTCATCAGATTTTTGAAGATATCTGTAGTATTTTAGACAGATATATGGCTACGTTTAGATGGAATGATCAATACTAGCTATGAGAAAGCCTTCATAACAAGCAAACAGAACCAAATAAAAAATTCAATGATCTTTAGACAAAATGTTTTAAATCTAAACAAAGTTATTTTTAATTTTTCAGATCACATATTAACAAAACCAGAGATCACTATACTCAAGAACGGTTTCAACTTTGTGATAACACCTGATTATATTCCTAAAGTGGATATCATTCGTAATATAGAAAAGGCAGTCTCGTTGTTACCAGAACCCACAGCTAATGATCTTAGATTAAAAAGTAATGTCATCCTCTCATCCTGAAGAACTACTAACACAAACATCACCCCTCTGAAAAAAAGAACAATGCAGAGTTTAAAGAAAAATACAGATATTATCATATTCAAAGCAGATGAGGGGAAACTGCACAGTGGTTTTAAATACCAAGGAGTACGAAGATAAAGTTAGCGACTCATTATCAGATATGTCTGTATACAGTGTCCTAGTCAGAGATTTAACTTTAAAGAATCACAATGATACCAACGATTAATTGTGTCACGTGGTAAACTGGCCTACAGGTTTAAAATGTTGATTGAAGTCTATGCACCCACTAACACAAAGAGTATATGGCACTCGAAAAGTACACAAAGATGGAATACCAATACACGGTATTGTAGACGATATCAACTCACCCACCTATCTGTTATCTAAACACCTTGCAAGCCTCCTCACACAACACATCCACAATTTGGATGCTTACATACGAAATTCACATTTCATAGAGAAATTGAACATCTCCATCTCCAATACACACCTACTCACAAGCCTGGATTTTACATCTCTATTCACTAACATTCCTGTGGAAGAAGATATCATTTGAGGAAGTTTTGTTCTCAAGATATCACTTCCCTGTTCCATCATTTTTAACGTCAAACATCATATGGAATAATATGATTTGTTGAATGCTGAATGCTGAATTATAGAATGTTCCTAAATAACAACAAATGGGATCATGTATGCATTCTGTTTTGTCAAATATAATTAGAATCAGTTGATTTATAGTCTTTAACAGATTTTTAGCTTAAAGTGCCATATATCAGTTATGTACTTTGAAGATGCCAACAGCCTCAGTTAGTGAAACTAGTTGGTACAACATATGTTTTTAAAATATACTTAATCAATAAATCCCAATAGATGTCATTTCCATAGTTTTCATGATCAAGAAAATAACTTTTTAACATATTAACACAAGCTCCTGCAGCCACCAAGAAACTGGTATTTTTTGCAGAAGACACCACTTCACACATTCACAGTTTCTAACTCTATAAAAAGTCCAAATCCACTCAGGATTGAATATTGCTCCCAAATTTGAACTGGATCACTAAATTCTTATCTAAGATTGCTTGATTCTATCCAGACGTGGGTAATCCAGGTAATTAATGAGACTCTCATTAATCCACTTCAGTGTCTTTCAAGTTCAGTTTCTGATTTGTGCCTCTCCTACAGACATTTTCATGGATTGCAATTTGTTGTATTGGTCACTATAATATATCTACTCTCCTCCCAAATCATTAAAACAAGAGACATGCCAGACACCTTTTACAGTCCATCTCAAAACTCACCAAAACAACTTCATTGCCTTCTCTTTTATTCAATCTACTTCTGTCCTTTGGAACAGTAAATCCCACTCTTCTTTCCACAAAGATTACAACTATCAGCTATTCAAGCAAAATGTGAAGCTGCTTCTTTGCTTGTATTCTGCTTACCCACACTGGGCACTAGTTTACTATATATCTTGTGCCAGTCATGCCTGTGTATCAGATGTAACAAAGTAAATAAAATTTTATAAAGTGGTTGCCATTACCACTTGAATTTTAATTATGATTAAAATTCAAGCTGCAGAAACGAGAGTTTTAAGACAAATTAATGGATGACCATCATTGGACCAAGAAACCATTTGAAACGAGCTATATATTTAAAAATAAATCACATGATGAAGAAATTGAGAGGGAATTGAAAAGAGTATCTCTTTAGTTATAAAAATATCAGCTAACAAAAGGGGTGGATAAATCTGGATGAGAGACTAAAGCCAGCTGCGAAATGGATAGACCAGTGAAGCCAAAAAGGCAGATGCATAATCCATGAAGAGAATAATTATCATATTTGCCAGTGCACAGGACACACCCCTTTTTTTGAATAATTATCATATTTGCCAGTGTACAGGACACACCCCTTTTTGTACACACTTTTTAGGAAAAATTTTATCACTGATATATTATAATGAATTTATAGTATTTCAAATATAAAGTAATGAATAGGTCTACATTCAACAAATACCTAACCTAACTAGGAAATAGTACCCACCTTTTAATCGTCAAAACCCAGAAATTAATCTGCAGAACCAAATGAAGAGATACTTGAAGTCTCGTCTAAATCAGAATACGAGTCCTCATACAACAAATTGTGCTCTGTAACAAAGTAAATATAATTTCATAAAGTGATTGACACTACCACCCTATTATGATTCAAAAATATACTGTTAAAAAGATGTAAGTAAAATTCAAGCTGCAGAAACGAGAATCTGTATCATCCAGTGCATTACTAATTCCACACATCTTAAATGATTTGACCACTGTCTCAATTTTCACAGCATCCCATGAAGCTTTGATCCACTCACAAACTTCCGAAATGATAGTCCTCTTCATTCTTCCTGATGGCATAACCTCAAAATCTGAAGAATGAATCCAGCTGTTCCACTTCTCCTTCATAAGTCTTAAATGGTTTATCAATACAGACAACTAAAGGTTGAAACTGACTAGTTAGGCCTCCTGGAATTTCAGGAACTGAGTTTTCAATTCCTTGAGTTTCTTTGTAACATCGTCTGTTCTGTGAGAATGAAACTGATCCCAAACTAGCATGGCAGGCTTCTTCAACAGTCCACCAGGATGCCTAGACCAAATTTTATCTATCAATAACTTCATTCCTCCTCCTCCATCCATCCAACGTTTTGCATGAACATGTACACTCCTTTAAGCAGTTTTTCTTTGGATAGTGTCTTCCTTTTAAAAATCAATCATGGTGGCAATTATGTCCCATCAGTAGAGCAGGCTAAAACAACCATTTAGTGAGTTTTTTTCCACAAAGTTTTAATTGTAACCCTTTTAGTTCTCTTGGAATCTAGTTTTCTTTGATGGCACATCAAAAGTCAACAGAACCTCATCCATGTTTCCTATTTGTGCAAGTTCAAAATTTTCTCATTTCCTTGCATTAATGATGAATCAATGAAATTCAATCAATTTTTCTTCATATTCAGCTGGCATCTTTTGAGATATTTTTGTTTTTAGTCAGCATACACAGCTGGAAATGAAAATAATAAAAACTAAGTATCAGCATATAAGATGCACCCTGTTTTGCAGACCTATTTGCAAAGAAAAAAGTACGTCTTATATGCTGGCAAATATGCTAATTTTGTGTTGACAATGAGGTGATTTTTTGGTTTGTAGAATGAGTAGAAGCAGCAAGGAAAAGGAACCATCCCTGGAAGTTGCAAAAGTGAGTATACTGAGGTAAAATGTAAGAACTATGTTTTTGGCATGAAGTTTAGTATGATTCTGGATGCAATTCCTAAGGGAGAAATGTGCAGTGTGGATGTGTTTAAGGAGTGACATAATAGGCTTTTTATTGACCTCCCATGATGAGTCTTGTGCCTTCATAAGTTTGGAAAATAATAATAATTTCATGGTGCAAGTGGTGCAAAGACTGATGTATCCAATTATTGATATGTCAGTATCTATGGTCTAATGATGAACATTTCAGAAGAGGTATTTGGGCTGACATACCAAAATCATTTGACAGAGATTACATACTTTGCCATAAACAGCATAGGTTTATGAAGGTAAGACCATGTTTGAGCAAGTTGCTCTCATTCTATTATAATGCTATTGGTCAATTAGATGAGGGACACACACACACCATAAGAATGGGATTTTGGTAGGGTTTTGGCAGAATGCAGCATGGAAGATTGTTCAATAAATTGTAGAATATGGGATTGGATTATAAAAGTACAGTATACGGGGATGTGATTCTTCAAGATTTAATGTAATTACTTGTGTACAAGGAAGTTGTTAATCCATTGTTATTCAATCTCTACATTAATGAAAATAGGTACTGTTTGACATGCAACATATAGCCATTTTGTAATTATTCACAGATAAGCAGAGTAATTAAGAATGTGGATGATATGCAGCACTTGCAGAATGATTTCAACAAGCTCGAATTTGGGATATGTGAAAATGGCTGTGATTTAAATGTTAATAAATATAAAGTCATACACTTATTTGCATCTGATATTAAATGTAATATACTGGTAACTTGGTGGGGCTGATCAGGCTGGGGATCTTGAAGTTTTACTATACACAAAGTTATGGTTCAATGGCTTTATATCAAAGATGGCAAATAAAACTCAGGGTTTAAGTGTAATCCAGAAACAATCCTTGGCATGCGAAGTGGAAGTTAACTTACCCTTTTCAAGGCCTTAATAGAACATCACTTGGACTGGTCTGCACTGGTAACATCTATAATTTCCTGTAGTTATTCCAATACAATGGAGAGAATGCAGAGGAGAGTATTAAAATTATATAAAGGTATTGGAATATTGATAAGGAAGACATCTCTGTATATTGTAAACTGGAAAGAAGAGAAAGGGTAGAGTAACAAAAGGGAGGGGATTGCCCTTACAAATTTCTGAATAGGTGAAGATATCCTTTAGTTGACAATGAATGTCATCAAGACAAGCTAGATGTGAGAGCTAGGATAAGAGTTCCTTTTTCTCTGAGTTGGACAGGAATGGAATTTAAACAGGCATTAGAGTTGATTCAGGTAATATTACCTCCCTATAGTCCCTGGCTCAATGGGGACTCTCTTATTAATAATCCAACTATCTTAAAACAAACACTGATAAATTTATTAAAATTACTGGACAGCCTATATCAAAAAAATAAAGAGCTGATAAAATAATCAAAACATTTAAATTATTGGAGTAAGGCAAGAATGTCCCATACCTCAATCAAGGAATGGTGATTCACTGACAAAGAAGTAATCTAAGAAAAAATCTATAAATATAGATTCTAACAATCTAGAAAATGTTATATTAGATACACTACTCTCCGAGGATGACCACATGATATTTGAAACAACTGAGAACAATCTAAAAATCTGCATATTAACTAAATGAAATAACAAATCAGTATATATATATCAAACTCTTAAGAAAAAAAGATTTTTTTGTCCACTTGAACTGAAATGAACAATGAAATCATCAAACAAGTGAACAATGTTAATTAATTGCATATTAAATTTAGTTACAATGAAGGTTTAGACATTTCCAACAACACTAGCAACTTTACCAAAGGAAACAGTGTGATAAAGCGTTTATTTCAGCAATAGTCAAGAAAAAAAAGCTGAATAAGAATGTGTATATTTATCAAAACTACCATTACCTTTATTAATGAAACATGGACAATTATCAAAGAACAGGAAAGAATCACTGCAGGAGAAATGAAATATATGAGAACATGTTATACAACACTAGATAAAATGAGAAATCAAAGAATACTGAAAGAATGGAACCAAACCCAAATCCAAAAGTTGATGCTGCCCAATTCCATGTTCAAAGATTGATTTTAAACAGGAGTATAAGACCTGACTGCCTTGTTTTAGATTTTTTAAAAAATCCAGCATTGCCTCATATGATAATATATATACTATTTGTATTAATACATTTGCTTCCAACTACAAGCATACTCATAGTTGGTAAACCAGCCACACAAGCCAGCTATCAGTATACTCATAAGATGCTTACCACCGGCAACGAGATTACTGTACTGACCTTGAACAAGTGAAAATGCTTGGCTTGTGGAGCTAGCATCAAAACTGTGTATTCTCATAGAAGGTATATGCTCTGCACAAGCCAACTATGAGTATACTCGTATGATGCTTACTGCTGGCAACAAGACTACTGTACTGAATTTGTAGAAGATAATTTGCTCGGCATATAGGAAGAGATTCTGCCGAAGTAGCGTGGCAGCGAACGTGTTAAGAATAACATGGTCTGCTATAACACACTTACTACAATGACACAGTTAAAGTATAGGCCAGTTTGTTCAGGACTTTTTTGAGATATGGAATAAGAGAGAAATTAGTCAGAACACTAAATTAGCTGTATACAAGACAGTGTTCAAACACCAGTTTTAACTTATCGATCTGACAACTGGGTCATAAGTAAAACACTTGACCAAAGACTATAGACCACAGATATGAGAGTCCTGAGAAAGATTATAGACATGAACAGATGGCATCAATGACATTATCATATTAAAAACGAGGATATTAGGAAAGAACTTGACATTGTCAGCATCCAGGAATGCATTAGCAGAGCTAATCTGAGGTGGCATGGTCACTTAAACAGAATGGGTGAAGAAAGATTAGCAAAACAAGTTCTCTTCCAGTTTGGCAGCAAAACGATCCAGAGGAAGACCAATATATGGCGGATTGATACAGTACACAGTGCCTTAGATGATAGAAATATAAGATCTGATAATGTTTGAGTCTTGACAAGTAACAGACTGATTTGGAGGAAAATTGTAGATAGGAAATTAATAATGATGTAATTTTTTTCATTTAGTACTATCATATCCTTTACACCCCTTGTGGGTACATGGCAGGAATTTGATAATGATGATTTTTTGAGATAATGGAATGGAAGTTGGTTATAACAGCATTTCAGTCACGAGTCAGGTGTGACAAAATTTATGGGAAGAATACAAATCTGATATGTAATTACTGTCACATCATTGTCATTATTATTAAATAACACCTCCAAGGAGTTCAAGGACTAATTGTGAGGTGGTACATGTCTACCTGTTTCCCCTACTTATTGTTCCAATTGCAACACACACAAAGGCAACTGATTTCCACTATCACCACCAAAATATTCTTGTCTAAAAATTCTGTTCTCAGGACTGAGGTTGGCTCCATGTTGGATGAAATTCCAGGTTTCCAGGAAAAATAATCTGCATGGCACAGGCCAACTTGAACTTAAAATGGTAGATACAAAGCTCTAATGGTAGATACAAAAGATCTAATATCAATTCATGAAATGAATTGATATTAGATCTTTTCCAATCAAAGGATAAAATGTCCCGTTATTCTTTCAGTTCTGCTACAGAAGCATTTAAACTATGATCTAAGTAAGAACTAGATTAAAGTAAATCGATTTCAAAGATTATAAAGCAGGATTTAAATTCTGGCTGAAGCTGGTGTTTACCACAAAAATTCACTACAAAATTATATTAATACATTGTTTTATATATTCATTAACGATTTCAGATATACTATGAAAACAAAATATAAAATAATAAGAAAGCTGAAGTGCCGACATAACAATTTTAAGAAAAAATTCGCTAAATAGCTATTCAACATAACTATTTTTCTAAACCTTATAACTCTGCTAGGTATAATAACATTATTCCTAGGAATGCTAAGATCCAAAATATTTTTGCAGATACTTAAGTGAAATTAAATGATCCCAAAATGAATTGCTTTTGTGTGACTTGAAAGTAGTAGCAAGTATTTCAATATCTGATTTATAATAATAATTATAAAGTTTTGTCAGTCTGTTCAGAAATTTAGCAATTGTGAATGCAAGCTGATGAATCTCATTTGTACACAAATGTATGCAGTTAACTCATCTGTTCCTCAATCTCCATATGATCACAAAAGTCCTGTCATGCAGCCTCAAAGGGGTGTAGAGGATATGATGATAGTTCTACATGAACTTACATCATTACTGACTTATCAACAGTTATCTTCCAAATCAATTTATCTGTCAAGACATCAACATTATCAAATGTAATAAAATGAATTGGACAGATTAAATATCTAATGAAGAGGCAATAAAAAGAGTAAAAGAAGAAAGGAAAACTGGGTCGGACATATTCTCAGTGGGAATGGAACCATCGGAGATGCCATCAAAGGAAAAATAGATAGGAAAATACATAGAGGAAGAGTAAGGATAGCAATCCTGAATGGAGACAGTTACACAACCTTAAAGAGAAGGCTCAGAACAGAAGAGAGTGGAAGGAAACGTTTAGCTGCTAAAAGAAGAACCTGATTATAGAATACTCGAAGATATTTCTCTCTCCTTAGGCATATTTTACTGTTTTAGTGTACCTATATCTTGGTCTTCCTCTGGGTCTTTTGCCCACCAATCTGGCAAAGAACACTTGCTTTGCTAATCATTCCTCTCACATTCTGTTTAAGTGACCATATCATACGAATTAGCTCTGGTAACACATTCCTGGATAGTAAAGTCAAGTTCATTCCTCTAATATTTCTTGGGATTCATATTTGTGGTCTCTAATCAAGTATTTTATTTCTAACCCAGCTCTCAGATCTATAAGTTAAAATTGGTTTGAGCAATGTATATACAACTAATTTAGTGTTTTCGTATATAAAGATACAAATGTTTTACTATGTTAACGATACAAAGCAATTTTATAAGCTAGGCTTTAATTCTTTTTCCCAAGTAAACGAACAGACAAGTAAGTGAAGTTTGCACCTGTATATAGTGCAAGTCTGAGGCAACTCGTGGTTAATGTGGAATAAGTTCCAATCATTTTGCTTAATATTTTCCCCTAATGCAGAGCACATCCCCTTGCTTTTTTACTTTTTTACTACTTTTTACATCTTACTCTCATCCTGAGATTTTTATTTAATAAGTTCAAAGCACTTGTTCCAACCTATTTAGGTAAAATTTTAAATTCGTAAGGTCTGCATTACTTCAACCTAGGCATTTTTAGGTCTGGCTCCCATTTACAAGACCTTAATAAAGGTTGAACCCAGTTTGGATAGTGGCCCTTGCCTTTAATGTATAGGGCAAAATACTAAGGAAAGTGATTTGAGCTTTCTCCACCTTTACGAGTTGCCTCAGACTTGCACTACATGCAGGTGCAAACTTGACTTACTTGTCTGTTTGCTTAAATGGGAAAAAGGATTAAAACTTAGCTTATAAAATTACTTGGTATCTTTAATTTCTTTCTTATTCCATATATATTAATTCAACTGACTTCCTGCTATATTGGCTATGTTGATTTTATTAATTTCTTACATATCAGTAAGAAATTATTATGCTTGTGAGTACAAATCTGCAATGAATACCTCCCTTCATAAAGTGAATATAGAAAATAATGAATGCTGATCAATTATTCTTGTTTATTATACAATTTGAAATAGGAACATATTAATAGTCATGTAGACAAGCACTAATTAATGACGATAGGAGGCATGTAATAAATCTCACAGAGAGGCAATTGAGATGGATTTTAAGATGGCCAAGCAATTACAAGAGGTTATATATGCTACAATCTGATCTCATAATGGAAATGGAAATGCTGGTATATATTTCCACTGGGTACATAAAGTTACATCTGCTAGCTGATCAGTAGTTTGTGTTTCCTTTGCCCCTGTACAGGAGAGATGTTTGCAAAAAAGCTACACATAGCCTGGTCACAACCAACAGAGGACTACTGTTCAGACTCCCAATTTGCTCTATAAAGCAAAACTATTTGAACACTGATCTAGAGAGAGAAGGGAATCTTTTTATTCTTTTTATATCCATTATAGGGACACTTTTGGGAAGTAGTTTCAGGCTTTGTGGAAGAATCTCATTTGGTGGACACACCAAACTGAATGTGCTTCCTAGTAGAATCATGAATTCTGCAACTTAGAGATTCTGGATCCCTATGTGGGTACCATCGGAGATATCCTACAGAATGATAATTCACTTCTTCATGACCAATATCTTCAAGAAGAGACACTATACTTCTTTATACATCGTCCAGGAATAATAATAATAATAACAATAATAATAATATAGTGGCACACTGACAATCTTTTTGCCTCTTGAACATTATCCTTCTCGGACTGACTTTCAGAACCAGCTTATCCTGATGAACATTTACACAAACTGACTTCTAAGTAAATAATGTTTTTATCAAAAGGTTCATCTTATTAATGAGGTTTTATTCTTCTGAAAGTTCTGAGGTTTTTTACTATTGGCTCGCAACAGCATATACCCTAAACTTTGTTTGCATATTCATTGGCTAATGTGCTTTAAACATTCCACCAATGTTTAAGGAAAGTAGGAATTGGCTACATGTTACTGTAATATGAAGTCAACTATCCACTGCTCCAGACATCTCAGGAAAGTACATCGATTTAACAAACTGCTTCAAGGGATCTGAGAAAATTGGGTAGCAGTGCTGCCTTACAAAATAAATGGTGATCAGCTCAGGTTTCAAATCCTCTGTGCACTCCTTTTTTATGTGTCTGCAACCAAGAAAAGGCTTCTATAAACATATATTACTTTCATACCTTGGATAGATTTAGCCTTTTGTACTTTTATTGATTACACATACAGAAACAAACTTTAAACTAATTTTTGCGAGCTCTGGAAACTAATGTTTGGAAACGTCTGAAAACATCTGGAAAAGTCTCATGTTTGGTCACTACAGTATAGTGACCAAACATGAGAATTTTTCAAGCTCTTTCCTGTCACAGTTCCCAGACGAAAAATAATTTACAAAAAAATATATAAAATTTATAAATGTGGAAAAAATCCTTAGCCCCCCCACAGTATAAATGTAGTACAAATTTACTAATAACATTTGGTGGGGAACAACATAAAAAGTGGATATCTCAATTTTGCACTGCTCTTGCATGGTGGAATTAATTAATTAATCCATGTCATGAAGAGAAATTTAGCAGGTAGTGGATGCAGGTACCATCTGGTAAGAACTTCCTGCTCTACTAATGTTTAGAACTCCATAATGCCAAAAAAGTGTTGCACATGCTGTGAACAAGCAGTGACGTGTTTCGCATGGTCTCCAATCATACACGATTTTTATAGTCTACAAACTTTGCGATTGTTTAATGTTATGTTCTTGATAAAAAGTTTATCACATAAAAAATAATAATGTCATACAAATTAAGCAAGTCCGATTCTTTTACAGCTAGCAAGAAAAGAAAATCAATAACTTTGGAAACAAAGCTCAACATGATCAAGGATTTTGAATGCAGAATGAAAATTTGTGAGCTATCAAAGACGATCGATCTACAGGAATCCAGAGTAAGAACAATCAAAAATAAAGATTTACAGATTTTGGACATAGATTCTAATGAGGAACAAATTGCAGCCACAAGGCATTGAATAAAATAATAATTCACTTGCTATGAAGAAATTTTGCACGACAAGAAAAACACATTATGCTGTCAGATGAATTAATTAGATTTTATGAAACTATCAACATCAAAATACCTTTTTCATTTTTAAGTACAAAAAACTACAATTATGATTATATTTATTAAAACATATGGGTGTTTTTGTAAACCTTTGGTCCAAATTGTATGTTTGTATATATAATTTACATGCAAAATTATACCACGAGTTATGCAAATTTGACTTACATGCTTAATGTTAGTCTCACCTACCACATAACTTTGGGATTTTACTGTACATTATATACACTGGTGTTAAAAACCTAAGGATGAACTCCATTTTTGAAGATTGCAGCTGCAAATTCAGACAAACTAGCTTGGTGCAATTTGTGTAACTAACATTTTCAAGCAGAATGCAAGTACACGATTTTATTTTGAATCGCATGCAAAGGTTTCATATGGTATCATTCAACAGGATAAGAGATAAAAGGATGAGTTAACTAAATTGTGTTTGAAGGATGCTGTTTTCATGGAGGAATAAAGTTGGAAACTTGGAAGTCTTGTAACATCTCAATGACATCCTTTCATTCAGGATAACATGGTGAACAGAATTCGTTGTAAATGTTATGAAAACAAATATCGTGATATAGAAAAACTTCAGTTTAACATAAACAAAAATTGCTTAATGTTTCAAACTTCCCAATAAGGTATTCTGGGTGTTTACATATATATAGACAGAAATAAGCTGCACTACAATCTACATGGTTACTAAAGTTATCCTGAGTTAGTCAACTATTAAAACTAATAGTCTTACCTCTGATGAAAAATCCTTATACCCTCAGTGGTAGAGTCCTGTTTCTATTATTATCTATTTCGATCATTACAAAAATAAATTAAGCTAGAGTAATATGTTCTCACAGTTGCTGATATAAGTAAAGATATAAATTAAACTAAACAGTATGGAAGTTGGTTGCACAATGGCAAGTCGCATGTGATAGCCTCACCCAGCAAAAAGGAGAACCTCTTGGAATCAGTTTTTTATTCAAGCTCTTGCCTAGACAACCTCCCACATTACCACAATCACGAAACGCAACTTCAGTAAAAGTCACTACTAAAAAAGCTTCTGATCCTGATAGTATTCCTCCAGTTGTGCACAAAATAAGAACTCTGGAAATGACACTCATCCTGTATTTCTTATAAAGGTTATCATATTGTCCAGGCATTTTACCCGACATCAAGTAAGCATATATTGTCTGTATGCAAAATCGGAGACAAAAGTCAGCCATCTAAAAATCACTCATTGCTCTCACCTAAGTACTTTCAAAAGTAATGAAGGTTATCAGCTTATGGCTTCACCACTTGAGACTCATCAGTTAACACAGATTCCAACATTCTCATACTAAAGTTCATCTACTTGCTAATCTCACTAAATTTTGACACAGGCCACAGAAAGATTTGTAGAAATTGATATCATTGCTCTCAACAGTTGAAGGCTCTTGATCATGTATGGCATTGAGGTATCTTGAAGAACCCATTTATGTCTTCTGATTGGATTGCTAGCTTCCTCAGTGGGTATTCATTGAATGTGGTAGTGGAAAGCATCCTCAAATCAGATTTCTCCCTCACTTCTGGACCACCCCCAGGGTTGTTTTCTCACATACACTCTTCGACCTTTATATAAATGACGTCTCTGATTTTAAATCCTGTTAACAGCTTTGCTGATGACTATACTCTCCCTACTTTGAGAGATCCTGTAGCACTCAAATAATAGAAGCCTCAAGATCATCCATAACTAGTGACTTAAACAATGATCTCCAAAAATTTCTCATCATCTTCATTCTATCCACCTCTATTCTTTGGAATAATGTCCCCCATACTATAAGAGGCATCCAGAAAGAAAGGTCCATTTTTATATATTTTCAATGCAGCACTGCAACCACCATGGTGTGCATGTGTGCTGAGTTTGTTGATTCATTAACAAGGTGTTGGTGCCATTTTCAGACATTTATTAGACTTCTTGGTGTATGTTTAGAATGTCTACCAAAATCGCATACCCATCAGTGGATTGCAGTGAAAGAGCAGACTTGCCACTGGGAACAAGACTTGGATGTGGCATGCAACCCCCCCGAATCAAAACAACAGTCCATGTAGTGGAGGCACATCTCATCACTAGTCAAGATGACATGGAAGACGATTTCTACTTGGAAAATAATGTGCACTCTGTTTTGGGACAGACAAGGAATATTGCTAGTAGACTTTTTGGGTCAAGGCTGCACAATGAATGTTAGTATGTACTACCAAACCCTTAAGAAACTGTCCTGCGATTCAGAATAAATAATGTAGCATGCTTACCAGGGCCATCGTTTTGATTCATGATACATCATGATTCATGCCCCCACACACACACAGCTGGTATTATATAACAACTTCTCACCACTTTTCACTGAGAACAATTCCATCATTCCCCCATATAGTTCTGATGTTGCACCAAGTGATTTTCACATGTTCAAACATTTGAAATCATTCCTTGGTGACTGGAAGTTTCAAGACAATCATGAGATCAAAGAAGCAGTCAATATATAGTTTGCATCACATGCAGCAACCTTCAATTCCAAAGGTATACAACTATTGGTGCCCCCATCATGATAAGCGCCTGAACAATGGCAGAAATTATGTAGAAAAGTAGTAAAAGATGTCTACTTTAATTTCCAATAAAGATTTTTGTGAGTATATTTTTGTTTCTCTGACAGCTCATCAGAACTTACTTGTGGGCATCCTTTGTTTTCCCCAAGTACAACCTCCAACACTTTAAGAAACATTAATTGCAACTTCTTTCCCCTTAACACGTTCGCTGCCATACTACTCAGTCATAGTTTGTTCCCGCACGCCAAGCACTTTCGTGTCTTCAAGGTCACTACGAGTAATCTAATAGCCAGGCTTATCAGATAAAATTTTGTTTCATACACCAACTACAAGTAACCTCATATCACTTCCATCTACATATTACATGTTCTGACACCAGTGTTTATTGTGTCTAGTTCAGTTTTAGTTTCTAGTATCTAAGAACCTTCAATTTTGCCATGGCCAGTAAAAGAAAACTTATTGATATAGAAGTAGAAGCTTATGCTAATATGAGCGATGATGAATTTAATGAAATATTTGGTTCCCATTCCGAAGATGATCCTACAGATGACTCTAGCAGTGACTCCGATGATGAAGAAACTTTTGAAGATGAAGTTAGCAACCAGCCAAATACATCAACTTATTGGGAAAATTCAGAAGAAGAGCCCCACAATTTGATTTTGTTGAAACTGCAGGTTTTACAATTGACACTGGAAATTTCAGTATCAAAAGGTTAGTTGAACTTTTCTTTTCTGAAGATTTTCTCACAATTTTAGTAGAACAAACCAATTTATATGCTTTACAAAATATTGAGGAAAGCCGAGCGAAGCTCAAAAAAAGTAAAAGAATTTCTAACTGGAAAGAAACAGACATACCTGAAATGAAATTATTTCTTGGACTTTTACTTCATATGGATTCTTGTAATTTACCGTCTATTGAGCATTATTGGAGTACAAATCAACTTTACAATTTGCCATTTTGGCGCTCTAAAATGAGCCAAAATCGATTTCAAATTTTATTGTGTCAATTGCATTTTGCAGATAATTCTCAAGCAGCTAATGATAAATTGCACAAATTAAGACCAGCCCTAGATCATTCTAATAGTGTAATGCGAAATTGCTACACACCAGACAGAAACTTATGTTTTGATCAGTCAATGGTGTTGTGGCACGGTAGACTGGCATTTCGGCAATACATAAAAAACAAAAACCATAAATATGGCATGAAATTCTATGAACTGTTCAAATCAAATATATTGGTGATAAAAATAAAAATTTATACAGGAAAATCTGAATCCTCTTTAGCGAAAATGGGGCACGCATATGATGTTGTATTGCACTCGATGGAAGAATATTTAGACAGGGGTTATGTATTGCATATGGACAATTTTTATAATTATGTAGCTCTAACAGTATCGCTTACCAACAGAAAAACATATGTGTGTGGAATGCTGAAAAATAATAGGAAAAACAATCCAGCAGAAGTTATTCAGAAGAAAATAAAGAAAAGGAAATTTGTCTGGCAAAGACAGGGACCTGTTCTAGTTAGCAAATGGAAGGATAAGAGGGAAGTCCTTTCCATTTCAAATATGCACAAATTTGAAATGGTTGAAGCGTAAAATCGGAATGGTAAATTTCAGTTAAAACCGAATATCATTAGTGATTATAATTTGGGTATGTCAGGCACAGATCTTTCTGATCAAATGCTTTCAAACTATTCCACCTTACGAAAGACAATTAAATGGCCAAAGAAATGTGCAATATGCATTTTTGAGGTATACATTCAAAATGCGCATAAATTTTATAACATAATTACTGGAAATACAATGTCTGCATTAAAATTTAGAGAACAATTTATCTCAATTTTTGTTGGAATGGATGAACTTACAGCATCAGAGAACATCAGGAGGAATTGGGATTTTCATTATTTGGAAATTTTACCACCAACAGAAAAAAGAATCAACCAAGAATGTCATGCTGTGTCTGTACAAGAAACAAACATAGACGTGAAACACGTCTTATAATTGTCCTGTTTGCCAGGAAAAAACCACCATTGTGAGTGGAAAATTGTTTTAAAATGTACCATTCTTAATTTGAATAAATTGTTTTTTTTTTATTTTACTGGGTGCTTTTTTATTTCATTGATTGTTTTTTTATTGATTTTACTAGTTTTAAATTGATTTACAAATTATGTGTTATACTATGGATTAACTCAAGCTTGGCATAGGAGGTTGGTAATCAACATACTAGTAAACTCGTAGTTTGGCATCTAAGGCACATATACAATATACTATATTTTAGTTGAAATTATTTCTCTTCTGCCAAGCCCCCAGATATGCTCTCCACTTTCTTCAGAATCCAAGGTTCAAAATTAAGGTAAATATACAAAGGGATAACTCGTATTTGGCATAGGAGGTCAGCAAATCGACATATGTGTATACTCGTAGTTGGCTTGTGAATCTCATATACGAACTACGAGTATACTCGTAGTTTGGCATCTGAGGCCCATACACAATATACTCTATTTTAGTTGAAATTATTTCCCTTCTACCAAGCCCCCAGTCATGCTCTCTGCTTCATTCAGAATCCTAGGGTCCAAATTAAGGAAATTATACAAAGTGATAACTCGTGTTTGGCATAGGAGATCAGTAAATCGACATACGAGTATACTCGTAGTTGGCAGTGAACATGTTAAACACTTTAGACACATGACAATGTAGTGTCCTGTGACCTTTTGTATGTGGGTTCATCCAAAAAAGTTCTACCCTTATGGATAACAGTGAAATGCTTTAAAGTGAAGTCCTAAATGGATTTAAAATGTCTTCTACAGACATTTCATTTTACTGTAGGATGGACTTCATGTTGATATTTTTTGGTATTGATGATAGTTACAATAAAAATGTTCATATTATTTTGGCTTTGTAGACATTTGCTTTCTGAGCACATGCTTTTTTTCACTTGTATTGGCAACTGATTTGAGAAGTATGGAGATGGGCAATGAAAAAAATGCTCTCTTCTGGAAAAAAGTTTACTTTAGATACCCTGGATTTTTTTCATGGCTGTATGATGGTGTTTCTTTAAGGAACACTAAGAAAGTATTCATTTTCTTAGTGTTCCTTATCATTTTCATCGTTTTATCTGAATGCTTTGTAATTTAAGGCATGAACAATGCCATTCTTCATGAAATCAGCATCAGCTCTTAAAATCTTTCCAAACCTGAACAAATTTGGGTGCATGAGACTGCACCAAATTTGGGAAGCTGGCATCATGAGAACATCAGCCCCACAGCTGAGACAATTTAGCCTGCTAAGGGCCACTGTAGAACTCTAGGAACGTTAGTTACTAGTTACTCTCTTGAAATATTGCCGAAGTACAGGAAGTATCGATTAATATTTTTCTTTTAATTAATATTTAGTATATGTTGCATTTAGATAAATATACCATTCAAAATAATAAGGGGGTATTTGGGTTGTCTAAATTATAAAATCATAAAAATAATTCACATATGTAATGCATTTATTTTAAAATATTCTTAATATACAAAATGTAAAACATACAACTGCATACAAAGTCATGTTAAGACTTCTTGAAACTTGTCCTAGCCTTATTAGCATGTGGGATATAAAAGCATGGCTTATAACACTGACTTCTAGAGTGCATAACTTTCACTTCGATTGTAAATTTGTGTCACTTATGCCCATTATTTTGTTAAAAATGGCAGAGCAACATATCCCAGAATCCATGTCTTGAAGAGCCACTGGTTGATTAGTAGCAGAAGAAATGCAACAAGTTGTCACTCAAGAAAGCAATGTATCTCAAATCATAATCGCAACTTTAGGATTAATTTCTGGAGAGAGGAAATGTTTGAAAAACACAAGGGAACATTCGCTCATCAACAATTCCAAAAGACAATCAGTAATTCATCATTACTTGCCAGAGGAACATGCCAATTCAATCAAACATACTTGGGATGCTTTAGGTAGGTGCATTTCTGCTCAACTGTTGTGGGAGACTGCAACTTCACAACCACATTGAACCTTGCAAGGGTGAGTATGAAAAGAAACTTGCTGAATAGGCTAAAGTTAACACATATTAACAGTATGCTTGTGTCAAAAGTAAATGCATATATTCAAATAATGAATACTTACTTCACTATAATCAATTAATCTGGTGAATACAAAATGGTTCATTGTGCTACCACACAACTCTTCTAAAGCCATATTGCCACACCATCGGATGAATGGATAGAGGTGAATGACAAGGATAGCAATACAGATATCAGATCTGTTAACAAATATTCCAAAGAACTATTCATTCCTTGACCTGGATGAGTTAATTCTTGTCTTCTCAGGAAAAACTGCATGACAGTCTCTGTAGAAAGGTGATACAAAAACCAACTTGTCTTCAAATGTATTAGTATCTGTAGAGTAATGAAGATTTCAAAGAACTTGATAAGAAGTCATATACAGAGGCAAGTTGAGAAATTGTACTTTGCAAGGAACAGCATTGGTTTAGTAGTGAGGTCATGTTGTGCATTCTTCTCTTATTTTATAACAATGTGACCGCTAAGGTCGATTAAGGGAATATATATATTATTATTATTGTTATGAGTCCAAGGACTCACTGAGGGAGGGCAGTTGCTCTACAACTGTCTCCATTACTCAATCCACCAACAGACTGCAACTACACAAACGCCATCTACTGCCAATCACCACCACTAGTATTTCCACAGACACAAACATCCATGGCAGGATTCGAACCCACAGCCCTTTGGCTGGAGAGCAGATACCCTGACTACTAGGCCAGTGGTTAACATATCCCCCCTCTCTCTCTCTCTCTTTCTATCTCTCTCTCTATATATACATACAGACATATATATTATAGTATATGTGGGCTTTTCTAAAACATTTGATTGGATGGATACCAACAGAAAAGCTGTTGAACTAGAGAACATGGGATTGGAATGTAAACTTAATTTATGGTGACTAAAACTATAATAAAACATGTTATAGATGTGCAAGTTATAACATCGAGTTACCTGGACCAAAAATTAAAAATCTAACTCAAGTAATTCAAAAATGGAAAAGAAAAGTAAATGAAATCGTAGTTGCAGTAGGTGTCAACGATTTAGCTGGCAATACATTCCGTATGAGAGAGGACATGAAAGGGTTGCTGGAAGAGGGGAGAGTGAAGAGTGAGAAAGCGAAAATCGTTAGTATTTTACCTCGCTATGACAAAAATGAATTAAAAAGAAGGGCTATGATGTCAAATGATGCGATGCATAGGCTATGTAGAAGGAAGGGATGCGAGTTTTTGTATGTGTGGAGTGATTTTGAGGGAAGATTGGATTTGTATAAGAGGGACAGCCTACACCTGAATTTGTTTGGTATGAGGAGTCTGAAAAACTAATAACTGGTATGAGACCTAACAGACAGAGTCAGGGAAACTAAACATAAAAGGGAGGAATGGTTTGAATATGAGTGTAAGAGTAAAAATATATATAATGGTGTTAAAGACGGGAATGGGCTTTGTCACGAGAATGTTGACGAGACGAGAATGATTTCGGGTGTGTGTTCATCCCATTCGGACCAATTATGTGTGGAAAGATGTCTACATGTGTAAGGCATTAAAGAAGGAAAGAAATCTGCAAGTTATCCAATTGGGTCAGACAGACTGCAAACCAGAGTAAATAGTCATTCAAACAATATACTTAAATACAGTGGAAAATAAAGAAAATACCACCATTAGCAATATAGCCAAGATCTACTTTAACAAAATAAAGTATACATATACACAAATTCCAATTATCTAAATCGTTCTCTGATTATTCAACTATTTAAAAATAGGAACATTAAATATATTACTATTAATTTGGCTCCATATTTATTTAGCTACATAAATTAATGGCCATAATTACTTAAATATTTAGTGATGCATTGCTTTCTGTTATGTTTGTGTAGCATTCTGGTTCCTTTTCATACTGATACAAATGGAAGGCTGGAAAATGTTTATACCAATATAAGAATGATCAATTTTCTAATCGGTTATCCATATTAATTTAGCTATATCTGAGTATTCATATATTTTAGTGACATCAGTATATCTACATAACGAACATATTTTTTTGAATGCTTGAAGGAGTATTCACTGCACATATAAAATTCTAGCTTCAACGAAATGGTTAACTATTTTGACTTCACAAAAACAAATACAGATGTATCCTGGTCACAAGACATTAGTTTCAGACCACTGCCATATAGTGAATTTTGTCATATAGCGAACTGCTGAATTTTAACTTGTAGATGCATTTAGAATAATTTTCAGAAATTAAAAAAATTACAATTACCACTTTGCTTAAAGAAACACAGAAACTAGTTTGGCCATCACTCTACACCATTAGAGTTTTTCCATTTCTGTAATAAGATTGTCATGTTTCTGGGTAACTGCAGTATTAACTAGTGTAGTATATTTCATTTTACTTAAAATTTCATCTTTGTTTTTCATAAGTGTAGCAACAGTACAGCAAGGTAAGTTCAGCATACAACTTATTGTAGTAATCAATACATTGCTAAATTTAATAATTTTATTCTTAGTGTGTAATGGTTTACATCTTGTTTTCATAGAGCATTCAACAGCTCCCTTACTTTGAATTTTATCTGCAATTATTAAAAATAAACTAAGTTTAAACCATTTATAATTCACAGTAAAACACCAGAACACAATGAGGGATAGCAACACCACAAATAAACTGACTTCGCGAAAAACGCACATTCAAGGCATCATCAGCTACAACAATTGTAAATAACAGTTACATAAACTGGTATCGCTCATAATTGAAAAGTATCACATGACTGAACTGTTGTAAAGCCAAGCATTGTAGGGCAGGGTATTACTCTATGTCAACCTTATGTCTAAATAAATTTCAAGCATATCAGCCAAAATGTGACCTTTAGAAACTACTTTCTAAAATACTACAGAAATCCAAAATACCTAAGTATCATTTTAGACAAAATTATATCGTTCAAAGAATATGAAACCTCCAGAAATGAAAATAAAGACACTATACACTGAAATCAACAGAGATGGCAAGGAAATGAATGTCCTGACACCTTGAACAATTGTCCCCAGTGCATGAATAAGCAGAATACTGCTTTTCATGTACTTAATCATGTACCTCTTGTCATGTCATGTCATGTGTCTAAAGTAGTATCCATCCATTCATAGATAAATATCTTGGAAGTCTTATCACAGAAGATGGAACAAACCAATCAGATATTAAAGCACAAATAATCCTAGCCAAAAAAAGTATTCCACAACAGACAAAACATTTTTACCAGTAAAGGACTTAGCATCCAGCTCATAAAAAGGCTAATGAAAACATACATATTGAGCATTGCATTATATGGTTGTGAGGCCTGGAGTCTAACAAAACAAGAGATGAAAACGTTGGAGCCATTTGAACTTTGGTGCTGGAGAAAGATGATGAAAGTTAGTTGTACAGAAAGGAAAAGTAATGAAGAAGTTCTAAATATAGTTCATGAAGAGCGGTCATTAATGAAACACATCAATAAGAGAAGAAAAATCCTATTTGGACACCATTTTATGCATGGGGGACTGATTACAGAAATAATAGAGTTGACTGTAGAATGAAAGAGGCCACTAGGCAGAACAATAATTTCATATATAAATAACATAATGATGCTAACTGGCATTAACAATTATGAAGAGATAAAAAGAAGGTCACAAGACAGGATGTTGTGATGTGCTGCTATATTTACCAATCTTTGCATTGATTTATCAAAGAAGAAAGTAGTACTCCCAAACCAAGACATCTCAACCTAATCATGCAAACAGTAACTGGTACAATCAGATCCACTCACACACAATGGCAGCAATAGCTATATAGCTATACAGATGGTATATAGATTGTATATAACATATACAATCTACATATCACTTTCTTCATAAAGTACCTTCAGTGGGTGTACAGCTTACTTTAACAATAAATTAGGGATAACAAGAATTCATATTCTTTGCTTAATCCTTTATACAAGTGCAAGCAAACAAAGTTTGAACCTGAAGTATATTCAGGGCTGGCAACTTCTATATAAAAGCTAATGACTTAATATCACTTGCCTTAGTATCCTATAATGCAAAGCACATATCCTTTCAGACATGTAAAATGCTATGCATTATGGGAAGGGTAACTACCCAGACTGATTTCGACCTGTACTGATCTGACTCCACTGATGAGACATCAATAAAGGTGGAATCCAGTCTGGGTAGTGACCCTTCCCATAATGCATAGCATTATACATACCCATCAGGATATGTGTTTTGTATTATGGGATATTGAGGCAAGTGATGTGAAATCATTAGCTTTTATATAGAAGTTGCCCAGTCCTGAAAATACTTCAGGTGCAAACTGTTTGCTTTCACTTAGATAAAGGATTAAACAAAGAACATAATTTCTTGGAAAACTTAATTTGTAGTATAACCAAGTGGAAAAACATCCAAAAGTACGAGCACAAGCATATTTAGTAGCCTGGAACTTTTAATATGCTTTCTTCTTTTCCTTCACTGCCTCTTTGATTTGCTGTGTCCATCCACAATGGAGTTCTGATTTTTCTATACTTCCAGACAACCTCACCACATGCCACTCTGGCTATATTAATCAGGGATTTCTTCAAAACTTGCCACTGAATCTCCAAGGTTTGGTTCTTGTTTTCAACTCATTTCACTTTTTCTTCATTAATCTTTGTGTATTTGTCTACAGTTCACATCTGAGAGTTGCTCAACTTTTATTTGCTTTAAAACTTTCTTACATGTTATTCTTTTCAATATGAAATTCAATTTTATCCTAATCAGGACTAAATAGTGATTGCTTCCAATTTCAAATCCTCTGTACACTCTGGTGTCCTGCACCAGGGAGAAAACATTAGTATCAACAATAACCTAGTCAATGAGACTTTTCTTATTCCCTGCCGCTTTTCTCTATGTGAATTTGTGCACATTTTTATGTTGAAACATTGTGTTAGTAATAACCAGCCCATTTCCTATGCAGAATCCAACAAGTATTTCCCATTATTATTAGCTTTGCTCTTTTCTCCAATTTTCCCAAAATATTGTTGTATGTCTGATGATAATTTCCTACTCTGCCATATAGATCCCCAACAAGGACCAACTTTTCCTTTTTCATTTTGTCAGTTGCTTTCTCTAGCTTCAAAAAATTCTTCCACTTATACCATAATACAGCCTTCTATGGGACCATATGCAAAAATAAATCGCATTGTCCAGTTTCCCATTCTGATATTTGCCCACATCACTCTACTTGAGACTGACTGCCATTAAAGAAGATTATCCTCGTATTTAGTACTGAATACCATGGCTACTCCTTGTTTTCCTTGATTGTCATTGTCTGAATATTAAATTTGGTATTTATTGCTCAGAAAGATCTTACCAGTTTTTTCTTTTTTGTTTCAAGCACCCCTATTTTGTCAATCTGGTAGTTATATAATTCCTTAGCTAGCTCCATTTCTTTACCATTCAGGCTTCTTATTTCGATAGTACTGATGTTTAACCTCCCAAACGGCCGGTATGGATGAAATATTCAACACTCATAGCTTTTTTCATGGATCAAAACTTCGTCGGCATTCTACCTTTCATCATGCCATTACCTTCCTCTTCCGGTAATCACGTTAGGGCTATTCTATAGCCAATAGTGGATTAACTGTTGCTGAGTGACCTTTGTGTCCCTTCCCCCTGTCTTCACGTCTATTGTGTTGCTTAGAATTTCATTTACTGTCCTACGTTATTTGACCTTGCTTGCCTCTAAAATGATTTATTTTCACTCTTCCCAAAATTGAAACGAATTTCACATATGCGAAAAAAATCAATCCTGATATGACCACTGATCAGCTTTTTCAATGACTCTATTTAGTGATAGTAAATTTGTTGTATTTTATTCTACAAATCAGTGCACCGGAAGAGTTGCACTGATTGTTCTTTCACTTTACGTATAATTGAATAATTTTTTTTTCGAATTTTAGAATTTTCAAATGTTTGCTTTGAAGATATTATGTCAAATATTTATATTTTTAAATAATATTTATTGAAATAAATATGTCCTTTTTCTTTCGTTTCTAGCAAAATAGCATTATATTTATCATCACATATCAGTTTTATAAACGATTGTTTGTTATTCAAAAAGACAAAATAAAAAAAATGTTAAAATGCTAAATTGCATTACTTGGTTTCCGATTGGTAGTCTTTTTGGTATCCAATATTTACATCCAATGATATTTTAGCAGAAATTCTTCACCTTCTTCATTTATTTATTTATTTGTATTATGCATATTACGATAATATCTAGTGCATAACCTCGTAGAAATGTTGAAAATATAATGTGAAAAATATCATATATGGAATGATTCAACATTTTTGCTCATTTTGAAGATTTTCTAATGCTTCCCCTCACCTCCTTATTCTCTCCTGGAACTCAATTGCATAACTACTCTAAATTTCTATACAGGTTTGAAAGCTTTTCTAGACAACATTCAAAATCAATTACTTAATTTTACCATTTTGACAAAAGATATACGGCCATCAGATTGTATCGTAAATCTTCTAATTCTGTTCTATTTATTTGCAAACTAAAAACAGCTGTTCTACTTTCCACTTAAATTATGCGAAATTTTAGAAATAATATGCTATATTTTCACCATGCAAAATTGTTTATACGCATACCACACAAAAGAAAGTTCAGTAATATTATTTGCGTTTGTTTTTCTTTAAAAAAATCTAAATATTACTTCTTCTACTACTGGAAGCTATTTCTGAAATAATCTACGTCTTCTAAATACTTGGTAATATTCTCTTAGCTGGAGGCAAAACTGAAGGCTTATTACTCTTAGTGCTATTGTGAAGAAAGGGGAGAACAATAAAGTCGCACTAGGGTACCTCAGGCTTTAGTGCAGAATATGTCAAGAATAACTTGTTTCCTTTTCGATTGTTGATTATCTATATCCTAACAGAAATACTGATATTTCCTTTACATGCTTATAAATTATTTATGCGAAAATAATTGCTTAATTTATAATGATCAGTTTCACTTTTATTATCAAAAATTAGAAATTAAATCATACAATTATCTTGAAAAAGAGGATTTGAATTATTTTCAAAGAAAAGGTGCATATGCGTTTCATAATCTTCTTTTTTGGGGGGGGAGGGTACAGACCTAATCAAACTGCAGATATTTCAGATAATTTATTTCATAAATCATTCGCAAGACAGCTGTTACAAACGTAAATCACTTGGGGAACATACCCATTCATTTTAGTGTAAAATAGTAGCAAAGGTTCAGTTACTTTAGATATGTAATCTAGAAGAAAATGTTGTCTGCTGAGATTAGAATCATACATGAATTTTTCTGACATGATTTCTCTATTCGTTATAATGTAATCAATTTCCAGATTTTTCCCTCATGCAGACTCCATGTTATATGCAGTGATTTCCTCTTTGTACTACAAGAAAAAAAATCAGATAACAGGAGAAAAATATGTAGTATTTTCTTTTCCACTGGCTGAATTTACAATGTTCTTTCTTTGTATTTCATGAATACAAAGTGTTTTGAAGAGAAAATGCAAATAACGTTTTCCTTACTATTTTGGCCATTATAACATCTCATAAAATTATAAGAGTGACATTTTCCCGTTTTTCTCCCACACAAGAAACAGAAATAAGGTAGTAATAATATTGTTGATTCTGTCAAACTTCATTGTAGCAGAAATTTTTATTACAAAACTTTGTAATATATATATATATATATATATATATATATATATATTACAAAGGTGAAAATGTTCCCGTTATTAGTTATATATTTCATTTATTAACTAGGGGGCTATGCCCAACCCCCCCCTTGTTCTGGTATGGTAGAGCAGTTCTCCTTCAATTGTGATAACTGTTAAGGGGGTTCTGGCCCTGAATGCTGATGACTGGAATTTTGAAGCCTCGACACTCTGGGTAGCCACTGAGTTTCAAAACGTTTCGATAAACATGACATAAATAGGCTTATCATTATATATATATATATATATATATAGGTTAGATTTTAATTCATTATTTTTTATTGTTTTGATGAAATACTTTACCTGGAATACTCTTTCCAGTTTCTCTGTGTCATAAAAAGAACCTAAAATTTAGCCTTCAATATGAAAAAGAAACAGTGCATTCGGGTATCCCTCTATCAATATTTGTAGTCCTGAAAAGGACTGTTTTGATGCCCTTGAAAACAAACATTTTTTATTTCATACTGTTCAGAATTTAAAATTCATAAACAGCGTGGAACACCTTTAAGCAAGTGTAAACACACAAAGCAGTTTTACACTCAGGGCACCAGATTTGTTTCCTTTCTGATATTTTTTTATTACATACATAATATTTGCTTGCAGGTTTTTTTATTAGCCGTTGGTGGTAGATTTTCGGGAAAACGGTTGGAGTTAGCAGCATTCAACCTCAGATGTCTGCCAGGATTTCCTGTTTTTCTGCTTACTGAAGAAGGTGCATGTGCATGCAGCAATGCTTTCACAATTTCTATTCTGTATTCTACATTTGTTATGGTAGACAAACATTTTTTCTTGTACAGGAGGAAACTGTTCCAAATAACAAAATCCCAACTCTTCAAAATTCAAATAACATGTCCAAACACGTTTTTGTAATATTTTTTATTCTGTTTCCGCATTACAGAGTAGAATGACAGCTGCTGTTCGCACCTGTCAACTCAACCCATAGTGTCATTGTATGCACACAGCAATGGGTTTTTCTTTTTTCAAACCATGCTTCTCCACGGATTCCGCTGATGGATTATGCAGGGAAGATAGCAGAAAAACATCTTTTTTGGCTTTCTAACGTAGTGCAAAGACTTTCCCTCGCTTTATCAGCTCGTTCGGATTTCCCCCTTCGATAGCTTTCCTGAAGCCAGATCTGGAGGCACATCTCCCCTTTTTGCATTTACAGTACCATAACTATCTGTACAATTCTGTAAAAGCAAATCAGTGAGTTCAAGACACATATATAGTACTTATCCATTATAATGCAGTAACCTTTCCCCAGTAAAGGGTCTAGTAACTGCATTACTGCACGCATCGACAAGGGGAGATCCGAATATTTATCATGCTCAATTACATTTTGCTTTCCCACTTTCCGATTCGCAAAGCAATAAAAATTTTACTCCATACTTTGCTTTCTTTTGGAAATATACTGCTTACAGTATATTTCCATCCACCTTTGAATGGCATAAGACTTTCATCGATACTCAAGTCTCTCTCAGGAATGTAGAGTGATATACATTTTTGACGGATTTTCATCAGAAAATCATAAATTTTGTTGAGGCAAGGATGTGTTGCCTGTTCGTATTCCTCGTTATTCTGAAAATGCAAATACTTCATTATGAGACTGAATTGTTTTTCAGTCATAACATCACAAAACATTGGCATGTTCAGAAACCAGTCTGTAGACCAATACATTTCGACAGCACGCTTTCGAAATGTGTTTCAAAACTTCGGGTTTTCCACTTTCTTTATTCTGATATTGCATTTGAAGGATGACAGTGATTGATTTTAAATAATAATTTCACCTATATCCGAATATCACATAATTTCCTGATTTTTAATAATCAGGAAATATGTATATTGTCTGATTTATGATTTGCTAATTTATAATAATCACCACATAGTTTCAGTATTAAAAAATGAAATATAGTTCAATTCTCTTGTAAAAATATGGAAATGAAATTTCACATTTGATATACATATTTTGAATGATAAATATAAGGAAACGTATCACTTACTTTAAAAATTGGAGAATAAAATATCTGAATTATGCAGGAAATATAAATTTAAATCATAACTGTTAATTTCATTTTGTAATGACCAATTATACAAGGAAACCAAGAAAGTGAAAAGTACAAAAACAGTACAAAAATGTACAAAGAACAGTAGATCACTATACAACATGAAGAAAAAATTTAGTAATATGATTAAAGAATTTCATGTTATTCTCTATAAAGCAAAGTTGCTCAAGCATGTCCTAATGGAAATCTGTGAAGTATTATTCGATTTCGAAGGTTTTGTACAAAAATAAACATAATATAAACTGGAACATCAGCAGCAGGTTTTCTTTTCTTTTTTTAAAAGAATGTTTCAAATAATTATCGTGAATTAACTTCGAGAACAAAGAAAAATCTTTTGTCTCGTAAGCGATTAGAAAAAAATTAGCACAAAAGAAATAAAAAATTAAATTGGTTCTCCGAAGTAAAGCAATATTTAAGTAAAGAAATTATGCAAGACCTTTAATCCAGAAATTAAAATTGTATTTTACAATAAAAAGAGAAAATGAAAATATAAATAATTTCTCTTTTTTTAGTCAATCATATATAACTAAAATCCAGTTCACCAGCATGGAACAAGAAAGTTCATTTCTTGTTATAGGCAACTGAGAGGCAGCTACGAATGGGAGATAATCCGATTAACCGTTCTCTTCAGCGTGAGGGTTTATCACACCTTATAATGGACATGACAGTCAAATTTCCTTAAACAGGTGGTCTGAATCATATCCAGATTTAGTTGGACATCTATAGACGTCCTAGCCGGTAGGGAGGTTAACTCTTGTGATGTTAAGTTCGGGTTTGTTTTCAGATTTGTTTCAGAATGACATTTACACAAGGTAAACGATATTTACACTTACTTAAACAAGGCCAATGACTTTTCAGTGGCCTTGTTTAACTGGGTAATGCCCCAGCCGGCATGAAATTTTGTCATGTTGTACTATCATTTTTTATTTTGGTTTAACCAATAAGAATATATTTTGGTCAGCTAAATCCCAAATTGCCAGCCTATCCTCATTCATTCAGTATCCAGATAGATACCCAATGGTGCACCGCGAGGTGAGGATTGGATGCTAGGAGAGAAGCCCTGGTCAGTTTCCCGCATTCCTTTAAACTTCCAAATGGCCAGATCCAGCCATTTGAAAGATTAAAGAATAGACGTCCAGCTAAATCTGGATATGATTCAAGCCACCTGTTTAAAGAACCAGGATAAGAAGAGCAATTTGACCATCCTGTCCATTACAAGGGCTGATAACTCCTCACACTGAAGAGAACAGTTAATTGGATTATCTCATGTTTGTAGCTGCCTCACAGTTGCCTATAACAAGAAACGTAGATCCTTGTTATATGCAGGGTAACTGGATTCTAGTTATATAGGATAGACTAAAAATAGAGAAATTAGTTATATTTTTGTTTCCTCTTTTTATTGTACAATACAATTTTAATTTCTGGACAAAATAAAGGTCTTGCATAATTTCTTCACTTAAACATTGCCTTACCTTGGAGAACGATTTTGATTTTTAATATTTTGTGCTATTTTTTTTCTAAGCGCTTTCTAGACAAAACATTTTGCTTCATTCTCGAAGAAATTAATTCACGATAATTATTTGAAATATTCTTTTAAAAAAAGAAAACTGGCTACCGACGTTCAAGATTATATTATTTTAATTTTTGTACAAAACCATCGAAATCATATAATACTTCACAGATTTCCTTTAGGACACGCTGGAGCAACTTTGCTTTATACATTTTAACATGAAATTCTTTAATCTTATCACTAAATTTTTTCTTTATATTTATATATTAATCTACTGTTCTCTGAACTTTCACTTTCTTGGTTTCCCTGTATAATCGATCTTTATAGAATGAAATAAACAGTTATTATATAAATTGATATATATATATTTTTTGCTAGTTTATATATTTTAGCCAATTTTAATATAAGTGATACTTTTGCATATATTCTCTAATACAAAATATGGATGTGCAAATTCATATTTTCACAATAGAAATATACTTTATTTCGAATTTGATATTATCACCCCCCGTCCCATTCCAACATTACCAGACACCCGAAAGCTTTTATGAAACAGGTATAGTTTTTATTTTATTCATGATTTTTCCATAATAATTGTTCCATATAACGTTTATATTTTTTGACAGAGAAACTAAGTTTCGATTATTATAAATTTGCAAATTATAAATAAGAAAATATACATATTATTCCCCTCTTATTATAGATCAGGAAGTTATGTGACATCTCTAATTGGGAAAATTAATATTTAAAAACACTGTCATCCTACAAATGCAATATCAGAATATGCTTAGAATGTCTGCTAATCAATCAGAAAAATGGAAAAACAGAACAAAGAATTTCTGCCTGTAAAATATTCAGTTATTGCACGAAGTACTTTAGTGTGCTGCCTTCTGGGTATGTTCTTTTGATCTAGTTCCCAGCGTTTGTGGGGGGATTTAGTAATCTCCATTAGTCTGCAACTTGTTACTGTGCAGAAAGGAATATTTGAAAGTATACCCAATATAAAATTGATTTGTGAGATGGCTAGCAAGAGTAGCAGCAGCAATAGTAGTATTTTTTAAGATAATTATGAAATAATTTAGAATATTTGATAAAAAAGTGAAAATGACCACTATAAACAAAGAAATCGTTTTGGAATAAATACTTCATCAGCCTGTAAAAGAAATGTCAGTTTTACTGTGTTAGGATATCTGACCAACAGAAAACGAAACAAGATATTCTTGCTTGAGGCAATTTAGTGCGACTTCTCGGAAACTTTCTGTCTTGTGTTTCTCAAAAGAGTAATCTATCACTTTTAGATTTTCATCTACATAAAATAATTATTGTCCAGCATTTCAAAGACTTATTTCAGAAATAGCAATCAGCAGAAATAGAAGCAGTAATATTTAGATTTTTTTATAAAAAAAATAACAGAAATAACACAATTTAAATTTCTTTGTGTGGTATACAGTTTTACATGTTGAAAATACAGCATAGTATTTCTAAATCTTAGAATAATTTCAGCAGAGTGCTGATTTCAGATTCAAAGAAACAGTACAGAATTCGAAGCTTCGATATACAACAATATTATTGCTTTATTTCTTTTGTCAAAACAGTGAACTGAAATAATAGATTTTGAATACCATCTGAAAGCTTTCAAAGCTGTAGAAATTTAAAGTAGTTATGCAACTCAGTTCCAGGACAGGAAAGTGGGAGTTGCAGTAAAAAATCCTAAAAATCAGCATAAATTTTTTATCACTCCATACAAAATATCCTTTCTATTATATTTTCAACAGATCTACAGTGGTTAGGCACTGGATATTATAGTAATGTGTATCCTACAGAAAAAAATCTCTGTTGCAATTTTCAGCAAAAGAAGCAGGCAAAGAATGATAAAATATTTGTTCATAGAAAAAACAATCATTACTGAAATTAACATGTGACAATCCATATAAAGTTATTTTGAAAAGAAAGAAAGCAAAATGTCATATTTATTTCACTAAATGATATTTAAAAACATAAATATTTGACAAAATATTTCAAATGTAAACAGACAGATTTGAAAATTCGTGAAATAGAATATAAATTGTCAATAAAGTGGAGCAAATTAACTATTACTGAAGTATATTCATTGCAAAATCTACTCTATTGTCATTTCAGGAATGATTATTTATTTTGGTCGATGTAAAATTTCTATTTTTGGAAGGAAACACAATAAATAAATTGTTTAGCAAAAAAAACGATCAAATATCCAAGTATAGTGAAGAACATTCGAAGTAACAGAGTACATGTAAAGACAAGTGACACAAAAGTCACTCAACCACAGTTAATCTGCTAATGGCTCTCAAATTGATAAAAGATAGAATGCCAATGAAGTTTTGATCCATGAAAAAGTCAGGGTAGTCTTGCTATTTCATTCACCTTGGCCAGTAGGAGGATTAAAGGTTAAGTGGAGATCTCCTCTGTTATAGAGTTTTGACCATTAAGCACCCCCTTGATAATGCATATAATTTAATATAGTTTTTATCCTCCACTGACCACACAAAATCAAGTTATGGGCAGAATGTAGCCATAGGGCCTGCTGTTCACCACCTAAGATATAGATTATCATTTGATCAAAAATTTCAATAGAAAAATTACAAATATTAGTTAAAAATATTTAAATTTGCCACTATAAGACTTTTGTGGTGGAGTATACTTGGAAATGGATGCACCCTCACAGACACACCCACTTTGGGTTTTTGTTTGCTTTGATGCATTGTACAAACATAACAAGTGAAGCTAAATATACATAAACGACAGCATTATTATAAACTCGGTTGTTTGTTTTGTGCTAGTGTGCTGCTACATGTTTAAAATTTGAAAGTTTAAAGTGCTTTAATATAATTTAAAATTGTGCCATCATGACTACTAAAAAAAGCTAATACATATCACTATCATCAAGAGTGGGAACATGATTATTTCTTTATTATGATCAAAGACAAATGTTGTTTGATTTGCAATGGAAGTGTTTCTCTGCCAAATAAAAGGCAACTTGAAACGATATCTTAAATCGGTGTACTGTAGCTATGAGACGATGTATCAACAAAACAGTGATTTACAAAAAGTCAAAATTCAAGAATTGAAGAAAAGTTTTTCATCACAGCAGTTACGTTTCATTAAAATAATATCGAACTCAGAGACAGCAACAATTGCATCGTTAAGAGTGAACATATTCTTGCCTGTCATACGACACCCTTTACTGACAGTGCAGTTTTTAAAAAGCATTTCCTGCAGCAGCTGAATTGTTGTTTTATAATTTTTAAAATAAATCAGAAATGCTACTAACAATGAAATACAGTTCCAAAACAAGTAGGAGAAATAAATTCGGATCTAAAAGAGCAACTAATGTAGGATATTAAGGATTGTTGGGCCTTTTCACTTTAGTTGGATGAATCTACTGATGCAGTTGTCATTGTTCAAATGATAATTTTATTAGAATGGTTTTTAAAGACTTTCCTACTAAAGAAGTATTACTATCATTCCGTTTATATTTACTAGTTTTAAGAGTTACAGCAAAACCATTCAACTGCCACTTTATAATCTAGTGTCAATTACCACAGATGTAGCACCAACTTTAACAGGTCTTTGCAACGGTTTTATCATGCTATGTAGGCATGATGAAGATTTTCCTAATTTCTTACAGTATCATTGTATTGTACATCAAGAAGTGCTAAATTTGTTGTCCTATTATACATCTTTCTGAATATGAACATAGTATATGAATTATGAACATAGAATCAAGATTTCCAATTCAATTTGGGGAAAACCTCTGCAAAGGAACCTATTTAAGTTGTAATGACGGATCTTCTGAGCTGATTAAGCATACTGATGTTGGTTGGTTAAGTTGGGGCAAATTTCTTCAAAGATCTAGGAATTTAATTGAAAAAATTAAACAATTTCATGCCAATAGGGACATGAAATTGTTTAATTTTTTCAATTAAAGCTGATGAAGATGAACAGTTAAAGATGATATTTGATTATTGGATTTAGCTTTTTTGATCAACATAACCAGTAAATTAAACCTAGAACCTCAGGGTCCCAGAAAAACAATTTTTGATTATATAAGATTAGTTCTATCAATGATTTTAAAGAAAAATTGAATCAAGAGATAGTGAAGCTTGAAAATAACAATTTATGTAATTTTCCGAATATGACTGCACAATAAGTTCTGCTTTTGCTATTTCAATGGAAATAAATATATTGGTGAAATCGATAAAGTCATTGCAGAATTTGACAACCACTTTCAGGATTTCAAGAAATTTGAGAATGTATTCCCTTTATCAATTTTCGATTTGATACCAATGTAAAGCCAGAAATAATAGCAGAAAAGTTTTTCTCTATTTTTGATATGCATATTGTTATGCTAGAAGAAATAATAACTATAAGAAATGATGTTTGTCAAAGCAAGGGCACACAAAGATTGTTTTTGGAAATACTTATCCCAAGTATTTCAAACTTAAGAAAATATGCGGAAAATATTTGTTTGTTTGGGTTTGACATACTTGTGCAAATTGACATTTTCACAAAGGAACATAACTAAGTCAAAACATTGTATCACATTAACATTCAAGCATTTGAATTCATGTTTGAGAAATGCATTGATGTATTAATGAATTTTTGAAATATTTATTAATATCAATTTTTGAAATAATAATTAATGAACTAATGAAAAGTGCAAATTATGCAAAAATTGTGAACTCGTTGCAGTGTAGAATAAGTAATGCTGGAAGTTCATCAGGAAGTTCAAAATGAAATGTTTATTTTAATCAGTGGTTAAAAAACTGCAATATTCTTTTAAGCATTATGACTAATTAATATTAAGATAATTATAATAATATATTGTGATGATAATATATAATATTACGATAATTTTTTCTTTGTCTAAACATAAATTAGATATCTCCTACCTTATACTCCCATTTTGACAATGTAGATCACAGGTATATCTGTATGGAGAATGTAGATCTTATGCAAACATTAGTTGAGATCCCTGGATAAGAGGACAGCTGACTGACTGATATCAAAAAGTGGTATACAGGGGATATCAGTCTGCAACATTTACAGTAATCCAAAGCATTGTTGTCTTGGCTTGCACATACCCTGAGACACTTTGCAATTGCAGCAGTAGGCAGCCTCCTAGGGGCGATTCCTGGACACTTCGGGTGACTGACTGCCATGCTGTGCTATTCCTCCTTAACATGGCTAGCAGCCCTGGCCAGCAGGCCAGCAGCCACTCTTATATGCTGGAGCCAGGAAACTCGTCGAGTGTGAATCCAGACGTGTTTCATGTTTGGAGGTGATCCTGCCACCCATCCCAGCAATGTCCTCAGGAAGAAAGTTAAGAAATGTCTGCAAATGTCTGTCATCAAACCATTTATTCAAGTTCTCATCATGCTCGTTCTGGTGGTCAAGTAGTACCTAATCTCAGATATTTCGTATGTTGGCCCAAATTTTCCCTCGAAACATCCAGCCAAAGTCAACACAAAATAAGAACAGAGCATGTCAAAGCACATTGGACTGCCAAAGAAAAGATCCTGACCACTAATGAGATCAAGTTAACGGCTTGAGGGATAATGAAAATCAATGAGATATTATTTAAGGTATTCCCGTTAAGATCCATGGATACTATCAAGTGTCATAGATGGAAAGCCTTTTTACTAAGCTTTAGTTCAACAATTGGCAGCCCATCTGCCACAGGTTGGGACAGGCAATATCTCTGTATCTCCTGTCCCTGCCTTTCCATCTTCCAGCCACCATCCTGCAGTTGAAGAGGCTTTGATTCTCAGACTGACATCATATCTAGATGATCCTCTGCTTCCACGATACCACCATCAAATTCTTTAATCTCTCATCTAGATTAACCTTCTGGGAATGGATATCAGAGATCAGTTGAATGACTACCTCCATGCTGAATTCTCCAAACACTTCATGCCTCATCAATAGCAGCCTACATCTCATTCTGCATTGACTTTGTCAAATAGGAAGCAGAGGAAGAGGGCCTATGCAGGCCATCTATAAAAAGAATAGAGGGCAATGCACCAAAACTATCCTTGATGGTGCTTCTTCTCTACCTCTAACAAACTTACATGATGATTTTGTTAAATTCTGGAGTATAGTACAGTCTCTGCTGTACTATACTCGGTTGAACAGTACACTGCTGCACCTCCACACTTCGCTGATTATGATGACCAACCTATGATATTAAGGTCCATTCCTCCTGTCAAATATACCAGCAAGTCTCAATCCAAGAGATTAAAGTAGATCTTCCATCCAATTCCTCTGCCTCTGGACCTGATGGCTTTCCTGCATCTAGATTTTCGAAGGTGCCATTGAAGATTCTTCAAGACTTAGTGGACATTCATCTTTCCAGTAAACTAATACCCCATACCTATGTGCTTCAAGAACTATATTCATTCCAAAGAAAGAAACTTCAAGCTGTGCATCAGACTGGAGACCTATTACCATGTCCCCCTGTGTTCCCTAGACTCTGTCATAAAATCTTAGTTAAACGACTTCAGCAACATACACAGCATGATTATAGACAGAGAGCTTTTGTCCCTACAGACAGCTGTGCTGAGAATTTATATCTTCTTTCTAATCTTCACTCTCATTCCCGATGCCACCTTAAGCCTCGATAAATGGCATCGCAGGACCTCCAAAAGGCCTTTGATAGCATCTCCCTTCCTACTCTCCTTCAAGTGCTGCCTATTGCTGGATGTCCAGGATACTTTCTTCCCTATTTTATGGGGCAGTGCTTGGGTAGCTCCATCAGTATCACTACAGAGTCCTGTAAGATTGTATTCCTACAGTGCGGGGTATTAGCCAGGATGATCCTCTATCTCCCCTTTTCTTTAACTGCATCACAGATGAGTTTCTTAAATTTTTTTCTTGCCATACAGGCTACTCTCTAGATGTTTCTTCCTATAATGCTATGGCGTTTGCAGATGGTTTACTCTCATAGCCTCTATGAAGATAGGCATACAGGAACTCCTTGACTGGGCAGTTGATTTCTTCTCAATTCGAGGCATTTCTATCAATGTAGAGAAGTCCTGATCTTTACCTCTTGTCCCCTCTGATCGTGACATGAAGCTTAAGGTCGAGATTATAGAGTTTTCCCTGCATGGGAGGCCGTTGCATGCTTCGAACATCCTGGAAACGTGGAGATACAGTAGTATCAAGTCCACCCCCAAAGGGAAGGTCTTCTGTCAATTCTATCCTAGAAGCTCTGATCGCTTCTTTGAGGAAAGCTCCTCTCAAGCTCCAGCAAAGTCTGTTTCTCCTTTCCCACTATCTACTACCTCGCTTTTATCACAAGTTGGTGCTTGGTAGGACATATACCTCGGTACTCTCCCGAATGGACAGGGCTATCCATTCAGCCATGAAATCAAGGCTCTGGCTGCCGCCTGGCACTTCTACTGCATATTTCCATGTGACAATGAAGGATGGTGAGCTCAGGGATCCAATACTTAGATGGCTGATCCCACATCTGTGGCTGTTGTCCCATTATCAAGGTACTTTAATTGATTCAGCACCCATAGAAGAGAAGAGGTGGGCATCTCTGTTGCACTGTTCTGTAGATGGTGCTCCTTTAAAAGTCATATCTGGTGCCTCCCCAGCACAATTGGGTAAGAGATGGCACCAGACTCCTCCCTTGGTTCAAGTATGTTGACCATATCAGAATGAAGATCAATACCCTGCCTATTTGAGCCCACAAAAACATGGCGTTGCCACCAGAGAATGAATACGTTGATAACTAGAACAGACATAGGGTAAACCACTTGTAACGGCTTAGTCCTATATCACGTCTGGATGAGATGTAAGGGTAGTACCACCCATAATTAGTAGAGAGATTAATAAAAAAAAATAACAAGTGGTGTACCACAAGGATCAGTCCTTTGTCCACTGTTATTCAATCTGTACATTAGTGATATTGGAAAGAATTTAACAAGCGACATAGTTATTTGCTGATGATGCAAAGATAGGGAGCATAATCAGCAATGATGCTGATATGCAGTCTTTGTAAAATGATTTGAATAGGATGGAATTGTGGCCTTTGGAAAATGGATGTCAGTTCAATGCTGCTACCCCATACCTATGTGCTTCAAGAACTATATTCATTCCAAAGAAAGAAACTTCAAGCTGTGCATCAGACTGGAGACCTATTACCATGTCCTGGTAATAGGTCTCCAGTCTGGAGACCTATTAAAAAATGCTGCTACCACCGTATGAGATCGGCTAACTCACCTTCGATTGAAATCGTCCAGATAAAGATTCCTTCCATCGCGATGAGAACCGAACTTAGGCATATTCTCATAGGGCGCAATGTACCATCGTTCTTCCAATTGCGCAACGCAGGCACTTTTTTTTCTTGCAGCATATCGATAGAATTCTTGTGGATTGTCTTTTTTATGCAGAGCTAGTTTCATTACATCCTCAGACGTTGATTTCTGTTCAACAGTCGTGACTATTCTACAGTAGCTTATAATTTATATAATACCTATAAGAGCTACCTTTCACAAAATCATGTTTATATGGTTTAGTTAAATTCCACAGACCAATCCCCTCCACAATTTGAATGGTTGATGTCACTAATGCTCCATGCTAAAATTGTCAAAAAAGCAAAACCCTGGCAAACCCTCTTACCCACCGCTCACTGGACTCATTACATCCTATATAACAAACTCTACCCATTTTAAAACCTTAATTGAAAATTAACTTTAATACAGATATATTGGTAATCTTTAATATCTCCTAATCACTGCTGCTTACCAATATTCCCTTAAATAACACTTTAACACTATATAGAAAACATTTTGCCTGATATCTTAGATTTCGTTTCCTTTGCCATCAATTCTAGTTAGTTATTTTGAAGAACAAAATTTACAAACAATGGGAATGACTATAGAAAACCCTCCTTCCACGTCAAAATTTTTACATGAAAATTTTAAAAGAAAAGCCATACACTCACCCCCCACTCAAATCCCCCTATCAGAGAAAGATGTAGATGATGTGTTCTCTGCTTAGTCTCAGGGCCCAGACAGATTTAGATCCCCTTCTCGGTCACTACAGTAGTTTATATCCAAGTATTGTGATGGAAGTTTATGATGGAAAATGAAACTAGCAATAATTTAACCTCGGTAGACACCTTCTGAGTGGAAATGTCTTCTTCATTGTATATAGAAAACTAACTCATGCAGGTAGATGCATTCAAACTTTCCACCACAACAATCCTTCTTAACAATATGACATCACTAAAACTTTAACTAATAGATATTGTATTATCTTTCTTCCAGTGGAACCTCTTTCAACAGAAAACAACCATATACAACACCTACATATCCAATGGCTAGTGTTTACAGAAGTAAAAAGTAATTAGTTCTTAAATGGGGGAAGAACTGATTAACGTTTAATTCCTCAGCCATCACTCTGGGAGGATTTCATAGTGATGGCTTTTTTCATATGTACCCTACATCCAGGGCACATATGAAAAAAAAAAGAATCCGGTCTTTAAAACATGCAACCCCTATGTGGCTTTTAAGTCCCACTGGAAACTTGCTACTGTTGTCAGTTCTACCAAAGATCAGCTCTTTCAGTGCCTTGAGTGTATAAAATACCTGTTCCTGTCAGTTGAATAACTTAAGATTACATCTCATGATTATCATCTAATGATTACATCTCACAGGACATTTGGTAAAAAACCACCATGCTCCAATAGAGTAAATGTGATAAGGAAAGACTTTTTGAAATTTGCTGAGGTTCAGAAATCATTCTAATTTAAATAAATATGGATGCATAAAACTTTCAAAATTTTGTGAAACAATAATTCTCATCTCCCAGTTTACATCCTGGGCCACCTATAAAAGCTGGCCTAGATAGGATATTAGTCACCAACATGTTTCAATAAGTAACTTGGTTTCAGAGTATGTGTTACAAGTGTTATTTGTACCCATTGAAGACACCTCAGTATCGGAGATGAAATATGAGAGAGTGGTCTGGAAAGTTTTAGTAAGTTTTTTTTTCACCAGAGGGCAGTCCAATAATTGTAACGCTTGGTCAGTAAGTGTAGATTGCTGTGCAGCTTGTTTCTCTGTATATATAGTATATATGCTCCGGAAGATGACCTTGATATGAAGGTCGAAACATCGAAAGTGGATTTTGGTTTACATTAAACTAAAGTTTAATCAAACAAGGTTGTTCTCTCCATAATTTTCCAAAATGTATTCGGGTCACCATGTAAGGCTAAAAGAAATGATTCTCATCATCAATAGAAATGATACTCACAAGCGTTGCAATTGCTATGGCAAGTTAAAGATATGTATTTCCCTCCTGATCAATTGGCTAGCCTTTTTAAAGAAATGCAGAGAGAGTAACCTTATTCCTATCTGCATCAACCTAAAAAAGACATTTACGGGTGCTAAAGCACTTCATATATCTGACCACACAGAGAAAGCAATACTCAGAGCAAATCCAAATAGCCAGCAAAAACCTAGTGATAACATCAAAATCAGGTTTCAAAATTGCACACTGAAATATTGAGCTATATAAATCCAGATATTCTACAAATTGAAAGTGGTACTGACAGTTCGGCCAAATATATCCCAGAAAATAAAGAAAAACTCAAGGCCAAATTTCACATTTTGAAACAACTGCAAAATATGGCTGCCAATCAGGAGATCTCCTCCCTGATAAACAGCTCCAAAAGTGATAACAAACAAGCCAGACAACGAGACCTTCCTTGAAGACCACCATCTGCAAGGCAGAACCATGTGATAAACTCTTCAAGCCACACACTATGCAATAGCTCCTAAAATGGTCAATAAATTGGATTTTATTTACCACATAGAAAGAAGCATTAGGTCCCTACACAACAACATAAAACACGATTAGAAATCAGAAATGTTCCAAACCAGGAGTTATCTAGCTTTTTAAATTT